>NW_008794538.1:91720-104614 GCF_000699145.1 Aptenodytes forsteri
AAAAAAAGGCGCAATTCCCAGTTAACTGCCTTCTGGGGCAGGTGTCACGGATTTCGGCTGCCAAAGGTCAAATTTAGTACCTTAATCTGCTTAACGGTATGCTCTCGCCTGTCCCAGCCATTAATCTGTTACGAATATTCCTGTTGTTTGACCTCTTGGTGAAATTTGGGTTGCGATCCGGCTGCCGCCACGAGGGCCCAGCCAACAAGCCTGGGCTTCCTCTCCTTAAGCCCTCTTCAGCTGTAACTCTGTGCGTGATCTTTGTCGTGTGTGACCCCTATATCGGTTATCTTGGGCTCGGCTTCCTACGTCCTTGCTCCCGGTCATCGTGTGCTGTTTTGATTTACCTCGGAAACATCCCTGCTCCAAGCTTGCCCTGGTCTGCGACACGGCACGGGCTCCCACGCCTTTGGGAAGCCGACCCTTTCCGCGAGAGGCCCTCAAAGACCGGCTGGTTCTGCTCATTTTGGGTCAAACCCCCCCTGTTTTCCAGAGGGTTCACTGGGACGCTGCTGAGCGGCAGCACCGAAACCGGACACCAAAGCCGGAGACGCCGCCAGTGCTTTCGTCCTAAAGCTTTTTCCCTGCCACGTGCATCCCTGTGCGCCGACACCCAATTCAGTCGGCTCTCTAAAATATCTGCCTGTGTTTTGCTGCTTAAATCTGAGGAGGGTAAGCTGGGAAAACATCTAGTGCTGCCATGCTCGCTGTCCTGCACCTGCCTGCCGTTTTCTTGCCTGTTACAGTCCTGGTTTGACTGCGGGCAGAAGTGAGCAAGCAGGGTGGAAGGGACGAGTGGTCTTCCCTTTTTCCCTTGGGTAAATCTGTAAAACACTTTGGCTGACGTAGAGCGATCCCGGGTCTTCCTCGGGCTCTTTGGACCAAAATCTTGTGGTGCTGTTTTGATTTACCTCGGAAACATCCCTGCTCCAAGCTTGCCCTGGTCTGCGACACGGCACGGGCTCCCACGCCTTTGGGAAGCCGACCCTTTCCGCGAGAGGCCCTCAAAGACCGGCTGGTTTTCTGCTCATTGGGTCAAACCCCCCCTGTTTTCCAGAGGGTTCACTGGGACGCTGCTGAGCGGCAGCACCGAAACCGGACACCAAAGCCGGAGACGCCGCCAGTGCTTTCGTCCTAAAGCTTTTTCCCTGCCACGTGCATCCCTGTGCGCCGACACCCAATTCAGTCGGCTCTCTAAAATATCTGCCTGTGTTTTGCTGCTTAAATCTGAGGAGGGTAAGCTGGGAAAACATCTAGTGCTGCCATGCTCGCTGTCCTGCACCTGCCTGCCGTTTTCTTGCCTGTTACAGTCCTGGTTTGACTGCGGGCAGAAGTGAGCAAGCAGGGTGGAAGGGACGAGTGGTCTTCCCTTTTTCCCTTGGGTAAATCTGTAAAACACTTTGGCTGACGTAGAGCGATCCCGGGTCTTCCTCGGGCTCTTTGGACCAAAATCTTGTGTTTTGAGGCAGGAAGCAGAGCAGCTGCCGTGCCGGGTACCCAGAACTAGATTCAGCAGGGCAAACCTGGAAGCCCAGCCGATGAAACGCTGGTCACGAAGGTGTATTTTTTTTTTCTCCAGTCTGCTGCGAAACTTCATTTTAATCTGGTGAACGCACGATAGCTGCTTTGACATTGGGCTGCTGCTCATTAAACTGGTCGGGGATATGGAAACCGGCCAGTTGGGTCACCTCCAGCCTCGGGTCCTGCCTCTTGAGGGAGGAGCTGGGTAGAAAGGGCAGCTCCAAGAAGAGCTGGCTCCAAGCGCCAGCGCTTCCCCTGGGATGATCTTGCTCCAGCGCTTTCCCTTGGGCTGCGGCTGTCGGTTGGATGTGTGTAACGAGGAGCGTGGTTAACCCCAGGCTTCCCTGGACATGCGGGGCTGCGCCCCACCAAGAGCTGCAAGGTGGAGGTTGCTGGGGGACCTTTGAGAGGTCCTGCACCGGCTCCGGGTTGCTTTTCTGGGTTCTCTGGGCAGGGGAGAGCCCCTCTCTGGGTCTTTCGACTGTGTCAGCCTTCTAGGGTCTGAGCTTTGAAGGAGAAGCGATGAAGCAGTCTGTCCTGGAGCCCACATCCCAAGTGCTTTGCACCACTGTACCTCTACTTTGCGAGGGGTCTGCCCCGTAGACGGCTTCTTCCCAGCTTTGTCCGGTGCACATCACACAAACCGGTGAGAAGAAAACCTCGGCCAAGCAGAGTGGTCGCGGGGTGAGTAACGCAGCAAAAATTGAAGCCAAGACCTTCTACGCGGGCGAGAGACTTGACGGAAAAACCTTCCGCGCTGGGTCGGTGTGATGAGAGTTGTCCTCCTGCGGCTTGCGCAGACCTGGAGGTGTGCGCTCCACTAGACTGGATCAGCTCAACGTGAAGTAAAATGTGGCGTTCAGCACTAAAATCCAGCTGGTGACAAATTTTTTCCAGCACCCTTTTGGGCACGGTGCTTTAAAGTGCTTTTCTTTAAACTCAGATGACCGGCTGCATCGCTGCAAATGGGAGGTTGAAGGGCCAACTTCAAGTGTCCAGCTCCTGCTGGAATCTGAAATTCATAGAGAGGATTTTCCTGTTTAGAAAAAAAAAAACCAAAACAAAAAGAGGATTCTCGGAGGAAGAATCAAAAAATCAAAAGACATCAAAGAATACTTTATGGATTTATTATTGGAAAAGGAGTAGATATTGTTGGCTAGGAACTAAAGAGGAAAGCACTGGGGGAACCTGATACCTTGTGCTGTTAATCTGGGCTGCGTTCACCATCAAACATGCCTTATTTTGTACGAAGGTGCCGATATAAAAAGGTGCGGGTGGCTTTGACGTGCAGCGGCTCGTTTGAGGCCGGTGTTGGGTACCCCACTGAGCAAATCTGCTTTTCAGTGTTGCGTCGGGGGAGACGACAGTGTCATGCCGGCAGGGAAGGGGGAGGCAGACCCGGCCATGCCAAGCGTCTTGAGCGAAAACTGCCTTTCTCAGCTGTCGGGGACTCGTCCGTGGGATGGGGTGGATGAATTAATCCGAATTAAAAGCTGGTCCTAAGCTCAGTTCTCTGTGCTCGGGGCGGAGGGGGGGGTGGTCTCTGCTCTGCGCTCTCCTGCAATAATTTCTAACCCACTTTTCCCTTCTCTCCCAACAGGAACTTGCGTGAGGCGACAGGACAAACATGCTTAACTTAAGGACTTGTGCGGCAAAGCTGAGGCCGTTAACGGCCTCGCAGACTGTAAAGACAATTTCCCAACACAGGCCGGCAGCACCCAGGACGTTTCAACAGATCAGGTGCTACAGCGCACCGGTGGCTGCCGAGCCTTTTTTGAGTGGGACTAGTTCAAACTACGTGGAGGAAATGTATTATGCTTGGCTGGAAAATCCTAAAAGTGTACATAAGGTAAGGAGCAACCTTGCCAGGATATCGCCTTTGCTTCTCTCTCTGTGTGTCTCAGCAGTGGGTTCAGGTAAGTGCACGCGTCTCAAGGAGGATTGAATTCAGCCGGAGGGGCCAGATGTTCGTGGATGGTCCTTCTGCCTCGCTTTGCCCAAAAGAAACGTCAGTGATTCCTTGAGCAAGAGCCAAGAGGAGTTTCTTTGTTCGAGAGAGAACGCCGTGGGCTTGTGGGACACGGGCAGCATCCTGGATCACAAGCAGATACGAGGAATGCCTTCTCCTGGGAATCCACCTTTAAGCTCCCAATACTTTATTTTTTCCAGCTCTGATGGCTCATCAGGAGGGTTTATTCTGGAGTGGAGGATGCGGGGGAGGCAGGGAGGGTATTCTCCACATCTTGACTGGTTTCCTTTTTGCTTCAGGCGCGGGTGGTGGTACCTGTTGGGGTAGATGGGCTGTAGCTAAGCTTGACTCGGAGCTTGTGTGCATGAAGCTGCTGATCTGCAGCCTGGGGAGGGGGACTGGGTCTGGTGGCCAGAGGAATTCCCACCAGCTGCTCCTGAACTTAAAATTGGGAAAGCCACGCCAGCCATGGGCAGTATGCGCGGAGGTCTGTCTTGATCTGAATTACTGAAGCTCCTCCAGCGAGAAGGCCAGCTCTTTAACACAGAGTCCAGCAGGTGAGGGCTCCGCTGGGAAGAGGATTTCTGAAACCCGACTGCATTTTTCCTCATCCCCAGTGTTTCACAAGGAAAATGTTCCTCTAGTGACTAAGACTCGGCATTACCCAGGGGATTTTTAAGACAGTTTCATACATGTCCTGATGTAGAGCAGGGATTTTCTTTATTCAGTAGCACATGAGCAGCCTGCAAACCAGGATGCGATGGTTAAATGAGCAGTCAAGGGTGAGTAAGGAATCTCATGCCCCAACGTTTGCATCAGCGTTGAGTGTGTTTTCAATGGCACCGATCCCACACATCCAAAATGCACAGCCTGCAGGGTGCTGTATAGGTCTTAAAGTAGGATCAAAGCTGGATTTTCACACACAGTGTTGACTTTATGCTTTTTTCGAGGCAAATGGGTGGCTGAGCCAAGCAATACAGACTCGGAAAACACAACGTATGTTGATTTGGGTTGTGCCATTTGTCAAATAGTGACTTGAAAGCTACCCAAGCGCATGCATGTGGTGCAACCCAGTCCTTCAGAGGTGGGATCTTGAATTAAAAGCCATAAATCTAAATGCTGTTGCCTAATTTAAAAGACAAGGGCGGGTTACACCGTGCTAGTCCCAGTGACAGGCACAGTTGTGTCTTTAGCAGAGAGTCTTCACGGTTTGATACCGGCTCTTTGATCTACAGACCCTGCTCAGTCTTGAATGTCGCTCTGAGCAGATGTGAGAGTAAATATCAAGGCTAACTGGGGCAGCTGGCTGGGAAGTGTATTTGGGTCCTGAGGCCAGACCTCTGGATCTCTTCTGGTCTTGTCTACTCTTTAATGTAGCCCCTGTAGCTTCATCGGCTTGTCTACAGGTAGGCAGTGCATGCAGTGCTGTACAGCGGTCCTCATGCACGCTTGGCTGAAGAAATTGACAGCAGTCCTCATGCACGCTTGGCTGAAGAAATTGGAGGAGAATTTAGGTTGGAAGGAGCCTCTGGAGCCTCTCCCCCGGCGTGGCTGGCTTGGAGGTGACATCTAGCTTCGTGGCTAGACCAGGTCACTCGGGGCCTCGTGCGGTCAGGTTTTGAGCACCTACAAGGGTGGGGCTCCCACCACCTCTCCAGGCCCCCAGTCCAATGTTTATGGTGAAGAATTGCAAGTGTGTATTAGTCAGCCCTGGAAATCAAAGTGTGCTTAGAGAGCAGTGCAGGAGCTGACATAAGACTTTGCCTCCGGCGCGGCTGGGAGCGGTTTGTGGCAGTAGCAAAATCAGTGTGAAATGAAACGGGGTCTTATAATTGCCAGGAAGCGAACCTGACATTAGTAATGTAAAAAGCAAGTCTTACGGACTGCTTTTTAACCAAAATCAAGCTGGCGTCCTGCTTGGCAGAAAAGGGGGTTGGACCAGGGGGGTTGGACTAGATGGTCTTTGAAGGTCCCTTCCAACCCAAACCATTCTGTGATCCTATGAAATCCAGCTCCAGGTCCCAAAACTTCTGGTGGGGTTGATACCTGAGGTTTGGCGTGAACTTTGCTGTTGCTACCTCATGCACTTGACCCTCATACTTCACTCATCTCTCCTGGGTAGATCCCACCTCGTTCCAGTGACCCCTTTACCAAAATCCCTTCCCAGCTCCTAGCTTTGTCCCTTTCTCCTCTCCGCACTTTTTCATGACTCACCCTGTCCCTGCTGGGTCACCAAGCCACTGCAGTGGCATCGGGGTTGCGGCTGTCCCTGGCCTCAGCTCGCGAGCAGTCCCTGTCAGCCTGCGTCCCCTCCGTCGTGACAGTGGAGCGTGTCACCCCCGTCCCTGATAAGCGTTGGCCTCCGTCCCGTTAGACGTAGGGACAGATCTGAGGGTGGAATTCCCAAAAGCAGCTGGGCTGTCACACGGACCTGGCTGTGGCTTATTTGTTCCCTGCACAGAGCAGAGATGGGCTGTGCCTTGCCGTCCTGCTTTTTGCTGGTGAGGGTGAGACCTTCGGCCAGGGAAGAGCTGAGGTTTCTTTGCTGTTGTCGCCAAAAACCTACGAGAACTCCAGCTGTCACGACCGTCCCAGCTGAGCAAAATGAATTCACTTCCTCCGTGCAGACACTGGTGGCTTAAACTGCAGAAAATACTTAAGTGTTTGTTTAGAGTAGGGGAGATTTAAAAACCCAAAAAGCTGTTTCAGGCTTTTTTCTGCGTGCAGTCCATCAGCTGAACTCCAGTTTCTGAGTCTAATGAGCAAATAAGAGCAGAGCTGGGGAAAGAGGAGGCGAGGGTGCGGGGGGTCGTTGCCGGTGGGCTGCCACAGGGTCAGTGCTGCTGGCTCCTGGGACCGCTTCCCAAGGGAGCGGGGACGCCCTGCTCCTGCCCCGCGGGGCTGAGCCGCTCTTTGCCCACTCGGGTACGGTGCTGGCTGCTAGCGATGCTCGGCACAACCCATGCTGTGTCCCCAGGACCCCGAGCAACTTGCTTGCTTCAGGGCAGGTGGCCAGGGAGCTTTGACTGCAGGTAGATGATACCCGCAGTCATACATCTGCGACAAGTGTAGCCTTCCTAAACAGCAGCCCCTGTGTTCAGGTTGAACTGGTAAAGGGATACAGCTCTCCCGGTATGTGTGTGCATCAGTCTTTAACATGGACTTCTTAATATGCCAGTGTTTTGATTTTTATACTGGAAGTTGGTTATATGACTACAACGCATGTAGACCATGCTGTGTAACCCCAGCTTCGCTGACACAATGGCAGGAACCTGCAGTCTTCAGCGAGGCCAGAGCCCCACGCCTGGCCCTGGGAGGTGCCTTTGGCTGCGTCCTTTGCAGTTGTGCTCACAAATAGGAGCCCAGGCTGAATTTGGTAGGAGCCTCCCTTGAGAGTTTGAAATGCCATCCCCCATCTTCAAAAGCAAGCACCCCAGAGAATCAAAGACCATCTAGTCCAACCCCCCTGGTCCAACCCCCTTTTCTGCCAAGCAGGACGCCAGCTTGATTTTGGTTAAAAAGCAGTCCGTAAGACTTGCTTTTTACATTACTAATGTCAGGTTCGCTTCCTGGCAATTATAAGACCCCGTTTCATTTCACACTGATTTTGCTACTGCCACAAACCGCTCCCAGCCGCGCCGGAGGCAAAGTCTTATGTCAGCTCCTGCACTGCTCTCTAAGCACACTTTGATTTCCAGGGCTGACTAATACACACTTGCAATTCTTCACCATAAACATTGGACTGGGGGCCTGGAGAGGTGGTGGGAGCCCCACCCTTGTAGGTGCTCATAAACAAGGTCCTTGTTTTTGTTGATAAGGGACAAGGCGATGTGCAGAGCATGAACCGATCGATCGCTGCTTGACCCCCTACTCTCAGCAGCAGTTACCTGCCGTAAATTTGGTTCGGGCTCCTTCTCTTCCAGCCTTAAGCTTTGAGTATACCTCCTCCCTGCTAAAGCAGGAGGTGCTGCCTGGCTTGCCAACCATGCGGAGCGGGTCTGGTTGGTGCTTTCTGTCCCCTGGAGTCTGCGGCAGGAGAAGGAGCAGGGCCTGAGCTGGAGGTAGAGGCCACGTCTCCCTTGCGCACCTCCCAGCCTGGAGCAGCCCCAGCCCAATTTGAGGTGCCCGGCGGCGGGTGGGAGACGTCACCCCTCTCCCCTTGCCATGCATGCCTGACTTCCAAGCTGGCTTTGTGGCGGAGGCTGGGACCCACAGCCTTCTCCAGGAACCAAGTGATAAACGAAGTGAAAGATGCTGGTTTCACTTGGTGAGCTGTTTTTGGGGATGTTCTCAACAGAGAAGCCTGCGGTGAGCTCCGCTCTCAGAGCTGAGCTCAAAATCCCTCTAAAGCCTGAACTGTCCGGGCTTGCTGCAGTCAGCTGGCTCTCCTGTCCTGCTTTGCTGGCGTATGAGCAGTGGCACAGAGGAGCGCTGGGAAAGCTGGTCCGGGTTAACACCTTGTGCCGTGGCCGTGGTGGGATGCCTGGCTGTGGGACAGTCACAGCAGGGACCTGGGGTTGGTATTTCACGTGCTGATACCTGCGGGCTGCCTGCGCACTTAGGAGCGGGAAGATACCAGCTTTGAGCCCTCTTGGTAAAAATGAGGTGAATCTGAGCTCTCTTGTACCCTATATATATATATATTATACCCTATTATATGTATAGGGTATGAGAGCTGGAGGAGCGCTTGCAGGGCTGCTGTGGGCACAGAGAGGGCCGGAGGGGAATAACCCAGTGAGCTTTATTACTGCTGTTACCTTTGGCAAGTGCTGGATTAAGGCAAAGTCCTCCTTCCCGTGATAAAGCAGGATAATGCTGATGGGGCTGTTCAGCCTCTCCCATGGGATACGTGAGCTCCCAAGGCACCTCCGTGGGTCACCAGAAACCCCCAGGGTGGCCCTTGAATACCCTTGAATTCAAAACCACATTGGCAACTTGAAAGCTGACGTTTTTATAGCGCTTTTCAGGGCCACAGCCTTTGGCAGGGGCAAAGCCTGCAGTCAGGTAGCCTGAAATACTCTGTAATTACATTGGGCAATAAAGCATTTAGTAAAAGTGCCTGAGCTGACTGAGCCGGTGCCGCATCTTGTTTGGAGAGCTTAAAATGAACTTTTTCTTTCAAAACGGAAGCAAATTGCATCTCTAAGAGGTTAATGCTGTTGAATGTCAGAAGGGAGGAGGTCATAAAGGCAACACCTCTGCCTCCTGGCTCTGTCTCTGGCCCCCCAGCACCGCTGCCAGCCCCCTCCCTGGGCTAGCAGATGCTCCCTTTCTCTTGCCTGTCTTTATTTTCCAGTACATTAAACAACCTTAAACCACTGAGCAAAGCAGCCGGCCAGATTCCTCCCCATCCCAAGGGCATGGAGCCCATCCTGGGGTGCTCATCCCTCCCGCTCGCAGGAACCGATGACTTCTGGGGCACTCGTGAGCTCTGTGAGCCTGGGGAAGGGAAGGGGCTTGGGCTGCTCTCACCAGCGGCCAGGAGTAAGGATTGTACAACCCTTTTCCTACTGTAATTTCCTTTAGCAGACAGCAATCAGGAGGGGGTCGGGTGTTTTCTGTCTTTGCTTTTTGGTTTATTTTTTGTTTTGGGTTTTTTTTTTGTCCTTTGGGGGAGCTATTGTTTATAAGTTACGGTGCCAAATTGTTCCAGATTTTATTTATGTTCCTTCAGCGTGACCTGTTTCTAAATTTAATCACCTTGCGCAGCCGTGTGATGGGGCGTCTGGGTAAATCCGGGCTGGAAATAGCTTCCTGGGGCATGTGATGGGCGCTGCAGCCGGAGGAGCTCCAGGGAAGGGGGAGAGCCGGTGCTCCTTTGGCAAAGGTCAGGTTTTCAGTTCCCTCTACCCTGCTACCAGGGTGCAAAAGCTGCTTTTTCTGCCCCAAACCACCACTGGAGCTGCTCTCACGGCTCTTTTCGACTTGGTTTAAACATGCTGGGGCTGGCTGGGCAGCGCTTCGCCCATCTCTGCATCACCGAGGTCGGGTTTGGTGCTCTCCGCAGCCACGAGGTTCAGGGATGTGCAGGGTGCTGAGCGCTGGGCTCTTGCTCCCAGTTGGTGGAGAGACCCTTGGGCTGAAACCAGCGTGCAAATCTGACGGGATTTGTTTGCTCTAGCTGGTGTCTCGGGTATGGGCAGGCACACAGACACCGCTCTGCCTTGCCGTCGTCCTTTGCTATCGCTCAGTGGCACGTGGGAAGCGGGCAGGGGTGAGAGCATGACGGGAGGACGTGGCTTGGACTTTGCTCTGCTGGTCTCTCCCCTTCCCCAGGTCCGTTGCAGCCTCTCCAAGTAGACAGATTAACTTGGGTTTGGCCTGGGATGCTTCTGGGCTCTTCAGGCAGTGCTGGATAAGTACCACAAAGTTACACCAAGTTTGTCGAGGGCTTTTTTGGGGGGTTGGTTTGTTTGCAAAGCTTTGTTTTCTTAACAGCTAGAAATGCCCATCTGCAGAATGGAACAGGAGCAGAGATTATATCTGCCTTGCTAAGGGCAGGGGAGAGCTTGCACAGTAGTATCCGCGTAGCGCTGGCATCAGTGTCGCTGAAAGGATGGGGAAAAATTGAAGAAGGGACAGAAAAAGAAAAAAGCCATTGCTGGTTGAGGGCTGGACTACGCGGCTTACGCTGGGACTTGGGTCTCAGGCCATTTAGACCACGGAAAAGAGGAAGAGGTGTATTTGATTACAGGGCAAAAATATTTTTCAGAAAATATTGTGGGTATTTAGAGGACAGTCTCCTGCCCTGGAGAGAAGAAAACAAGAGCCTGAAGACCAGGCTGTGGCTCATTGCTCAGAGTAGCGGTTTCGAGAGCCGAGCCGGGCGAGGGGTGTCACCCATGTCCTGTCCTGAGTGCTGCTGCCAAGGGAGGGGGACTCTGGGGACAGTCTCATGCCAAAAGAAACAATCCAAATGGATGGGAAGTAGGATAATGGCATAACTGGAATAGTGGGAGAGCTTTAGTGCTCTCTTGTCCGAGGCAGGTGGGTGCCTTTGGCAGCGGCTGCGTGGAGCTGGGGCGCAGGGGAGGAGGCAGCTCTGCCCTCGGGGGATTTTACTCCCCGTTGTGGCAATAGAGCTGAGACCCCAGTAACCTCGAGTGAGGAGGTATTTGGGTTGCGGGTAATGACCCTGTCACCTCTCTTCTTTCCCTTTTCCTAGTCATGGGACATCTTCTTTCGCAATGCCAATGCTGGAGCTGCTCCAGGCACCGCTTACCAAAGCCCCCCTCCACTGAGTACCACCCTTTCCACGCTGTCCCAAGCCCAGTTCCTGGTTCAAGCACAGCCCAATGTAGATAAACTGGTGGAGGACCATCTCGCAGTGCAATCTCTCATCAGGGCGTATCAGGTAAGGAGACGGGCTTTGCGCCGAGGAGGAGCATGTCCTCTGTAGAGGGGCATGTGGTGGCCGAGGTGGGCTGGAGTCAGTGCGGTTGATGCGCGTGTTTTGCATGGAGAGCGTGCAGGAGGCAGGCTGGGCTGCCTGGTTTTTAACAGGAGCTGCTGATCTGTTGGGGCAGAAGCTCAGCTGATGCTTTGCTGGACAATAGGAAGATTAAAGCTATTGTCACCCAAACAGAGCAATTACTGTGGCAGGGAGGGGGAGGTCTTCTCGGCGCAGAGTGGTTTGCTGGCTTCTGGAATGATTCTCCTGTGCTGTGGGCTCCTGCCATGCTCAGCAGTGGCTTGGGACACACATCCCACTTCCCCCGTGTTGCTGAGAGAACTTCTGAGGTTCTAAAACAAAAGTTCAGGAAACATTTCCTTGTGCTTTGCGACCTGGAAGAGGGCTGTGGTGCCACTAGGCTGCAACTCAGACCGATGCTGCCAAAGTCAGCCTTTCGGGAGAAACAAGTTTTGAGCAGGAAGGAAACATCCTCTGGCTAGGGAATGGCCAGCCAATGTTTTAATTCGAGAGGACATTTAAATGTGTTTCTACATCTGTGTCATCCTTTCACCTTTGGTTGCACTCTGGTTTGTCAAGTGTGGGGGCTTTAATTGGGGCCGTGGTGAGAAGTTAACAAACCCAGTCGCTGTGGTGGTGTGACCATGGTCTGCTCACATATTCCTGCAAAGAACCACCCGCTGCAGGTCATGTTCCTGCTCAGGTATGGGGAGAATCCAACGTACAAGGCCACAGGTTAAGGCAAGAACTGCAGCATTGGGCAAGTCCAAAGGTCTGCCCAGCCTTGGCCCGGCTCTCTGGCTTGAAGGAAGTGGTCCTGTCCTGCCCTGCCCGCCTCCGCAGTCGAGATGCTGACATCAACGCTGGGGCACTGTCCTGCTTTTCTTTAAGAAGGGGAAGCTGGGACGTGTTTGTGAGGACCTGCGTCTTCCCTTGTGGCTGATTTCATGGGAGGTGACCACCCGGCCAGCTCTCTCCAGCTCGGGTGGATCCTGGTGAGCCATTTCTAAAGGCCGTGCAGCTCTTGCTGGTGGAACAAGCGGGCAGATGCCAAGTTCAAACAAGTGGTGGTGACTGATGTAGTTGGAGGCAGCAGCTCCAAGTCAGCGATTTGAACACAAAATCTGTAACCTCGTCTGCATTCCCGTCATTTCCTCAGTCTCTGAATGGCAGCGCTGGGAGGTGATTGCTCTTGGATGTATTTTTCTAAGCTGTCTGCAGCTGTCTCCCTTCCTATCCTCATATCACACTAGGGCTGTAGCTGCAGTGGGGTGTCCAGGTGGGGAAGTTCAGCACAGTATATGGAGGTACAAAAGAGTAGGAAGGCAGGAGGAAACCCTGCCTGTGATGGGTAATCTACTTAAAAGACCAGGCAATTAACTTCTTAATTGGATCGAGCTGGATTGTCCCTGTAATTACAGGTGAGCAGTGACCCTGCTCTGCTGCAGCATCAGCGATGGCTTCTTAATTGTAGCTGTGGTTGCATGTCCGAGTCATTATTTCTTTTTGAATCACAGGATGGTTTGGGTTGGAAGGGACCTTAAAGTTCATCTAGTTCCAACCCCCCTGCCATGGGCAGGGACACCTTCCACTAGACCACATTGCTCAAAGCCCCATCCAGCCTGGCCTTGGACACTTCCAGGGATGGGGCATTCACAGCTTCCCTGGGCAACCTGTTCCAGTGTCTCACTACTCTCACAGTAAAGAATTTCTTCCTAATATCTGATTTAAAGCTACTCTCTTTCCGTTTAAAATCAGTACCCCTCATCCTATCACCACACTCCCTGATAAAGAGGCCCTCCCCATCTTTCCTGTAGGCCCCTTTTAAATACTGGAAGTACTGGAAGACTGCTATAAGGTCTCCCTGGAGCCTTCTCTTCTCCAGGCTAAACAACCCCAACTGGCTGGTG
This sequence comes from Aptenodytes forsteri, assembly GCF_000699145.1. Classification (NCBI taxonomy): domain Eukaryota; kingdom Metazoa; phylum Chordata; class Aves; order Sphenisciformes; family Spheniscidae; genus Aptenodytes; species Aptenodytes forsteri. The sequence continues at coordinate 104,532 of NW_008794538.1, forward strand.
CTCCAGCCCCCTGATCATCTTCATGGCCCTCCTCTGGACCTGCTCAAGCAGGTCCATGTCTTTCTTATGCTGGGGGCCCCAGA
>NW_008794538.1:104624-127577 GCF_000699145.1 Aptenodytes forsteri
AGCCCAGGATACGGTTGGCCTTCTGGGCTGCGAGCGCACAGTGCCGGCTCATGTCCAGTTTTTTATCCGCGAATACCCCCAAGTCCTTCTCGGCAGGGCTGCTCTAAATCCACTCATTGCCCAGCCAGTATCCATGTTTGGGATTGCCCTGACCCATGTGCAGGACCTTGCACTTGGCCTTCTAGAACTTCATGAGGTTCACATGGGCCCACCTCTCTAGCCTGTCCAGGCCCCTCTGGATGGCATCCCGTCCCTCTAGAGTATCAACCGCACCACTCAGCTTGGTGTCATCTGCAAACTTGCTGAGGGTGCACTCGATCCCACTGTCCATGTCCCCGACAAAGGTGTTAAATTATACTGGTCCCAGTGCGGACCCCTGCGGGACACCACTCGTCACTGTTCTCCACCCAGACATTGAGCTGTTGACCGCAACTCTTTGAGTGCGACCACCCAGCCAATTCCTTATCCACTGAGTGATCCACCCATCAAATACATGTCTCTCCATTTTAGAGACAAGGATGTTGTGCGGGACAGTATCAAATGCTTTGCAAAAGCCCAGGTAGATGATGTCAGTTGCTCTTCCCTTATCCACCAATTCTGTAACCCTGTCGTAGAAGGCCACCAAGTTTGTCAGGCACGATTTGCCCTTAGTGAAACCATGTTGGCTGTCACCAACCACCTCTCTGTTTTCCATGTGCCTTAGCATAGTTTCCAGGAAGACTTGCTCTATGATCTTGCTGGGCACAGAGGTGAGGCTGACTGGCCTGTAGTTCCCCGGATCTTCCTTTTTTCCCTTTTTAAAAATGGGGGTTATGTTTCCCCTTTTCCAGTCACCGGGGACTTCACCGGACTGCCACGACTTCTCAAATACGATGGATAGTGGCTGAGCAACTTCATCTGCCAGTTCCTTCAGGACCCATGGATGGATCTCATCGGGTCCCATGGACTTGTGCACCTTCAGGTTCCTTAGATGGTCTCGAACCTGATCTTCTACAGTGGGTGGTACTTCATTGTCCCAGTCCCTGCCTTTGGATTCTGTGAATTGGGTGGTGTGGCTAGAGCACTTGCGGGTGAAGACCAAAGCAAAAGTTGTTGAGTACCTCAGCCTTCTCCATGTCGGTTGTAGCCAGGTCTCCCGTTTCACTCATCGGGGCGGGGTACAGTTTCTTTCATCTTTCTTTGTTGTTCTATGTACCTGAAGAAACCCTTCTTGTTATTTTTCATGTCCCTAGCCAAGTGCAGCTCCAGCTGTGCCTTGGCTTTCCTGATCCCCTCCCTGCACTCCTGGGCCATATCCCTATCATCTCCCCAGGATGTGTGTCCCTGCCTCCACTGCCTATGCATTTTGGGTTTGTGTTTTAGTTTGGCTAAGAGGTCTTGACTTAGCCAAGCTGGCCTCCTGCCTCCCCTGCCTGACTTCTTGCACGTTGGGATTGAGAGCTCGTGCCCCTAAGAAAAATATCTTTAAATATCTCCCAGCTCTCGTTTGCTCCTTTGCCTCTGAGGGCAGTTTCCCAAAGGATCCCACGCACTAGCGCCCTAAACAGCTGAAAGTTTGCCTTTCTGAGGTTTGGGGTCCTGACTCTAGTTTTTACGGGTCCTGTACCCCTCAAGATTGAGAATTCAACCAGGGTATGATCGCTGCAGCTGCAGCCCAGGCTACCTCCAGACTTGACCTCTCCGATAAGTTCTGCTACATTAGTGATTAACAGGTCCAGCAGTGCCTCTCCTCTGGTCGGGCTCTCCATCATCTCTACTAGGAAGTTGTCCTCAACGCACTCCAGTAGTTTCCTGGACTGCTTGCAGTTCGCTGTGCTGCTTTTCCAGTAGATGTCCGCGTGGCTGAAGTCCCCTATCAGGATCGGGGCCTGCGAGTGTGATGCTTCCTGCAAATATCTGCTGTGGTCTTGTTTTGGGTTGGGGGAAACAATCTGCCTGGCTTGCGTTGCACGTGGAGAATAACAAGCAGCACGGCTCCTATGGGGGAAAAGACCTTCTTCTCGCTCCCACACTGATTTGAGGATTTGCTGCGTACCTGCAAACTGCTGAGTTGACCTCAAAGCCACTGGGCACCCCCAGCTCAAAGCCGTTTGCCGGACAAAGTGGTCTCCTGGTCCCGGTGAGAGCATCCTGGCCGTGGGGAACAGCGTGGTGAGCTTGCGTCCTGCTGACTGCTGAATGATGGCCTAGCCCCTGCACTTCGTGGCAAGACAGACAAGCAAATAGCTCCCGGACAAAGCTGGCCCAGAAGAACAGCTTTCCACGTGGCCACCAGTGATCGGGCATGTCGTCATCTGGCCCTGCAGAGAGCATGGGCGGGGATCGGTGCTTTCTTAGCAGTTTGCCTTAACGTCGATGGCTGATTTCAGGCTCTTTGGCTGGTAAAACCACAAAAATCCTTTCCTAAAATCCCCTTGGGATACTCTTAGTAGGAATGCCTTTCTGGTAAATAAGGTCAGATCAGTATGTCTGGTTTGTACAAGAGGTTTAGTAATCCCCTCGTATACGAGTGATCTTTCTAACTGGTAACAGATTTGGTGGCCAGGAGTATCGTTTTCACAGCACAAAGAAGGCAGCGCACCCTGTACCATGGCAGTGTTTCCTGCCCCACTCCCAGTGTAGCTGAGCCTGAAGCTTCAAGAGCAGAAGCCGTCAAGAAATAAACGGTGCCTTGCCAACTGGAGAGGGCTGGCCACTGAGATGAATTGAGTTTGGCCAGCGAGATGTGGTGGGGTCTGTCTGGGGGCACCTCCTCCTGTGAAGGCGAAAAGCAAAACTCCTTGTTACCTCTCATTATTCTCTGTGGCTCCCGATGCAGATTCAAACCCAGCCTGGTGACTCCTGGCCTGACTGCCGCCACCAAGAGCCGTCAAGGCTTTCTTGGTGCCAAAGCCCTTTGGTATTTCCACACCTGCCCCTTCCCAGAAGAGCGACATGAGTGCTCCAAGACCTGCTGTAGGCTCCTCTCTCCCAAAGGATGCTGTGAGCTGCTGACCTCTAATAGCACAGACAGGCAGGTGTTCCTCAGACACGTTCCTCTGCCTTTCAGGAGCTACTGCTGCTGGTGGCAACACTTGTTTTCTCTGCCACGTTGGCAGGAGAGCCCCTAGATCTGCCAAAATCTGGAAAATTGCCTCTTCGTTTGCTATGATGCTTAGGAGGAAACCATCGGTGTGACGTTACTGCATCTGTAGAGAGGAGGTGCTCAGGTTGGACACCAGGCAAGCGGTGGGCGACCCTCAGACCTCAATTCTGGAAGGTCTCTGCTGCAAAGGAGATAGCCTTCCCCCTGCCCGCCCTGCCGAAGCCTGGCCTCAGGCAGAGCAGAGCGGTCCTTGCAGCTGGTGGCACTCACACCTACATGCTGTAGTTGAAAGTAAACCCAACTTCTCCAGCCTTTAGTTGCAGCCAGAAATTGGGGTGGCTCTGCAGAAAATGTAAAGAGGGAAACTGTGCATGACTTTTTGATCTTTTTTTTTAAGGAATGTCTCTTCAATTAACTTGTTTTAATGACTAATCTGTGTTGTTGCTTCCAGGTCAGGGGTCATCACATTGCAAAGCTTGATCCTCTCGGCATTAGTTGTGTAAATTTTGATGATGCGCCAGTAACTGTTTCTCCAAACGTCGGTGAGAATTACTCTGCAAATTAATTCTAATGTAATTTAACTTTTTTACCCCTCCCCTCTTTTGTTTTTCTCCCTTTCCCCTCTCCCTCTTGGTACCTGTTCTCCTTTCCATTCCTGGCCCATTTCATAGATTCGAGGGCATCATGTAGCACAACTCGACCCACTGGGCATCTTGGATGCAGATCTGGACTCCTCCCTTCCAGCCGATATTATCACATCCACAGACAAACTGGGTGAGGGCTTTGAGAGCAGTTAGTGCTGCATTGCTTGAGCTCCTCTCTCTTTCACAGCTTTGTAGGTAGATTGCTTCACCAGTAAGGGGGGAAAGGTCTTAAGTTTCCTTAGTAATGATCACTCTAAATTTATAGTCGACCGGCTGCCGCGGAGCAGTTCTGCCCCCCTCCGGCTGTCACAGCAAATGGGTCTTGTGCCAAAACCCTATTGCTCGGCTCATGTTTCTCCTCCAACCGGTGCCAATTAATTATGTCATTGAACTCGCTCATCCAGGGGTGGAAGCAATTGCATCTTCTGGAAGTGCAAAGCAGAGAGGTTTTGCGTTGGTGAGAGCTGGAGGTCTGTTCCCTCAGCTCCTCTTGCTGCTCTTGGGGGCCCTGAGAGCTGGGGGGAATGGGCTGGCTTTGTCTCTGCAGGGCTGAGAAGCGCCTCTTGGTGTGCCCCTGCGATGATGCCCTGCCCTCCTTCGCTCCCAGCTTGCTGCAGCATCTGTAAATCCCTTAATTGCCCCCTTTTTCCAAGACTGAGCTATGAGTCCCTGCCGGTGATCATAACAAGGAAGCTTTGGGATGCATTCCCGTCCGAGTGGAGAGGTGGAAATCCCAATGCCTTCGAGCGAAAGATGCATGAGTGTTGCACAGAAGCGTGCGTGGTGCCTAGGACTTGAAATCCTAATCTGAAAGTGCTTAAACTCAGCACCTCTCAACGTGCTTTAGATTTGATCTCTGTAGTACGCTGCCATTCTTCTAGCTAGAACAAGGTCGCGGCGCTGAGCTCTTTCACCTTGCTGGTGCTTTCCAAGGGTCGTTACCCTGGCACTATGAGCGCTCGAGAGGCATGCTTCTAACTTAGAGTAGAGCAGCAGTAATGATTACTAACCTCGCACAACTGAAACAGCCGATCAGAGCGTACAATGCATGTAAACGATCTTGGTTCCTTGTTCAGCTGCCAGCGCAGGGACACCAGCCCTGGACCTGCTGGACCTTCATACAGGATTACGTGTACTGGGAGTGGTAGGGAAGGATTAGGTTTTGGTTGTCCCAGCTCGCTGGATGATGGGGAAGCTGCTTCATCCAGAGGTCTGGACTTCTGACGTGCTTGTCCGGAGGACCAAGCCCTGGCTGCGCCTTGGGAGCCAGCCGGCTCTGGGTTGGAGCAAGCCCTGTGCCTGGGAGGTTTTGATGGGAAGAGGTGGTGGCCATGAACCCAGGCGCAGGAGAGGACACAAGTAATTGTAGTCGGCGCTGTGAGGGGAGCAGGGAGACTTTTTTTAGGTGACTTTGAAGCTACTTCCAGTGGCTGGGGAGAGGAATGGGTGAGGAAAGCCTTTTCTAGCTCAGGGGTTTTGGCCTCTGCTGTGGGCGCTACGGTCCTTCTGAAGCAGAGCAGCAGAGGAGAGCCCTGAAGCCCTGTGCCTAATGGACATGTTTCCCTTTTGAGAGGAGAGCAGGGTCTGCACAAAACGCAGAGCCAGCCGGCTGCAGGTGGTTGCAGTGACTGCTCTCCCTCATGAGAAAAGGGAGCCGGGTGTGGGGAGCAGAGTTACCATGCTGCCTAGTAAGTCATAGACTCACAAAGTGGTTTGGGTTGGAAGGGACCTTCAAAGGTCAACTAGTCTACCCCCCCCGCCATCAGCAGGGACGTCTTCCACTAGATCAGGTTGCTCAAAGCCCCCTCCAACCTGACTTTGAACACTTCCAGGGATGGGGCATCCACAGCTTCTCTGGGCAACCCGTTCCAGTGTCTCACCACCCCCACCGTAAAACATTTCTTCCTTATGAGTCATAGACCACAAAGTGGTTTGGGTTGGAAGGGACCTTCAAAGGTCAACTAGTCTACCCCCGCCATCAGCAGGGACGTCTTCCACTAGATCAGGTTGCTCAAAGCCCCCCCCAACCTGACTTTGAACACTTCCAGGGATGGGGCATCCACAGCTTCTCTGGGCAACCCGTTCCAGTGTCTCACCACCCCCACCGTAAAACATTTCTTCCTTATGTCCAATCTAAACCTACCCTCTTTCAGTTTAAAACCCTCACCCCTTGTCCTGTCACTACAGACCCTGGTAAAGTCTCTCTGCGTCTTTCTCGTAAGCCCCCTTTATATATCGAAGGGCCACAGTAAGGTCTTTCCGGAGCCTTCTCTTCTGGGGGGGCTAAACACCCCCAACTCGCTCAGCCTTTCTGCACAGGAGAGCTGTTCCAGCCCTGGGATCATTTTTGTGGCCTCCTCCGGACCCGCTCTAACAGGTCCGTGTCTTTCGTGCACTGGGGACCCCAGAGCTGGATGCAGCGCTCCAGGTGAGGTCCCAGGAGAGCTGAGTAGAGGGGGAGAATCACCTCCATTGACCTGCTGGCCACGCTGCTTTTGATGCAGCCCAGGAGACACTTGGCTTTCTGGGCTGCGAGCGCACATTGATGTCTCATGGCCCCAATTTGTCACCCACCAGCATCCCCAAGTCCTTCTCCGCAGGGCTGCTCTCCATCCATCCATGTATCCATCCTCCAGTCTGTGCTGGGACTGGGGATTGCCCCGACCCTTACACTTGACCTTGTTGAGCTTCATGAACTTCACACGGGCCCATTCCTCCAGCCTGTCCAGGTCCCTCTGGGAGGCATCCCTTCCCTCCAGCATATCAACTGCACCACTCAGCTTGGTGTCACCTGCAACCCGGCTTAGGGTGCCGTTGATCCCATTATCCATGCCATCGATGAAGATATTAAACCATATTGGTCCCAGTATGGACCCTTGAGGGACACTGCTCCTTACTTGTTTCCACTTGGACATTGAACTCATGGGGCTGCTTCAATGGCGAAAGTCAGTTCAGAGGGCTTTTCTTCTGCTTTGGCCGTGTGGTTCCTCTGAAGCAAGGTGTGCTCCAGCAGCATCCTTGCTTCAGAGGCAGAAGAGCCCAAGAGCCCTAAGCAGTCCAAGAACAGGTCCTCCCTTGGAGCCCCAGCTGCAGAGCTGGGCTGGCAGCATCATCACAGCTGTAACAGAATCTGGGTAAAGTGGTATAAGCTCCATTTTTCCTGCTCCCCCAGGGTGAGCGGTCACGAGCCCAGCAGCATGACCCAGCCTGGCTTGCCACAGTGGAAAGTGTTTAGGCATGGCTGGTCCGTAGGCATCGGCTGGAAGAGAATCTCAGCCCGCAATCTCCGTGTCTGAGCCAGGCATTAAGTTTGCTGTTTCTTTGTGGCTTTCATAGTAAGATAGCTGTCATTGCGGTTCCTGGTGTTGATTTAATGACCAGGAATCCATGAATTCGTAGGAAATAACGAGTCCTGGGAACAAGCTATGCTGGTATCAGCCGCTAGCTCACGCTGGGGTTGTGTCCCGTGGTAGGACCCCAGACTCAAATGGCTGTGTCTAATCAAAGGAAGCTTTATTATCTTGCTGTAAGTATTATTTATACTGAATAGACTTTCCCCTGGTATCCTCATCCTGGAAAGCCTCATCTGGTTGATCTTAAAATACAACTTGGCTAACGTAGCTTGCAAACAGCGCTCAGCAAGAGGGGAGGAGAGCAGCGCTGGTGCAGAGTGTGGGCAGAGCTCTGGCTGAGCCTAAGATCAGGTGTTGCCTGCTTGTGGCAGAGAAAGCCAATTTCTAAGCAGATCCTGCTGGCTTTTTTGCTTTGAAAGAGTATTTCTTAACACTTGACAGAGCAGTTAATGGCAGGAGTGGTTCTGAAACTTGGAAACAATCTCGTTTCCTCTTTCTGAGCAGTGAAATCCTTAAAGGTTAGCTTTTGTGGTGTGAGCTCTGCTGCCAACAGCTTAAACCGTGGCCAGGCAGTGCTGTAATTCAAAGGAGTTGCATGGTTAATCTCGGAAATTGATCTTTCTTCTCAATTGCCTTTTGTTTAGCAACTGGTTTGTGTCTGGTTTGGAAGCTCTCTTTGGATTAAGCAGTGTGAGCTTTGGAGAAAATGTAAGGGGGGGGGAAAGCCTGCCTTGAGGTACTCGCTTTGATGAGTGGTGGGGCTGGAGCCACCAAATTCCTCTTTCTCTTGTCTTTTCTTTTTAAAAACCAAAATAATCTCATCCTGGTCTTCCACTGCAGCTGATCTGGCATGGTAAGTGGTGTAAAACAAGGACGAGATGACTGCAGGAACTTGATGTGACCTGTCCAAGGAAATAATACATTAGCACGCTGAAATCCAGGTGGTGCATGGAAGGCGCTGTGTGTCTGAGCATCCGTCTGTCTGTCTGTCTGTCTGTCTCTCTGTGGAAGGCAGCTGCTTCTGCCTCTTGCCCAGGGGAATTGATGGAAATCATTCTCCAGCTCGGGAAGAGCCAGGCAAGCCCCTGCAGGGAGATGGGCTGGGAGCACTGCCACCTCCCCTTTCCCCAGTTTGAGACCTTGCTAACCAAATGTCTCACCTAAACGTATGACTTTTCCCCGCTGACCAAAAAGAGAAGTGTTTCCAAAGCCTTTCTCGTAACCCAGGTGAACCTGAGGCACTCGGGTTACCTAACCTAGCCGGGGAGCGCAGCTCCGGTGACGCATGCTGCCCATCGCTCCGGCAGCCCTGCCTGCATCCGGCACTGCATCCTGGCGCTCCCGCCTGCGCCGAGCATGCTCGAGAAATGACGACGTTGTGCGTGCCTGCCTCACCGTTGGTCTTCATTAACAGCCCGCTCGTTAACACCCCAGTCCCCCTCCTGCCTGTGTGTAGGCAGCAGCGGTAGCTCCTTGGGGGTGACCTTGAAATCCTCCCGGTAGCAATGAGCAGAACAAAACCCTCCGGGGGCAGATGTTGGTGGGAGGCAGCTCCCTGCTCTGCAGAGGATAACGCTCCCCTTGATGCAGCTTGACGGGAAGATGCCTTTTGGTTGTAGCAGGTGAAGGTGCTGTGCCGGGCGGTCTCCCTCTCCCATCCGAGGTGTGCACGCGAGAGGACATCTCAAACCATGCAGCTCAACTGCTCCCCAGTTTCTGATGCCCCCCCGTTCCCCTCCCTGCTCCTCCCTCCTCTCACCAGACTTTCCACCGGGATTTCTTTTCCGCCTAGTGCGTAGTCATCCTCCATCCCAATCCTTTTGCCTCTGATGGTTTTTGACTATTTTAAATACTGTATTTTTTTTAACTTGTGCTTTCCATAACTAGTTTTCACAGTTCCAGGTTTTTTTTTACTAACTTTGACTGCGTCTCTCTATCTTCTCCCTTTCTGCACCCCTTTCCCTGCCCACCCCAGATCTCGCAGTGTTCAAGGAGCGGCTGAGAGTGTTAACAGTAGGAGGTATGCAATTAATGAGCCTTTAACCCTCTGGAGTGCAGGACTCTCTTTGAATAGGTTATTCTGGGCATGAACCAAGCTGGTAAAGCGGTCCCCCTCCTGTCTTGCACCACTCTTGAGTTTTGTAACATGTTTATTTTGAATTTGTCCCACTAAAAGTCTCAAGGTAGGCGCTTGGTTAGTGATGCTTCACCTGTAGAGATCCCCAATTTAGAGCCTTGCTGGCCTTTTCCATACCGTGTGTTTGCATGCCTAGCTTGTTAGAGTACACGTTTTGTTGTGAACATTAATTTTACAAGGCCTCAATCTCACCAATTGGTTTGAGTCTCCTAAAAATCCAAACTGTCTTCTCCTGACTCTGCCCTGGTTTTGTCCCGGTGAAAATTTGGCAGCTCATCCCTAGCCTTCCCCCCATCTGATGGTATTGCTGCCTTTAAATACTCAGCTCTGTCAAAAAAGCTGGCAGGTTGCAGCAAAGCAGAAGCAGAGATGCTTAGAGCCCTGAAAACTGCTTGTAAAATCTGATACCCCAAAGTGTGCCTGAGTGTTCGAACCGGCATGGCAGAGCGAGCCGAAGGCTTGTGCTGCAGGGCTGGAAGCCACAGCAAATTACCGAGGCTTCCCTGAAACCTCCAGCCAGCAGCTTATCTGGGATGCTCTGTACTAATGCCACCTCTCTCCAGGACTTCTGTTTGGATAGGAATTGCAGAGAAGTCCTGGAGACGTGGGGCCAAACCCTCAGCTCCTGCCAGCTGCGGTTCAGTGCTCCCAGGCACGGCTCTGGAGCTGAGCTCCCCAGGGTCTGGCTTAATTCCTGCCCCTGGGACTAGCAGTGTCCAGGAGGGTGATGTGGGCAGAGGAGGGGATGGACGGCAGTGGCAACCAGGAAAACCTCGGCTCCGGGCTTGCTGTGGGTGTTGCCTGCCTCCGGCAAGCGCCGTCCTCGAGGCTGCACAAGGGACGAGCCGTGGCCAGCCCTGTCTCCAGCTCATCCTCCATCCCTGACCAGAGAGTGAGGGATAGACTCTTTCAAGATTAAGTTCAAGGAGGGCCAGCTCTGTAGGGGCCAATTTTTGCCTCCCTTTGCCCGGAGGAAGGTGGGTTATGCTGCCCTGCAACGTTGAGGGGGTGGCATCCCCCATACCCTCCTAGAGAGACCCCAGCTGAGGCATTGGGCTGGTTTGGAGGGAGGTGGGAAGAGCGGGGGTAACTCTGCCTCCTCTGTGGCTCCTGCCCTGGGTTAGAAAACACCTTGAAACCTGGCCCTGTTGGGAGCGGGCAGCTCCGCTCGTCCACCCTCCTTCTAGCCAGGCTCCTGCTTCAAAAGGGTCTTGGGACTCCCCAGTCCCCTTCCCAGCTCTGCTTCTGCCTTGCTGCATCAGTTCAGCGAGTTCATTGTCCCTCCTCCTCCGTGCCTCAGTTTCCCCAAAGACAACCATGAGCTTCAGCAGGCACTGAGGCACCTCTGATGGCTTTGGGGTACCGTGGAGCTGCTGCAGGCCCTGGCAGGGACCTGCCGATGCTGTAACAGCAGCAGGCGGTGGCAGGGCTCATCTGCAGCTCTTAAAACCCGACATTCAGCTCAAAGCCCCGCTCGGCACCTTCTCCAGGCGCACTCAGCTCCTCGCAGCCCCATGTGCTGTAAGTAGGAGCTGCCTATGAACCACGAGGTGCCAGCACCAAAAAGGAGGGGGTTTGCTGAGCAGAGCTAGGCTAAACCCCTAATTAAAAGGCTGTTAATTGGGCAAGGGGGTATCCGGGCAGCAAAACCGCTGAGGGGCCAGCTGGCTGCCCCACTCCCGGGCTGAGCTATTCAGGAGAGTCCGTCGCAGAGCCCTGATGCCGTTTTCTCTCTCTTGCTTCTCTTTCTCTCCCTCTTTGGGGTTTGTTTTAACCATTTCCTTCTCCGTGTTGACTTTTCATTTTTAATTCCCACCGTGTGGGAATTAAATCTGTTGTGCTCGGTGACTCCTCAATTCCTCTGTTTCTTTTCTCTCCCCTCTGTTATAATTTGTGGTGTATTTTTTGCGTTCTTGGGGCTACAAACTTCCTGACTCTCACCCTGGATTTTAATTACCGATTTACATGCGTATATATATTGCTTTGTGTTTCGTTTCCTGCGTTACCTTTTGTAATAACCTTGTTGTTCTGTGCTTAATGTCTTTTTGTTTAATTACGGCTTGGTTTTTATCCATATAAACCTCCTTCATGCTTATTTTTGGTTTTATGCTGCTTTTTTTTGTCCCTTCCCCACCTCTCCCAAACGCACCCGGTCCCTGCGTGACGGTGTCTCCCCGTCCCCTTTCCTTCCTTCTCTCTCTTGCTTTCGCTTGTCCCACCCATGAAAAATCCTGCAGGCTTTTACGGGCTGGATGAATCTGACCTCGACAAGGTCTTCCACTTACCCACAACCACTTTCATCGGTGGAAACGAATCGGCTCTTCCACTCCGGGAAATCATCCGTCGGCTGGAGGTGAGGAGGGCAGGGAGGGCTGTGCGAGACCTGTTTGCAGCCTGGGGTGGGGGCAGAGCAGTTGCTTTTTGGAGGTCCTGGGCCCTGCTGCTGCCTGCAGCCTGGGCCAACCTGCAAGATTTTAAGCTTTTCAGGTTGGGAGCTGCTCCTCGGCGCTTGTCCCACTTGTAGCAGCTGCCCCGTGTTACCTGGTCATCTCTGATCACCTCCGGCTTCACGCTGCGTTGGGGCAACACATTTGGTCTACCCAAGGTGGAGCAAACCCCAGGCAACTAAATATTGCATTTTTGGAAACCTTTCCAGCTACATTTTCCAGTTTAAAGCAGCAAACGGTGCTGGGAGAGCACAGGAGCGGGCTGGAGGCAGGCGATACCCCCCCTCCGTGCGCTGCTGTAGTGCTGCTGCCCTGCGTGGTGGCCCCTTGGAGGGTCTTGGTGCAGGAGCAGCTCCAGCCTGAGGCTGGGGCTTCCAGCTCTTGCAGCCGGTTCCCCTTTGCTGCCAAATTTCATACCCTGCTCTGCCCGGTCTGAGAGCACAGACGGCTCCCAGGCAAGCTGCAGGCTTGCTCAGATGGTCTCTGCCGAGACAGGTTGACCTTGGGAGAAGCAAAGCTGCGTCAACATCTTAGATAAGCTGCAAGAACGGGCTTCTTATTTTTGGGTAGAGATTGTTTTACTGATTCTCTCCCCACCATATGAAGTGGGGTTGTGGACCTGGTCACAGCTGATGCCACCGAGAGGGAAAATCTCGCCTCCGAGGTGGATGTAAAGGACTCGAGGGTCCTGGGCCCCTCGGGGAAAGGGAATTAAACGTTTCGATGCTGGGTCACGTGCAGGGTCCGAGCTGCCCCACAGCATCCCGGGATGTCCCTTGTGGCTTCCCCTTTCCTGGGAAAACAGCTCAAACCAGGCTCCCAAAATGGGGCTGGCGCGGTGCTGGCTGCCGGGCGCTGCTCGCAGGTCCCCCCAGGCTGCCATCGCGAGCAGCGCTTGCCGGTGTCCAGGCAGTGCGGTGCAGCTGCCAGGCAGGAGGGTTTGTGTCTCTGCTGGTGCAGGAGGGCTCTTTGTCTTGCTGAAAGGTTAAAGAGGGGAACGAAAGAGTCCCTGGCCCTGTGGCCTGATATGATGCCGCACGTGAGGAGGCGTTAAGGCCCTGGCGGTTGTCTCACGGCCCTTCTTATCCCGTCGGGGCAGATGGCGTACTGCCAGCACATCGGCGTGGAGTTCATGTTTATCAACGACCTGGAGCAGTGCCAGTGGATCCGGCAGAAGTTTGAGACCCCGGGCATCATGCAGTTCACTAACGAAGAGAAACGCACGCTGCTGGCCAGGCTGGTCCGCTCTACCAGGTACTCTGGGGGGGTATTCACCTTCTCCTTATCTTCCCTTGCTGCCTGGGGTGGTTTGCTCCCAGCTGGAGCGACGCGGTCACCACCTGAGTCACATCTTGATGTCATCTGTTGCGGTTGGCTTAATCAGCAGGGTGACGCCAGTGAGCTGCCAGGCTGGCAGGCTCAGGAGCTGGCAAAGAGCCCGAAAACATGGATGATCCTGAAAGAAAAGGTCTAAAAATAAGGTTTAAGTGCAGCACAGTGTTGGGGTGGGGGAGCAGCCAGCCGGGCTCTGCGGGTGGAGACCAGGGTGACCAGGAAGGCTGTTGGGCTGCTGTGTGATGCCTGCTTAAGCATCACTGGGTGCTGTGGCTCCCTCAGTGCGGTCCCCATCCTTTCTCTGGTTTCTGCCCTCAGCTGTAGCCCTGGCACTGATCCCCCTCTCCCTTTGCCTTCCAGGTTTGAGGAGTTCCTCCATCGGAAATGGTCTTCGGAGAAGCGTTTCGGTCTGGAGGGCTGCGAAGTGCTGATCCCAGCCTTAAAGACCATTATTGATAAGTCAAGCGAGAAGGGAGTGGATTATGTTATCATGGGGATGCCCCACAGGTAACCCTGCCTCTCTCCACGGCGGTGCTTGGGGTGCGGAGGAGGGGGATGCTGCCGGGGTTCGGTACTGGAGGGCACACTGGTTTCTGCTGTCACCTAACTGGTCTTGGCTGGTGGTGAACCTTAGCTGGAGAACTCAGGCCTTGGCTGCTGTCTGCTCATCGCGGTGTTTTCAGCTTCAGCTTGTTTGTAAACTCATCTGGAGAGGGGTGGTGGCTCAGGTGGCAGAGCTTGAATCCCAGAGCAGGATTCGGCCTGCCCGCTCTGGGGCAGCTGTCGGGATGCAGCAGCAGCCAGTCCCTCCCCGTGCTGAGGGGTCTGCAGTCTCCTTCTTGGGTGAAACTGCAGAGCCCCCTCCCCGGTTGACCCTACAGCCATCACCGGAGGTGTGGGGTTGTTGCACCACCTCTGCGTGACGGGGGGGATGGTGGGTCACCGTCGGCACTTGATGCCAGGCTGGTGCTGCTGGTTGCCAACAACTGTCTTGGTTTTGCAGGGGACGCCTGAATGTTCTCGCCAACGTGATCAGGAAAGAGCTGGAGCAGATCTTCTGCCAGTTCGACTCCAAGCTGGAGGCTGCTGATGAGGTGAGTCTCCTCCTCTGCCCGTAGCAGGTTGCTGTCGCCTGTCCCCATGCGGTCCCTGGAGGCTGCGGCCGTGCAGCATGAGCTGGACTGTGCCACTGCTTGTGGTGTCACTCGGTAGCATCGGCGTCACAAGGATTTCCACATCGCACGCACGCTCGTGTGACCAAAGCCTTCGTGTTGGTGCCAGTGCTGGTCTGTCCCTGCCTGTCCCGGGGGGTGACATGTGCCCTGGTCGCTGCTGGTGTCTCCAGCGCAGGCCGGGTGGTCAGCGGCTCTCCATGGGCATAAAGCAGCCTTGGGGTGAATGACAAGGTGAGGGGAAGGTGGCCAGGAGCAGAGGTTGGCTTGTACCCTTGCAGCAGCCCCTGGTCCCTGTATGGGACCCTAAAGCAGCTCCAAAAGCCCCGAGGCTCAAATCGCTTGTGCTGCAGGCTCTGTCCCTGGGATGCACTCATGCTTCAAAGCTTCCAGCATCATAAGCTGGGATGATTTGGCTTCTGGAAAGCTGGGCTGGGCTAGCTTTATCCTGCCATGCCCTTCAGGTGGGGTTTCAAGGTGAGAAAGCAGCAGCCTGGGGCATCGAGGTGCCCCGACTGGGAACCGCAGCATATTGTGAGTGGTGCCAGGGACAGCTGTACTGCCGCAGTGCTGGCAGAGCTTGGGTGAGCATTATCCCAGCTCTGTTTTCCAGTGTCTTCCCCAAACCCACCACACTTGCTTCTTCCCCTGCACCTACGACCTTATCTAGATGGGCTTGGTGTGTGTCTGAGGTTTGCTGGCGGTTTGGCACCTGGAACGGGCTACCTTTGCTTTGCTGAATGCCAGGTCAGCTCCTAAAATGAGCGCCTGCTGCTTTCTGTCAGTGCCTCCAGAAAATGCCCCCTTTTTCCAGCCCGTGGGGTCAGTGCTGCCCTGCCTCAGGTCTCCTTCCATGCTCCAAAAGCTGCTCACGTTCCTGGGGGTGACTCTCCTCTCCCCTCTGTCAGGGCTCCGGTGACGTGAAGTACCACCTGGGAATGTACCACCGGCGGATTAACCGCGTCACCGACAGGAACATCACCCTTTCCTTGGTGGCAAATCCTTCTCACTTGGAGGCAGCTGATCCCGTTGTTCAAGGCAAGACTAAAGCAGAGCAGTTTTACTGTGGGGACACGGAAGGGAAGAAGGTGAGTGGTGCTGAGACGCCCACAGTGAAGTGGCCCGGGCTGGATGGGGTTTGGTGGGCGGCAGGCTGGTAGGAAAGCGAAGAAACCCAGCTGGTTTTTGTTTGCCGTGTCCCTGCCGTCACCCTGCTATCACCCTGGCTTTGGTCCCCCATCCTTCCCCGCTGTCTTTGGGGATAACTTTGGTAGGAGCTTGCCCACCCTGGGCTCCCGTTGCCAATTCCTCTGTCTCTCAACGACCGGCTCAGCTGGGCTGCGGGGAGCAGCAGACGCCCAAACCCCGGGTTGGAAAGCAGGGAAATGAGGGGTGCTCCCGAAAGCCAACCTTAGCATCACAGCTCAGAAGGCTCGGCAGTAGGAGCTGAAGGATCTCAGCGTGACCAGGGATGACCATTCCTGGGGCTGGGAAAGCTGGAGCTGGCAGCAGGAAGCAGCTCTCCGCACCCAGGTGGGAGAGCAGGCAGGGAATGGGCTGCGGTGGGAGGTTGGTTTGTGGTCTGATTCATCGCAGACCTGTCTCCAACACCAAGAAGTGGAAGGGTGAGATCAAAAGTACTTCCCTTCCTCCTACTCCCCAAGGGCTGGATATAAATAGACAAACTCTGTCCTCGTCTGACAGGCGGTGTCCTCAGCCCGCCCCTGGGTACGATATCCAAATAACATCACTGAAGCCGGAGTGAGCTCCCAGTCCGGCTCCTGCCCAAAGGTCTTCTGGGGTGAAAGCGTGGAGGAAAGGGGCATTTTTCTCGTCTTCCCCCAGTTAGAAAAAGGCTCTGCTTTGGGACGTGTGTGTTTGGGAATGGGACTCACCGCCCAGCTGCTGTGCACAGGGTGCCATCCTGCTGCCCAATCGAGGCGCCCCGAGCGTGCCGCCCTTGGTCGGGGAGAGAACTGGTGGCCACAGCCTTCTCCCTGGCAGTTGCGCCAACTGTGGCTGGCTCCACTCTGATCCCCTGAGAAAGCATCGGATGCGTTGATGAGCTTCTCCATGTCCTCTCTGGGATGCCAAAAGCTCACAGGGATGAGACCTGGGCCCTTTCCTGGTGGCTGCCTCTGCCCACCGTCCCTGCAGAGCCCCTGCTGACCACTGTGGCTTCATGTCTCCCAGGTGATGTCCATCCTTCTGCACGGAGACGCCGCTTTCGCTGGGCAGGGCATCGTGTACGAGACGTTCCACTTGAGCGACCTGCCCTCCTACACCACCCACGGCACCGTCCATGTCGTGGTGAACAACCAGGTGAGGAGCAAATCCCCTGCGTCCGTGGGGATCCCTCGCAGACCAGCTGGCCCCTCTGCAGGCTCAGATCTGGGTGGTGGCTGGCAGCAGGCAGTAGCTGTTTCCCAGCCAATGTTCCAGGCATGAGCCGTAATCCTGGGGTCAGCAGGGGGGTACTTTATACCCAGCTGCTCAACAATAGCAGCTTTTGGGTCCAGCCTGGCACAGAGGTGGTGCAACCTGATGCTCAGCGTGCGAGATCACCAGGGCTGCTCCGTTCTGCCCCCGCATAAACCAGAGACATTTCACTGGGACCAGCCCATCCCCACGGGTGCAGTGGGATGATGGCCTGGGCGCAGGGACTGGGATGGGCTGCGATGCCCAGGGTGCAGGAGACGGGCAGGTTGTGCTACGGCTGAGTGGCGCAGCCGTGGGGGAACCCCCAGCTCAGCCGCAGCAGCCTAGCTGCCCTCGAAGCTGCGTGTGCTGCTTTCCAAATCCTTACCACTGTGCTGGTCCTGTTCCCTCTCACCCACTACAGATCGGCTTCACAACAGACCCCCGGATGGCCCGCTCCTCCCCGTACCCGACTGATGTCGCCCGCGTGGTGAACGCGCCCATTTTCCACGTCAACGCGGACGACCCGGAGGCCGTCGTCTACGTGTGCAATGTGGCAGCAGAATGGCGAAGCACCTTCCATAAGGATGTGGTGGTGGATTTGGTAAGAAATGTGGCACGAGGCTTTATCCTAAAGCTGTGGCTCTGCTGTGGGTGGTCGTCGATACCTCTTGGGGTGTATTTTCTGAAAGCTGAGGTTTCTCTTCAGGGCTTGTCTGGCCCTTTTGACAGACAAGGGGGAGGGAGAAGGTGGTGTAAAGCAAGGCAACGAGGCTGTAATAGCACTTGGAGAGGCAACACTGTCTCTGTATGGAGCCTGCCCTCGCCTCGCACACTGGGGAGGACACGCTTGGGTCCTTCCTGGGCTGTTTTGGACCCTTCCTAGCACAGAGACCCAGGTACCGCCGACTGCTTTCGGAGCTGCGGGTTGCAAGCAGCTGCTTTCAAAGGCTCTTTCCCTTCCTGGCAGGTTTGTTACAGGCGCAATGGTCACAACGAGATGGACGAACCCATGTTCACGCAACCACTGATGTACAAACAGATCCGGAAACAGAAGCCGGTGCTGCAGAAATACGCAGAGCTGCTGATTTCCCAGGGGGTGGTAAATCAGCCAGAGTACGAGGTACTGTCCCTTGGGGCCTGGGAGGAAAACTGCGGGTGGCATCTCCAGGGAAAACTACTTATTTGGCTCAGACCTGGGTGTGAACGATGTGACGGGGCCCGTTTCTGCTTGTGCTTGTCACCTGAAGGTGGCAGAGCTGTGCTAGGGTTGGGCGAGCACTGCAGACCTGGCAGCGATGGGGTTAGGAGCCGAGGCTCGTCCTTGGACTGTGCCAGCTCTGAACAGCACAGGAACATCTAGTTCAAGGATTGCCCTGTGATCAGTGCAGCACAGGCCACACGGCGCTGGGCCACTGTGGCACGGCTGGGACCCACGGGAGAGTTGGGTTCTGCAGCACTCGGGCTTGCTGTGGCCTGGGGTTATCTGGGGCAAGTCCCCCGCCCCGGCTCTGCCGCCGTGGCAGCAAGCGCGGCAGCAGCTCTGCCAGCTCTTCCTTGCCCCGGTACCACTTTGCAACACCTGTGGGGCTGAATGCAGGTTGTCAGTTCGGACTGCAGCAGAGCTGTCCCTTGGGAGACAGGGGCCTCCAGCAGCAGCATCTGCTCTCTAAGGCTGAGCTGCACGGCCCTGGGGCTCCCCTGCTGTAGGGATCAGCTGTGCCCTCCAGCACCCTTGCAAGCCCCCAGGCTCGGCACCCTTGTTTGAAGACCCCTCACTAATGGTTTTCTGCCTCCTGGTTCTGCCTTTCAGGAGGAGATTGCCAAGTATGATAAGATCTGCGAGGAGGCCCATGCGAGATCCAAGGATGAAAAGATCTTGCACATCAAGCACTGGCTGGACTCACCCTGGCCTGGTAAGTTGCTAGCAATGTTTTGGAGGTCCCTAGCAAAGAGCCTGGCTTTTCTAGGGCTGTGGCAGATATTTAGTAAACCACCCTGGTGGGGAGGTGGGGTTGCACTCTACGCTCCTGGCATCCCCACCCTTGCTTGAGGGTGTCCATGACCTGAGCTCTTCACACAGAGCTGGGCATGGCTCCCACAACACGGTGGACTGCTCCTCCTCCTGCAGGTTTCTTCACTCTGGACGGCCAACCCCGGAGCATGACCTGCCCTTCCACCGGTCTGAATGAAGAGGACTTGACGCACATTGGTCAAGTGGCCAGCTCAGTGCCAGTGGAGGATTTCACTATCCATGGAGGTAGGAGCTTGCGGAAGCTATGCCAGACCGGGCGTTTGTTCCAGAGAAGATGTGGATAGGGCTGGAACGTGGCCTGGAAGGAAGGAACCTGTTACAGTGCTTCAATATATGTGGCCAGCAGGTCGCGGGAAGGGATTCTGCCCCTCTACTCCATTCTCCTGAGACCTCACCTGGAGCGCTGCATCCAGCTCTGGGGTCCCCAGTGCACGAAAGACACGGACCTGTTAGAGCGGGTCCAGAGGAGGCCACAAAAACGATCCCAGGGCTGGAACAGCTCTCCTGTGCAGAAAGGCTGAGCGAGTTGGGGGTGTTCAGCCCCACCCAGAAGAGAAGGCTCCAGAGAGACCTTACTGTGGCCTTTCAGTATATAAAGGGGGCTTACGAGAAAGACGAAGAGAGACTTTACCAGGGCCTATAGTGACAGGACAAGGGGTGAGGGTTTTAAACTGAAAGAGGGTAGGTTTAGATTGGACATAAGGAGGGTGGTGAAACACTGGAACGGGTTGCCCAGAGAGGTGGTGGATGCCCCATCCCTGGAAACATTCAAGGTCAGGTTGGACGGGGCTCTGAGCAACCTGATCTAGTGGAAGATGTCCCTGCCCATGGCAGGGGGGTTGGACTAGATGATCTTTGAAGGTGCCTTCCAACCCAAACCATTCTGTGAATCTATGAGAATTAGTTCACAAGGGAGCTGTGGTTAAGGGAAGTGAACTGAGGGGTAGCTCTTCTTCGGAGCTGATCCTTCCCTGCAGTCTTGATTCCTCGTTCCTGGTTCATCCCTCTGGCAGAGGTGGATCCATTCCTCTGCCCCCAGGGATTTGCGGTCTGTCAGTCCATGGGCATGTTGTGGGACAAACACGGTGTTGCTGGAGCTCCCTCCTGCACCAGCTACGAACCGGCTTCTGTCCTGGCAGGTTTGAGCCGTATTCTGAAAACCCGCGGGGAGATGGTGAAGAACCGGACGGTGGACTGGGCCCTGGCAGAGTATATGGCATTTGGCTCCCTGCTCAAAGAGGGCATCCACATCCGCCTGAGCGGCCAGGACGTTGAGAGGGGGACATTCAGGTAATGCCGTGCTTTTGGTGGCTGTAAAGGCGATTACAGCCTTTGCAGAAGGGATCCGAAGGGTGACGATGGAGTAACGCTTTCCCCTCTTCCAGCCACCGTCACCACGTCCTGCACGATCAGAACGTGGACAAGAGGACCTGTATCCCCATGAACCACCTCTGGCCCAACCAGGCTCCTTACACCGTCTGCAACAGCTCTCTGTCGGAATACGGCGTCCTCGGTGAGCGAGGAAGTCTGCGCCTGCTGCCCGGGGGGGGGTGAGGCCGCTCCGGGAGGATAACCCCTTCGCTTCTCTCCCATCCCTCAGGATTCGAGCTGGGCTTCGCCATGGCAAGCCCCAATGCCCTGGTGCTTTGGGAAGCCCAATTCGGGGACTTCCACAACACCGCTCAGTGCATAATCGACCAGTTCATCTGTCCCGGGCAGGCCAAGTGGGTCAGGCAGAACGGCATTGTTCTGCTGCTTCCCCACGGCATGGAGGGCATGGTAAGGACCCCCCCCAGCTCATGGGCACCCAGGGGTGCCTGTTGCCTGGCCTGCACCAGAAGCAGAGCCAAGGGCAGCAGCGGCAGGTAGCGCTGCTCTTGGCATGGCCATGCCCAGCATTGGCTTCTTGCGCCAGCCTTGCTTCCCGCCTGCTCAGTCTCCCCCCTGCTTGGTCCCTGCAGGGTCCCGAGCACTCCTCTGCCCGCCCGGAGCGATTCTTGCAGATGTGCAACGACGATCCCGACGTCTTCCCTGTGAGTGGCGGCCGCGCTGAGCTCAGCCCGGCCCTCCTGTGTCCTGGACCTGACCACTGCCTTGAAATGGGGAGGGGGGCAATAACACCCGGGTGGGGTCAGTGCAACACTGCGGTCGGGGTGGGTGTCATAGAGCTGGTAGCAGGAGGTGTGGGATTGCCCTGGGCTCATGCTGCAGCTGGGAGGGTTTGGGGAAAGGGGCTGAACCCGGTGCCCAGGCTACACCTCTGCTGCCCCTGGGGCTGCTGCACAGCGTGAGGCAGAGGTGACCCCAAAAGCGGCGTGGGAGGGGGGTGCTGCCCACCCCCATGGCCGCCCCAAGGTGGGGGACACAGACCTGCAGCCTCTCCCAGGTCTCCGTGGGTCTCCGTGTGCTCTGGAGGGGGAGAGAAGGGAGGGAGGGCTGGGTGCCGCTCTTTTCCCCACTGCTGGAGCTGCGAGGCCAAGAGGCACCTTGTGTTTCTTGAAATTCCCTTGACCGCGCTCGCTGAGGCAGAAACTGGATGACTTCGACGTGCGCCAGCTCTACGACTGCAACTGGATCGTCGTGAACTGCTCCACTCCGGCCAACTTCTTCCACGTCCTCCGGCGCCAGATCCTCCTGCCCTTCCGCAAACCGGTCAGTGCCGGCAGCTCCGCGCCTGGCTCGGTGCCAAGGCAGGGCAGCCCCATGTCCCTGCCGAGCCTGGGGATGGGACTCAGAGCGGGCTTGTTCGTGCACCTCGGCAGCAAACACGGGCAGTTTGCCTCTGCCCGGGCCAAGGACCTCTTGGTGCTTGGGGCTGGCTCGGTACATGACGTGCTGTCAGCTGGCTCGTGCAGGCTTGGGTGGCTGCAACCCCTTCCTGTGCTCCATGGGGAGGTCAGAGACGTCAGGGCCGGCGGGCACTGGTAAATAACCTGGTCCAGCCGCTTGCCTTCAGCTCCGGCCGTGGGGCAGGCAGGTCCCCGGCAGCACCTCAGCCTCTTCCCCAGAGGAAATCCAGACTGGGAAAGCCAGTGCTGTCAGAAACCCGTGCCCCATCTGGCAGAGCATGGCAGCCGAGCGAGGAGCAAATCTCTCGTGGCTGCTCCCGTGCTCAGGCAGGGGAGGGCAGGCAGGATGGGCAGGTCAGCGCTCCGGCCTTTGCTTGCAGCGGGGTGCTTCTGGCGAGGCTGACTGCCTTGCTCTCCCTTTTCTCCCCCCCCTCCAGCTGATAATCTTCACTCCAAAGTCGCTGCTGCGCCACCCCGAAGCCCGCTCCAGCTTCGACGACATGCTGCCAGGTACGAGCAGCGCGGAGGTGTCTGTTTCCCCCCGTGCCGCTCTGTGGGATGAAGGATGGAAGGGCAGGAGCCGGCTGCCTGAGGTGAAGTCTGCTTGGCAGCAGCCTCCCCGTGCTGAAGAGCGGCTGACTGAGGCCGATGCCACCAGCATCGGGGCATCGCAGCCTGTGTGGGGAGCTCTGCACTGGCGTGGCACGCGGGCTGCCTTCCTCCCTCCCTGCTCCCCTCCAGAGCTGAGGCGACATGCTCGCCCCCGCCGCAGCCGGGGTGTGCCGGCTGCTGCCATCTACCCAGCAAATTGGAGCCACCCCTCATTAGTGCTGAGTCTGGCACCCTGGGGAGACGTGACTTGGCTTTCCAGGCTTTGCCGTGGTGCTTCCTCCATCGGCAGCCGCTTCCCGCCAGAGCGGTGCGGCCGGGGTTTGGCAGCCCTGTTTGTACTGGGAGCCGGACCCAGTACCAGCTGGTCTGGCTCTGCCTCTCCGGTTTGCCTTCCCAGGCCGGGGTCCTGGGAGGGGGCTGGCATGGGATGCGGGTTGCAGGGCAGCTGCCAGTGCGGTGACCTGGGCTGCTGCAGCTGACGGTGCCGTCCTCTCCCTTGGCAGGCACCCACTTCCTCCGTGTCATCCCCGATGGCGGCCCCGCGGCCCAGAGCCCCGAGCAGGTGAAGCGGGTGCTGTTCTGCACTGGCAAGGTCTACTACGACTTGACCCGTGAGCGCAAGGCTCAGCAGATGGAGGCTGATGTGGCCATCACCAGGGTGGAGCAGGTGAGCAGGGTCCGGCCACCTCTGAGCCCGCGGGCTGAGGGTGCCATGGCCCCCGTGATGCCGCTGTGACGCTGCTCCATGTCCCCCGCAGCTCTCCCCGTTCCCCTTCGACCTCCTCCAGCGGGAAGCCCAGAAGTACCCGGCTGCCGAGCTGGTGTGGTGCCAGGAGGAGCACAAGAACCAGGGCTACTATGACTATGTCAAACCGCGGCTCCGCACCACCATCAACCGTGCCAAGCCCGTCTGGTAGGGACTCGGG
>NW_008794538.1:128194-128874 GCF_000699145.1 Aptenodytes forsteri
GGGTGTGTGTGTCCCCCCCCCCAGGTTCCAGGGCACCCGCGGGTGGTTTGCCTGTCCCTGGGGAGCACCGTCCCCCTCTGCCTGTACCGGCACGCCGGCCTCGAGCCCCCGCTGCCCCCGCAGCCGCTCAGCCAGTGCTGGGCGCCATGTCCTCCCGTGAGGGGTCCTGGGTGGGGGGGCAGGCTCTCTTTCGGCTTCCCCAATAAACACTGAGTCCTCCCGATGCCACCCAGGTCCTCCTTTGGCCGTGGGGCAGGGGGTGCCGGGAGCCAGGAAGGGTGTGCACCGTGCACACCCATGGCTGCTTGCACACGCGCGTGCAGCCTCTCAAAGCGGGGCGCACGGCCGCATTGGTGTGGTCATGCTGTCGCACACCCGGTCGCGCGTCGTGTCACTGTCACACAGTCACCCTGGCGCACACAAGGCCCGCGTCCCTGCTTGCACACGCGTGCACTCTCTCAGGGCGTCGCACACACGCCGCCCTTGGTCCCAGCCCTGCCGTCACGGGCAGCTGTCACGCTGTCACACGAGCGTGTCACACCCCATCGCCCTCCACGCAGCGTGTCACGCCTGCTCACACGCGGGTTGTCACACGCACGGTCACACACGACTCCCCGTGTCACGAGCACACCCCCCGACACGCGCAGCCCTCTACACCCCCTCGCACACTCACCGCCCCC
>NW_008794538.1:130557-130772 GCF_000699145.1 Aptenodytes forsteri
CCGCTGCCCCCCACCCCCTCCACTCTGGCACCCCCCAGGTTTTCGGCAGCCCCATGGGCCCCGGGGGGAACAGCTCCAGCACCCCACTGCTGCCCGGCATGGCTGGCACTGGCTCAGGCATGAGCTCGCCGCCGTTCCTGCCACAGCAGCCCTTCGCTGAGGGAGCACCCGGGAAGGGCTACGTGCAGCCGGGCGTCCATGGCCGCAGCCGCCCA
>NW_008794538.1:132781-133775 GCF_000699145.1 Aptenodytes forsteri
GGGGGCGGGGCCAGGGGTCCCTGCTGATGGTGTCCCCAGCAGGGCCGGCCCCCGGGGAGGAGCTGCGGCTGACCTTCCCGGTGCGGGACGGCGTGGTGCTGGAGCCCTTCCGCCTGCAGCACAACCTGGCCGTCAGCAACCACGTCTTCCAGCTGCGTGACTCCGTCTACAAGACCCTTATGATGAGGTGGGGGCGGTGGGGGGCAGGGGGCCACGCGGCACGGCGCCACGCGGCACGGCATGGCAGGGCGCAGTACGGCACCGCACATGGCGCTGCGTGGCACAGAGTGGCACAGCGTCATGCCACGCAGTGCCATACAGTGCTGCCTGGCGTGGTGCTGCGCAGCACGGCGTGGTGCAGTGCTATGCAGCATGGCTTGTTGCCACACGGCGCTGTGTGGCATGGCAGTACGTGGCATGGCGTGGCTTGGCATGGTGCTGTGTTGTATCATGGTATGTGGCATGGTTTGGCATGGCAGTACATGGCGTGGTTCAGTATGGCACGGTGCTGTATGGTACAGCGGTACCCGGCATGCCTCGGCACAGCATGATGCTCTATGTGTGGTGGTACGTGGCATGGCTTGGCATGGCACAGTGCTGTGCGGTGTGGTGGTACCGGGTGTTGGTTGTCACAGTGCCATATGCATGATGGTATGTAGTGTGGCTTGGCACAGCATGGTGCTGTATGGCGCAGTGCGGCACGGTGCTGTATGGCGCAGTGATACCTGGCGTGGTGGCTCGCGTGCGGGCACACCCCCTGCCTGCACCCCTGCCCACACCCCTGTCCACCCCGCCAGGCCTGACCTGGAGCTGCAGTTTAAGTGCTACCACCACGAGGACCGGCAGATGAACACCAACTGGCCGGCCTCCGTGCAGGTGAGCGTCAACGCCACGCCGCTCACCATTGAGCGTGGAAACAACAAGACCTCCCACAAGCCGCTCTACCTGAAGCACGTCTGCCAACCCGGCAGGAACACCATCCAGATCACAGTCA
>NW_008794538.1:134068-134299 GCF_000699145.1 Aptenodytes forsteri
GAAGTTTTGTGCAGCTTCTGCAGCGGGACCATCCCGGAGACCCCGGGGCCCAACGGTGAGGACGGCGTGGAGCAGACGGCCATCAAGGTGTCCCTCAAGTGCCCCATCACCTTCCGGAGGATTCAGCTCCCAGCCAGGGGCCATGACTGCCGGCACATACAGGTAGGGGTGGTGGTGGCAGGGGACTCGGGGGTGTCCCCCACCCTGTGTCTCCCCCCCCCCCCGGCTCAG
>NW_008794538.1:134377-135111 GCF_000699145.1 Aptenodytes forsteri
AAGTGAGTGGGGGCCCAGTGGGGCCGTGCCCCGGTTTCCCTGCCTGCGAGGGGGTGGTTTCCCTGCCCTCACCCTGCTTCTTCCTACCTGCAGTAAGACGGCCCTGCTGGAGGGGCTGGAGGTGGACCAGTACATGCTGGGCATCCTGATCTACATCCAGAAGTAAGCGTCCCCACTCTGTCCCTGGCCGGCACCTTGCCACCTCTGGGCACTGAGCCCCTGTGCCATCCTGCCGCCCCCAGCTCGGAGCATGAGGAGATCACCATCGACCCGACCTGCAGCTGGAAACCCGTCCCGATCAAACCCGATGTCCACGTCAAGGAGGAGCCGGAGGGGCCGGCGCTGAAGCGGTGCCGGACCCTCAGCCCCACGCACATGGTGCTGCCCAACATCATGGAGATGATTGCGGCCCTGGGGCCCAGCTCCACACCCTTCCCAGCACTGCCGCCACCACCAGCAGGTGCTGCTGCCGACTACGGCGCCCCAGGTACAGGGGGACCCACGGGGGACGGGCCCTGTCCACGTTGTCCCCCCCACACCTACTTGCCTCCTTTCCTCCTGCAGGTTCCAGCTTTCCGGGACCTGGGGGCTTCCCAGAGCCGTTCCCTCCCCCCGGTGCCCCCGGCACGCCAACGCTGAGCGACTTCGCGCCAGGACCCCCCCCCATCTCCTACCAGTCCGACATCCCTGGTGGCCTCCTGGCCCCCGAGAAGCCCCCCGCACCCCCTCTCCCC
>NW_008794538.1:138096-139793 GCF_000699145.1 Aptenodytes forsteri
GAGCCCGCGGGGAGCGCGCTCCCCGCCTGGCAGTGCCTCGCCGTGCAGATGGCTGCTGGCTGCCCAAAATCTTCCTGGAGTAATTGGGAGGTGGCGTGCGCTCTGGCTGGGAAGGCTCGAGTCGAATAGGTTTTTAATTTAATCCCAGCCAGCGGAACGAATGTGCATCTGCCCCGCTGATGAGACATGCGGCATATTTAAACTCGTTTGGATGCCATGTCTGTTAGTTCAGAGTTTCCAGATGCCTCCAGATGAAAGCATGAGGTGGGGAATGCTCTGCAGCCGCAGTCACGGCCAGGATCCACCTCCTGGAGGGTGTCCCTGGGCTCTGAGCAGCAAGGGCCGGGGAATCCCTGTGGGCTGGGGGTGCCCCAGGGTGGGGGGGGGGAAGGGAGAGTGTCCAGTCTTCACCCCAACCTGACTAACAGCCTCTCTTCTCTTTGCAGCTGTTTGCAGACAAGGTCCCCAAGACAGCAGGTTGGTAAAAGCGGTGCTGGCCACACTGCAGCTGCACCAAACACTGATGCTCTCCTAACTCTGGACAAAATGCACCATTTACGGTGGTTTTCCTTTTCCTTTGCAGAAAACTTCCGTGCCCTGAGCACTGGCGAGAAGGGATTTGGCTACAAGGGGTCCTGCTTCCACAGAATCATTCCTGGGTTCATGTGCCAGGTGCGTGGCGCTCCTGCCACAGCAGGGAGGTGGGCGGGTGAAGAGATCTGGTGCTTGCGTGAGTTTCGGAGTTGGGTGCTGGCAGATTTGGGGTGGGAAGGCAGTCTGCCTCCTGCTTGCAGCCTCTGCAGGGCTGCTGCACCTGGTTCGAGCGTCTTCTCTGGCGCCCATGACCTAAAATGCCGCTTCTTTGCAGGGTGGTGACTTCACACGCCACAACGGGACTGGCGGCAAATCCATCTATGGGGAGAAGTTCCCTGATGAGAACTTCATCCTGAAGCACACAGGCCCTGGCATCCTGTCCATGGCCAACGCTGGCCCTAACACGAATGGCTCCCAGTTCTTCATCTGCACTGCCAAGACCGAATGGTGAGTCGGGGGCTGCTCAGGGGTCCCCGGCACCCTCCCTGGCAGGGAGGTGACATGCCAGGCCTGGTGCCGAGGTCCCCGTGTGGGGACGGCAGGCATCAGCCGTGACCAGTGCTTTTCCTACAGGTTGGATGGCAAGCATGTCGTCTTCGGTCGTGTCAAGGAGGGGATGAACGTGGTGGAGGCCATGGAGCGCTGTGGCTCCAAAGATGGCAAAACAAGCAAGAAGATCACCATTACCGACTGCGGGCAGCTCTCGTAAACTCTCCTTGTAACAACTGACCATTCCTTCGGCAGCCTGGGCGCTGTGCCCACTGTAGCTCACCCCATCCCACCCTGCTCCTGACTTACTGCTGCGTTTCTACTGGGTCTCAGCCCCATGTGCACGGTCCAGCTGGGCCGCAGTTACCTTTATGAGTCTAAATAAAACGAGTTAAACCATAGTGGCCCCCTTCTCTCCCCCTTACTGGGGTGGGTGGTGTCTGGGGCTGGTGGGGCATGAGGACCCCTGCAGTGTGGCTATACCAGGTCCTCAGTAGGGTCCAGAGTGAACAGGTGCAGGCAGCTGCTGGTTCTAGCACAGAGCTGATCCCTGGGGGCCTTTGCTGCAAATTGGGAATGGACACCCCCTCCCCCCCCTTCTTCACCCACTGCTG
>NW_008794538.1:139933-141271 GCF_000699145.1 Aptenodytes forsteri
GCAATGTGTGTGCCCCCCCTTTCCCCCCCCCCTTAGCCATGGGAAGGGTGGTGCCCCCCACCTCAGGATGCCTTGTGGGTGTGTGTCAACAGGTGATGTTGGGGACTGCTGGTCTGGGCTGTGCTGGGAACGTGGGCATCCTGGTGGTCCCAGTAAGGGAGAGTCCAGGTCTGGGAGGATCCCAGTGCTTCCAGTTTAAGCAACCCAGTTTGGGGGGTCCCAGTTGGGGGGTGCCCAGCTCTGTTATTCCCAGTTTGGCACAGTCCCAGTTCAGGGTGGGGTGGTTGGTGTTCCCAGTTCAAGGGTCTCCAGATCTAGGACGATGCCTGTGCTTCCAGTTTGAAGGTGCCTTGGTGGGGGTAGACTCTAGTACCCTGTGGGCCCATCAAGGCAGGGCCTGGCCCCCTGCCCTCCTATGGGGTGCATCCAAAGTGCCTGTGGTGGCACTGCTGCCTGCAACCACCCCTGCCTGCAGCTGGAGCTGCACCCCTTGCTTGAAACTCTGCCTGTGCTGGGAGCTGCACCCTGCTGCCTGCACCTCTGCCTGTGCTGAGGGCTACAGCCCCCTGTCTGTACCCAAAGCTGAACACCCCTGCCTGCAGCCAGAGCTGCACTACCCCATACCCTCCTCACGCTGTGGTGGGGCCTGTTTTGGAGCTGGGCTCTGGCATGGGTGAGGGTGAGGGGTCGGAGCGAGCACTGAGCCCCAGTGTCTGTGGGGCTGTGGAAGGGCTGCCAAGGGAAGGCGAGGGCCAGCAACAGCTTGCAGTCCTGGCACCTTCTGTCTGGGAGCCTGAGGTGGTGGGTGTGCGATTTATACCTGGACTTTTCATAGTATTACAGGATGGTTTGGGTTGGAAGGGACCTTTAAAGGTCAACCCCCCTGCCATGGGCAGGGACATCTTCAACTAGATCAGGTTGCTCAGAGCCCCGTTCAGCCTGACCTTGAATGTTTCACCACACTCATTGTAAAAAATTTCTTCCTTATATCTAGTCTGAATCTACCCTCTTTTAGTTTAAAGCCATTCCCCCTTGTCCTGTCGCAACAGGCCCTGCTAAAAAGTCTGTCCCCATCTTTTTTATAAGCCCCCTTTAAGTACTGACAGGCTGCAATAAGGTCTCCCCGAAGCCTTCTCTTCTCTAGGCTGAACAACCCCGACACTCAGCCGTTCTTCATAGCAGAGGTGTTCCATCCCCCTGATTGTTTTTGTGACCCTCCTCCGGACCTGCTCCAACAGGTCCATGTCTGTCTTCTGCTGAGGGCTCCAGAGCTGGACGCAGTGCTCCAGGTGGGGTCTCACCAGAGCAGAGCAGAGGGGCAGAATCCCCTCCCTCGAC
>NW_008794538.1:142335-145366 GCF_000699145.1 Aptenodytes forsteri
CCTGCCTGGGGAGGGGGGGGGCCAGCAACAGCTTGCAGTCCTGGCATCTTCTGTCTGGGAGCCCGAGGTGGCGGGTGTCCTTTTCGGAGCTGGGCTCTGTTGAGGGTGAGGTGGTGGAGCACACGCAGATGTTGGTCCTGGCCCCTGGGGGAAGCCGGCCCCTGCCGAATGACGGCAGCGCGGGGGGAAGCCTTTCTGTGATGCACCGAGGCAGCACGGGGGGAGCCTTTCAGTGCCGTAACGAGGAAGCTCGGGGGAAGCGATTCTGTGCCGCACCCAGGCGGGAGGGGGAGGGGGAAGGGGAAGCCTGTCGGTGTCGCACCGGCTGCGTGCGGGGAAAAGCCTCTGAAGCACCCGGGCGGGGGAGGTGTGGGCTCCTCTTCGGCCCCCCGATGTTTTCTCCTTCTCCCTCCGCAGCTCTGCGGGGTCAGAGGAGGCCCGTCCCTTCCACATCTCCCGCGTCGCGGCGCTCCAGCTCCAGGCTGGGGGTCTGCCGGGTGTGGCAGCACGCCCTGCGCCCCAGGAGCTCCTGTCAAGCTCGTGCCCAAGCCTTGCGGGTCTCCAGGCCTCTCCGACTTCCTCAGCCTCCTTCGGGGTCTGAGCATCCGTCGGGGACACTCCCAGAGCCTGGCTGAGCCAGGGTGCAGGGGAAGGCTCCCCGCAGCTCTCGCTAACTGCCGGCGCAACCCTTGCACTGGCAGACCCTGCAGGGAAGGACGCCCGCCTGCTGCCCCACGACGCTTCCCTGGGACTGGGGTGGACCCCCAGCACAGCCCCACTGGCACTCCCCAGGAAGGGGCACATGAACGTCACAGAGCTTCGCTTCCCCAAAAGCAAGACCAAGACTGGCCTCTGGCCCATAGTAGCAAGTTCTGGATGTCAGGTCCACCGTCAGGCCCAGTTCTTCCTTCTGCTCTTGGATTTACTTCGTGAGGTCACGAGGCAACCAGCTCTCCTCCAGATGAATGTTCTGATCACAGCTCTGAGAGGAAAAAATGTTGAACAGTAGGCATGAAACGCAGGCATGCTGCGACAGGTTGATGGAGGGAGGAGGTCCATGCTGCAGAACCTCCCAAAGATCATCCCTTCAAAGAGAAAGACGCAGGCAACGAGCAAAGGCAGACACAGACTGACACACAAGTTACACCGAGCCAAACCAGAATGCGCTCAGGCCCTCGCTGCTTTGGGACTGTTCAGCTGAGGGTTTCCAGGACTGACCGACGACTTGAGACTGGGGCAAAGCACTGCAGTGCCCAGAAACTGAAGTTCTTGTTTGGCCAAGGCTATGTCACAGGCCTTCAGCTCAAATGGAGGTGAACAAACAGCACTGCCCCCTCCCTGGCCCAGAGACCCTCGCCTGCCTTGGCCGCCCATCTCAGGCTGGTACTGGTGTCCCCAGGAAGAGCATTCCCACCCCACGCTGCTACCATCACCCCCAGTACCCACATCCCCCACCCCACTACGAGCAACCCCCCACAAGTACCTCCCGGGGACCCCCACAAAGGGACACCCCAGGGGCTCTCTTATGAAAAATCTCATTCCCTAACTATTGCACAAATTCATCTTGAGAGTATGAAATTGGATCAAGTTCCTTAAGACAGATAGATAGATAGATAGCGATACAGCTAGTTGACATTCTATACGGCATGGCCGTGGTTCAGTCAGCATGCCTGAAGGACCCCACCTCATTGCAAGGAGGAGAAGGACAGCCCCCACCCTGAAGAAGAAAGGATACCCCTGGACTACCCAGATTACGCCTGCATCCCAGCCCCTCCGGCACCTCTTTGAAACCCTCCCCGTATCTGGCATCAGAGATAAGGAACTGCAGCAAGACCAACTCCAGGGACGGCTGGATCAAGAAAGAAGCAGGAGGATGATGACGCCACAGAATTAGAGTTGCTTTGCAGAACGGCAGCGTGTCTCTGTGTGTGTTAAGTAGCGATCGGTCAAATCGTGTTGGACCTGAATGCTTGAAAGGTCTAAAAACCACGTGTAAGACCACATCCAGGGTGCCCCTGTTTGAATGGGACAGCTCATGCGCACGAATGCAAGAATTCCTCTTATAATGCTATACTTTGCGTCCCAGCCTCTCGCCTCAGTCAGCATGGGCCAGTTGCCAAATTTTCATGACAGCTCCCCATTATGGCTGCACAGTACCCGTGGTGCAGCAGGAACAGTACTGGCACCCATTTCACCACAGTTGGGAGCAGCAGTTTCCCCTGCCCCCCACAGGACAGAGAGGGGAGGACAAAAACAACCCAAAAGCACCCCCCCTCCCCGATCCCCACCACTGGGGCAGGATGGGGCAGCACACACATTGGCATCACAGGGCCACTGGTGCTAGCCCCATCCCTTCCCCTTGGACAGGAAATTCACCTCCCCTCAAAAATCATGCTTGGGATGGGAAATCATGGGGATGGGAAACAGTTGGGATAGGGAACCATCACGGGGCTGAGAAATCATTGTTGAGATGGGAAATCATCGTTGGGATGGGAAACCGTTGGGATGGGAAACCATCACTGAGGACAGTAGGATGGGAAATCATTGAGATGGGAAGTTGTTGTGGTATGAAAAATCAAGCCCTCGCAAGGCTGGCTGAAGCAGGTGCTGGCAGAATGATCGCCATGGGGATGGACCCGCCCAGAACACTGTTTACCCCCCAAAAAACCCCACACTGACCAACTGTCGCGGCAGGTACAGCAGCAGGCTCCTGCTCCTTGTGGTGCTCCTGCCCTCCAGGTGACCCCCCAGCCGGCTCTGCCCGCCAACATCTCACCCCATCACCCTCTTTCACCCTCTTGGCTACCCCCGCGCGCCCGGTGGCGTTGGGGGTCCCCGGCGTGAGCTTCACCGCCCGGGCCATGCTTGCTCCGGTCACTGTACCGGTCACTGCCGGCGTGCTGCCCTCTGTCCTGGGGCTGCCGGTATCCTATGAGCCTGCCCAGGTCCACGCTGTCACCTACCAGCTGGCACAGGCCACCATGTGGCAAGGGGTGCCAGGGCCCCTGGGGGCCCTGGGGCAGGTGGTGCA
>NW_008794538.1:145462-147912 GCF_000699145.1 Aptenodytes forsteri
CCACACCCTGCCTGGCAGCACCCAGAAGCCGCTGGAGGCCTCCAGCAAGGACGTGGCAGCCATCTAGGACAGCATCCCTGCCGCTGGCCCCCACCAGACCGCCCTGGCTCCACCAACCGGCAGAACCACAATGAAGCCCAAAGGTGAGTTTTGGAGCGTGGCAGAGCCCATGGGTGGGCAGACCATGCTGAGGAAAACTTGCATCACCCCGGGGTTGGGTTGGCTTTGTTTGCTTTTTCAGCAGCAGTGACCACCCCAGCGGCCCCGGGGAAGCCCGCGGACCTGCCCGAGCAGGGGCCAGCCGCCTTCGCCGAGGACTTTCTTCAGCAGGCAGGTGACACCAACATCAATGATATTCTCGCCTGGCTTGACACCACAGATGGCACGGACACCGTCCGTGACATCCCCAACAGCCCCAGCTTGACCACCACCGTCCATGAGCTCCCTGACCTGTTTGAGTATGTGGCAAAGGGTGACTGTCCCAAGGAGCGAGTGGTGGTGGTGGGGCTGGGGGACAGCGTGGACACCGTCCCTGATGTCCCTGACAGCACTGTCTTCTTCAACCAGCTCCCTGACTGCTCGGAGTACGGGGTGGAGGGTGACTGCCCCAAGGATCAAGTTGCAGCAGCGATGCTGGGGGATGCTGACCCTTCCTGGGGGGTGGCGACATCCCTGTTGCTGGACCCCAAGAGGAAGCAGGGTGGGGTGGCAGTGGTCCTCCTCATCTGGCTGCCAGAGAGTCCCATGAAGCCTTCTCAGGAGAGTCCTACAGAGACTTCAAAGGAGAGTCCTTCAGAGAATCCCTGAAAGGATCCCCTGAAGGGTCCTCTGGAGAGTCCCCTGCTGAGCCCCCTGCGGATCCCGCTGCTGAGTCCCCTGGCCAGCCCCCCAGCTGCCCCCCCAGCATCATCCGCCCCGCATGGCCCAACTGGTGGAGGACGCGCTGCAGAGGCAGCCCTGGTTGGTTTTCACCTGCTTGCCACTGCTGCTGGGTGTCGTCTCCTTCCAGGTGGCGCCCAGATCGGGCAAGGCGGGCAGCAAGCAGGCCAAGCGCCCTGTGCTGGCCGGCACCCCCAAGACGCAAGATACCTCCCCACGGGACAACATGCCACCCAAGAAGAAGAAGATGGTGGTGTGCCAGGTGGCCAAACACTCAAAAACCCTGTGGGAAGGGAAGCCGGACAGGGATGGGTGTGGTAGTGGGTGGCAGTGAGCAGCAGGTGGGCAGCAGCAGGCAACAAGTGGGCAGCAGCAAACGCAGGGCATCTGAGGACACCAATGTGCCCACCTTGGTGCTCAAGCGACCCAGAAGCCCTGGGGATGCTGGGGGGCAAAGTGCCCACCTGCCCACCCCACCCACTGCTGATCAAGAAGGCACAGAGCATGGATCCCCCGTGACATGCGACCCCAGGACAGGCAGCTGCGCAAAAAAGTCCAGACCAAAATGCTGCAGGGGACTGAGGATGCCCCGCACCAACCTGAGGGCACACTTGCTGAACTCTATCCAGAGTTTCCACCTGCTGGGGCAAAGAGTGAGGGTGGTGGGGCCGGTGCACCAGCTGCCTGACCCAGAGCCCCAAGCCAGCCCCAGCGTGCCCCCCAGGGTCCCCAAGCCCCTGCCAGCAGCCCCGAGACCCAGCACGGGGCTGGCTGCCTCCAAACTCCTGGCTGATGGCAAGAAGGAGATGGCACCGGCGGCAGCGTCAAGCAGCAAGATGTGCACTGGGGCTGCTGCCAAACCCAAGCAGCTGAGCTGGCTGCGCCGGTCACCCATGGGGGGGCCAAACCCCACGGGAGGGGCTGCCGCAGCAGCTGTGCATGCCACCGCTGCTACCATGCCCTCCTGCCAACTCTGTGCTGTCCATCGGGCCCTGGGCGGGCCTCACGGCTGCACCCACCCCACTGGAGGAGCAGGAGGAGTCGGTGCCCATCGCACCCGAGCAGCAGCCCAAGCGCATGAAGAAGCTGGCCCAGGAGGAGCAGGAGCAGGCGGCCCTGCAGATGTCACTGGGACAGCTGCAGTTTTTTGTGCAGAGGGAGACCGACATGGAGATAGCCAACAAGTATGGCTACCTATAACCTACTGGTCCAGCACTGTCCCTGTAGCACCCATGTGCAGAGGAGATCTGGAGGCAGAGACCTGCACCCACCCGCTCCAGCCCCAGCCCTCTCCCAGATCCCTATTTTTTGCTTAATTCATTAAAAGAGTTGGGTGTTTGCTTTGCAGTGCCTCTGTCTGCCTGCAGTCATTTGCGCAGCGGGAGAGGGTACAGGGGGGTTAACGCAGCCCCTGCCCACCCTGCAGGTGGCTGAGCTGGGCTGGGGATGGGCATCGCTCTGGGTGGTGGGCGCCCGTGGAGAAACCGCATTGATTAGTATCAGCGCCAGGAGGACGGAGGCCTCCATCACTGCCCTGGTACCAGCATCACCATCACTGCCCCAGAACCAGA
>NW_008794538.1:148617-154699 GCF_000699145.1 Aptenodytes forsteri
TGGGGGGGGAAAACCCCCACGGGGGGGGCTGCCGCAGCAGCTGTGCATGCCACCGCTGCTACCATGCCCTCCTGCCAACTCTGTGCTGTCCATCGGGCCCTGGGCGGGCCTCACGGCTGCACCCACCCCACTGGAGGAGCAGGAGGAGTCGGTGCCCATCGCACCCGAGCAGCAGCCCAAGCGCATGAAGAAGCGCTGGCCCAGGGAGCAGGAGCAGGCGGCCCTGCAGATGTCACTGGGACAGCTGCAGTTTTTTGTGCAGAGGGAGACCGACATGGAGATAGCCAACAAGTATGGCTACCTATAACCTACTGGTCCAGCACTGTCCCTGTAGCACCCATGTGCAGAGGAGATCTGGAGGCAGAGACCTGCACCCACCCGCTCCAGCCCCAGCCCTCTCCCAGATCCCTATTTTTTGCTTAATTCATTAAAAGAGTTGGGTGTTTGCTTTGCAGTGCCTCTGTCTGCCTGCAGTCATTTGCGCAGCGGGAGAGGGTACAGGGGGGTTAACGCAGCCCCTGCCCACCCTGCAGGTGGCTGAGCTGGGCTGGGGATGGGCATCGCTCTGGGTGGTGGGCGCCCGTGGAGAAACCGCATTGATTAGTATCAGCGCCAGGAGGACGGAGGCCTCCATCACTGCCCTGGTACCAGCATCACCATCACTGCCCCAGAACCAGCATCACTGCCGGCGAGCTGTATCCAGCCTTCGGAAGGAGCCACCATCGCCCTGCGGGGCCAGGCAGGGACTGGCTGAGCACAGAAAACTCAGCTCGCACCTGGCCGGCGAGTGGGCATCGCTGGCCGGGGCCTGCATGCCGAGGTCCCAGAACTGGCACTGCGCCAGCTGCCCAGCTCGCTCCACCCGCTCTACGGCCTTGTCTGGCACTGCCTGGACCTCATCCAGCAAAACCCCCTGCCCACAGGTGAGCCCCGAGCCGGTGTCAGGAAAAATTTGCAACCAGCCCGTGCTGACCGAGGCGAGAGGCTAGGACGCAAAGTATAGAATTACAGGGGCAAATATTTTCTCATGTGCATGCCGTGTCCCAGCCCAATTGGGGCACCCTGAATGTGGCTTTACACAGGGTTCTTACACCCTTCAATCGTTCAGGTACAAGACGACTTGACTGATCACTAGCACCCACGCTACCGATTACTAATCAGAGTAAAACTTTGCAAAGCATTCTTGCTGCCTGAAGCAGGCCAAGCGCCCTGTGCCAGCCGGCACCCACAATGCAGAATAGACTTCCCTGTAGGACAATATTCCAGCCAAGAAGAAGAAGGTAGTGGTGTGCTGGGTGGTAAAACAATGGAAAACATTGTGGGAGGGGAAGCCAGATGGGGACAGTACAGTGTCAGGCAGCCGCGGGCAACAAGAAGGCAGCAGTGGGGAGCCAGTGGGCAGCAGCAGGCAGAGCACATCCGACAGCAACGATGGGCCCAGCAAGCAAGCCAGAAGCCCAGGGGATGCAAGGGGGCAAAGTTCCCCCGCTTGCTGTTGATGGAGAAGGCATGGACATGGATCCCTGTGACATGCGACCTGGACCCACCCGCTCCAGCCACAGTCCTCTGCCATTTCTCTATTTATTGCTTAATTCATTAGAAGTTTGGTGTTCATTTCACAGTGCCTCTGCTTGTGGTTATATGTGCAGCAGGAGGCAGGGGGGGCTTAATGCTGCCCCTTGCACATGCATAGATCTGCTCCCCACCTCTTCACCCCAGTATATGAGGAACCCCCCATGATTCCGGATGGAGATGACTAATCTGACCCTTAATTCCCAGACTCGGGGTAAATGAACTACAAAGAGCTCTTATAAATCTATCCGCTACCATGGAAGCCACAGACAATCGCACAGTAGATGCCATTTGAGCCTTGCAACAAGAAGTTTCTTCTTTAGCATTATAGTAGAACAAAACTGTCTAGCACTTGCTGTGCTTATCCTGCAACAAGGAGGCATCTGTGCATTCATTTATTCCACCTGTTGCACCAATGTTAACAAATCTTGACAAATTGAACATGACGTCCGTGTTATTTCTGAACATTTGCAACCGTTACATCAAATTGCAATATCTCCTGATGGATTTTCACTTTCTGATCTGTTTAGTTGGAGACCATCCTTAAATTTGCAAAAATATTAATGAAAGCTCTTATTATTGGAATATTATTTATCCTATTAGTAATTTTTGTTTGGATTGTGATTAAGCCTTGCTTTGCCATATGTCATAGAACCAATCAATCAAACACAATACAAACTTGGTAACTTGTTTGTCTCCATCTAAGAGGCTGGTCCTAGTGGGGACAAAGGTCCCAGGTACAGCTAAGTGCCTGCCAAACACTATTTCTGCTGGTGACAACCCTAGAGGTTGGCAAGGGGTATTTCTAATATCCCATAGCACTATTCCTAAAACTTCAGGCCATTTCAAACCTACCTGACTACAAGTTTGAGCAATTTTATTTTTGAGAGTCAATTTTATTTTTGAGAGTTTTGTTCATTCTTTCCACCTGTCCTGAGGACTGCGGATGACATGGAACATGTATTTGTCACCGTATTCCTAAACTTTTATAGATATTGTTTAGTATTCCTGCTGAAAAATGAGAACCCCTATTGGATTCTATGGTTTCAGGTATTCCGTATCTGGGAATGATTTCCCGCAAGACTGCTTTGACCACTCCTGCAGTATCAGTTTTCCTGGTGGGAAAAGCTTCTACCCATCCTGAGAGTTGATCCAGGTGCTTAAATCTGCTCACAGAAGGCATGTCAGCATAATCAATTTGCAGTCTTTGGAATGGGAAGTATGCTCATGGTCGTCCTGCGGCCTCCTGTTTGGGTTTTGTGTCAGAAAACTTCCAACATGTGGGACAAGAACTCACAATCCTTTTTACTGCCGTATGTGTGCCGGGGGCTGCCCACATTTTCTCAATCTGGTTAACAATTGCTGTCATCCCTCTATGTGTTTCATCATGAAACCACCTAGACAAAGTCATTAAATATTTTCTTGGTAAAATGGGTTTTCCCCCAATAGTCCAAATTCCAGTTTAATCTTCCACAGTCTCCCAACTTTCCCATCGAGCCCGTTCTTCCTGAATAACCTCTGCATATATTTGTGCTGGATTATTGATATCTGGCCAATCATCAGCAGAGGGAGTTGTTATGGTGGTACACTCACGTACAGGCCAGCGGGCAGCGGCATTAGCTGCTTTATCTGCCAATTCATTATTTATTTCAATTTCTCTGGAGCCTTTCATATGAGCTGGGCAGTATACTACAGCGATTTCCCTTGGAAGCTTAATAGCTTCCAACAGCATTCAGATTTCAGTTCCATTAGAAATATTCTTTCCCACCAAGGTAAGGAACCCTCATTCTTTCCATAGCATACCTGTTGCAGACACACTCCAAAAGCATATTTAGAATCAGTATAAATAGTTACCTGCTGATTATGTCCCCACCAGGCTGCTCTTGCTAATGCGGTTAATTCAGCCCCTTGGGCACTCACCGAGGGTTGTAGAAGCTCTGCTTCAAGTACCTCTTAAGCGTCTCACCATGGTGTAGCCCGTGTGTCGTTTTCCATTCACTTACTGTGACGATCCATCGGTGAAAAGGATTAGATCCGAGTTCTCTAGGGGCTGATCTTGCAGATTTTTCCCGTAGGTGGCTGGAGTGAAACACTACTCTAGCACAACCATGATGCGGCTCACCATCAGAGGGAACAGGCAGTAAAGCTGCTGGATTCAAAACATTACATCTTTTTAAAGTAATATCTGCATTTAAAATTGTTAATTCATGGTGATGCGCTCTTTGTGGGGACAATGCTTGTGCAGCATGTTGCTTACAAATCAGTTCTACTTCATGTGGGACACACACGGTTGTTGGGAGACCCAGGACCAATGGTCTGCTTTTTTCTGTGACAATCGCTGTTGCTGCTATCGCTGTAACACAGGAATGATTCCCTGCCGCTACAGGATCCAGTTGAGTAATAAGCCACAGGGCGGCGTTGTGGACCTAGCTATTCAGTAAGGGCTCCGCTGGCTACTCCTTTGTTCTTGTGCACAAATGTTCAAAAGGCTTGGAATAATGCGGCAATCCCAGTGCTGGAGCGGAAACTAAAGCTCCTTTTATAGCTTGGAAAGCCTTTCCTCTCTCTGGACCCCAACGTACAGGCTCCATTTCCTCTGCCTTGGTAGCTTCTGTCAACGGCTTACTTAACTCCCCTAGCCCTGTTATCCAGGGTCTGCAGTGTCCTACTGCGCCTAAAAATCCTCGCAGTTTTTTCTTTGTTATCAGTTGAGGTATTTCTATAATAGTCTGGACCCATTCTGGGTCTACTAATCTTTGTCCTTCTTTTAATATAAATCCTAAATCTTTTCCTTCCTGCTGACACAGCTGAAGCTTAGAAAGATGCATGGTGACCTTTTTCTGCTAAAGCAGTACATAGACAAATAGTATCTTTCAAGCAATCTTCGTATGTCTTACTGGCAAGTAACAAATCACCTACATATTGTACAAGTATAGAACCTCCAGGTAATATAATATCTTTCAAGTCATCTTTAAGCAAATGGGAGAATATTGTAGGAGACCCAGTGAACCCTTGGGGCAAGTGGGTCCATGTTAATTGTTGGCCTCTCCATGTAAATGCAAACAGATGCTGGCTGTCTTCTGCTGTAGGAATACTAAAAAATGCAGCTGTTAAATCAATAACAGTAAAGTATTTTGCCCAAGGTGGAATTTGTAATAATCTTGTTGATGAGTCTGGAACCACCGGATGAGGTACATGTTGATTTATTGCTCTGAGATCCTGTACAAACTGATATTCTGGATCTCCTTCCTTGTCTAACCTATTTTTGCTTACAGGTAAAATAGGGGTATTATACGGGGAATTGCATGATCGTAAACCCCCTATTTTCAGATATTGGTCGATTTGTTTCTGAATACTTTTTTCTGCTTTCCTGGGAATTTGATACTGCTTGATTGCTACGGGCTTTCCTCCCTTTGTTTTTATGGAGACCGATTGTGCTGGTTTCAATAAACCCACATCCGTTCTGGAGGAGCTCCACAATTTTGAAGGTACTTTACTAAATTCAGGTGGAACCCCAGGAATTTTGGGAGAGTTTTCAGCAGTGAGACAGACCGCTGCTACTGTAAGTTCTACCCCTTCTGGGGACAGACAGATCTGGGCATTTAGGGATTGTAATAGGTCTCGTCCCAGCAAACACACAGGTGATTCTTCTGTGATCACAAATCTTCCCCACGCCCTGGCCACCTATCCGTAGCAACATTGGCTGGCTAAGCAACTTTTTTTTTTCCCGTGACTCCTTGAACCAATACTCTATCGGTTGAGAATTGCCCCTTAGGCTTGAAATTCAAAAATGACATAGTGGCTCCTTTGTCCACTAGGAATGGTATTTCCTTGTCTTCTATTTATCACACAATTTGACCATCACACAGTTTGACCCTTATGATTCAGTTTAATACTCCAACACCCATATATACTCCAAGATTCGTGTGAGTCTCCCTCCTCCCGTCGTTGCTGTTCGGCAATATTCATCTGATTCCTCCCAGATGGACATCACGTTCACTTTGATGCCATCTACCTCCTCTGGCTCTTCCCTGGCCTCTCCCTCGACTTACTCCAAACCCTTCTCTCAGCACAGACACAACCACACTTACTTCCTTTTTCCTCTGACGTCTCTTTTCTTTAACCCTTTCCTCATCTTGACCATTGTATACAAACATAGCCAAACACACTACCTCATCCATTGACTTCCCCAGCCAGTTGGGGACATGTTTAGAAAAATATTTTTTAATATCCAGAGCTGTTTGATCCACAAAAGTAGAGACCATTAGAGGTCGATTATCTTCTGCTTCTGGGTCTATTCCTCCTCCAAAAAATCTGACTTGTTTTAACAATCCAGAGAGAAAAGCTGAGGTGTGTTCCTCAGGCTTCTGTTGACACTCCCTTATTTTAGACCAAATTGCAGTTTTTTGTCCTGCCAAACATACAGCCTCTTCTAAGCCTTGTCTGTCTAATTGTAATTGTCTGTAGTCTGCATCTACATTATGATTCCACCCGGGATCCACAGTCGGCC
>NW_008794538.1:154789-160000 GCF_000699145.1 Aptenodytes forsteri
TCTAAGTCTGGGAGTCTGTTGACTCCAAGCAATCCAATCCCGGGGACCCCCGGGTCGGTAGACCCTTGTATTGACTACCTGGGGCACCCCACCTGGACCAGGCACAGCTGTTCCAGTACTGGCACCACCTGTAAAGGGGATGGAAAATAGGAGTTGATGAGAGCAGTGGTGATAGAGAAGCCAAAGTAGCGAGCGGAGCACAGGGTGGAGCAATTCCACAGGCATTTTAGCAGATGATATACTCACTTTAGAAATACCTAAAGAAACTTTTCCCACTTTTTCTAGGCTTTTCTTTTTGCCTAGCAAATGCCCAATTATCCCATACAGACCAATAATCCGTGTGTGCAGGGAACCTGTCCTCCAAATGTTGATGCAGGAAGGTTAGTTCCTGTTGGTCAAAGGTTCCCTGTGGTGGCCACCTTCCTGCCAGATTGCCCTCTTGTGTAAGGAGTGGCCAATCCTCTTGGCATAATGTTACTAATCTCTTTTTCCCTATTCCTTTGATACCATTGATTTTATGCCAGTTTTCCAGTACTTCAGCTAAGGGCATCCCCTTTTCTATGCTGAAAGTATTTCCCATTCTAAAGTTCTGCATCTTAGGCTGATCAGGCTGTGCAATTCTCCTTTAGTGCACTATTTTCCCAGAATTTAGAATTTTGAAGCAGGAATTTAAGACTCACCAGGTTTGGTGCCTCCCACTGCCAAAGATCCCAGGTGAGCTCACCCGTTGGCGCTGATTGGATGTTTGGAGATGAGAGGTTCTGGCAGTGGTCACCTAGGGTCCCATCTGGGGTGCCAAACTGTTATGGATTTACGCATGCCGGCCACCATAACAAGGTCCGACCCTGGGATCCCGCTGAAAATGCAAAGTCTGAGTGAAAGTTTCTAATTACTCTTTTATTAATTCTCAGGTGACAGCTCAAGCTGGGTGCCTCCGGAGAGGAACCCCCTACCCCAGATCACACCTCTCAATTATACTTGTACCATCCAGCACTCGATCCCCAAGTCAAATCACTTAATTCTGGTCGGTGGTCTCTTGATTTCTTATTGGTTTTCACTGTTGCTGGGCTGGCCTTCTTCTGAAGTTACCTCATTCTCTTGGAATTGTCTCCTTGGTCCTTATCTTCTTCATTCCACTCGTATCTGCCGGATTCAGCTAACAAATTAGCAGCGTTAGTTTTATCAAAAAGTTTACTCTCAGTCAGCTCTTGCGGC
Source organism: Aptenodytes forsteri (assembly GCF_000699145.1). Taxonomy (NCBI): domain Eukaryota; kingdom Metazoa; phylum Chordata; class Aves; order Sphenisciformes; family Spheniscidae; genus Aptenodytes; species Aptenodytes forsteri. The sequence goes on from NW_008794538.1 coordinate 156,005, forward strand.
CTATGGCTTCAGCTACGTTAGCTACTAGTGCTAAGCTACTAATTAGCATTTAGCATGAGACTTATTCAGAGAAGAGCACAGTTAATCAAATTTCTTCTATAACACCAAGAAGGGATGGGCAGCCAAGAGGTGCATTTGGTAGTGGGCTGATCCTCTTTGGCTCATTCACCTTCAGGCACCCTTGGCCACATGGTCCTACCCCATGCAGGCTCCCTCTTCGGGGAGCAAGTGGTAAGTCAGCACCAAAGCCCCTCTTCTCTGGCCTTGTGCCCACCAGCCCCTTGGGCGAGGCCATTGCATCCAGCTGCTTCTTGCTGACGTTGGGAGCCCCCACGTCACTGCAGAGAGGACACAGGAGATGATGTGGGGAGGAGAGGTGAGATGTGGGGCCGGGGCTGGGAGGAGGATTCAGTGGGGCGGGGAGGGGATGGAGCTGCCATGGGGGTGGCAGGAGCTCTAGAGGGGGTCTGGATGTGGGGATGGGGGAGGCAGGAATGGGCCACAAGTGGGATTTGTGCTGGGGAAGATAGATGGGGACGTGAGGCAGTGCTGGAGAGTGGGGGTGCGGGCAGAGGCACCTCGTGGCCCCTGAGATGCTGCCATGAGTGGTCTCGATATCAAAGCAGGGCAGTGTGGGCAGGCAGGAGGACAGAGGATGGGCAGGCAGAGGTCTCCAACCCAACAGGGACGCAGCTGCAGAGTGCTCCCCTCCTTTGGTGTCCCAGGACCCTGGCCCTGGTCCCCCAGACGTCCTGTTGCAGTCTCTTGGTGTCCCTCGATCCCTTGTTGTCTTCACAGGGTGCACTGGTGCCCCAGAACGGTGATATCAGGTCATGTCAGGTGACATCACTCTAATGCTGGTGTCACCATGCTGCCCAAGCAGTCACCATCCCAGCTGCCAGCTGCAGCTGGGGTCACACTGCAGCCTCCCCTGCCGGGCTGCCCAGTGATGCTGTGTGGAGGATGGCTCTTGGTGGCTAAACCCACCACCATCCCTGTCCTCAGGGTCCTGAGGAGCTGGGCCCCCATGCTGGGTCCCGAACAAGGTGGTGGATGGGCAAGTCCATGAGCCGCTGAATGCCACAGCGGGGCTGCTCACTGCAGGATGCTCAGCACCACCTTCCTCACTCCTCTTACTGGAGTGGACACTGTCATTTGCTGCACCACCTCCACCATGCCCATGCCTGTGAGAGGAGGTCAGGGGTGCCCAACAGGGAAGCCCATGGCCCAGCTCCCTCTGGAGCTCATGGGTCATCTGTCCTCACTCAAGGTGTCCTGCCAGGTGTGTGGAGCTCTGCTCTGAAGGTTTTTCCTGACTTCAGGTGGTTGTCGCACACTCAGCTGGTGTGCAAGGTCCGAATTCCCTTGGGGCTGCTTTGTCTTTGGAGCTGTGGGAGTGGGATTTGCAGGTGAGATCAGCAGGGACGGGTTGAAGTTCAGGTGTACGGTGTGGTGTGTTGGTGCAAGAGCAGAGCTTGGAGGGAGTGCAGGGCTGAGGGGCCACACGTGGCTGTCAGGGGGTCTTGAAGAGGTGGCAGCTTCTGCTGTGCAACATCTCCTCAGTCCACAGAAGAAGAAGGAGATGATCTGTGATGTCTGACAGGCCCTGGCAGGCTCTCAGAGGCACAAATACTGTCAGACATTTTGTGTCCTGGGTCTGTCTTCCCAGCCTGGATCGGCAGGGAACTCTGCAGGGATGCTGCCAAGCCCACTGGTCTCTCTGGGATAAATCTCAGTCTCTCCATTTTTCATCTGCTCCCTTGGCCAGGGTGCTGCAGGGGTGGAGGAGGTGTGGACTGTGGGCATGTCTGGTGGAGCTGTTTGTAATTCTGCTGCATGCATCTGCCCAGGGGGTCCTGAGAAGCTGTGCCGCTACAGCATGCAGCTGTCCTGGGTGCTGCTGTGGGTCTTTTTAGAGAAGGGTAAGGCACTTGCCTTGAGGACTGGCTTTGAAAGGCAATAATCTGGAGGGTATCTTGCCCCTGTTTTTGACCAGTCCTGCTTAGGCCTCTTTGGAGGAGGCTTGCTGTGCCGATGTGGCTAGCCATGTTGTGCTTTTCCAAAGCACGTCACTACTGAGTGCCCCACTGCAGACTGATGTGCTGCCAGCTGCCCAGGGAAAGCTGCATCCACCGTTCTTCTGGAGAGGTCAATGGTCCCCTAACATCTGCTCCAAAGAGATGTCTTCTTGTTTCTCTGGTGATTCCCCACAGCACTGGAAACTGTATGGCAGATCCCAGTGCACAGGCATCTGCTGTCTAACCACAGGGGTAAGGCTGGTGTCAGGAGTTTGCAATGGGTGTGACGGTGCAGTTGACGCAGGATTTTCTGCTTTCAGGAAAAGGACCGAGGGCAGCTCTTGATGCCGGTGGCTTGTGGCCATGACCTAGACAGCAGCAGGTGCCCTGTGTGCAGCACACTTCCTGGCATACTGATCCCAACGGCCCTCACTGTTTGCAGCTCAGCTGGGCTGGCAGATGTTTGCCACTTGAAGCAGAGCTATGTAAGTTAGCTCTAAAGGAGCTCAACTGGGGACCAAAAGCAGTCTAGGTTTTGGACCATCAGGTAGGTAGGCCGTTCAAATATCTTGGAAGTTTTTAAGGTTATTATGGGAAACGTGTGGAGTTTATTGGTGATCTTCTTCTACAAGATTACAAACAACCTAACCATTCAATTTTTCCTAATCTTAAAGCTTAGAGACCAGCAGCCTCGTAGTCTGGAAACAGCTGCTCTTCTGCCTCTCAAACATGTTGTTTTTATGGCTAAACCATCCCATCTGCACAGGTATTTGTAAACAACAGTCACCAGTTCTGTGTGCCACAGAACATCTGGAGCACCAAGGCTGTCACTCACCCCCATCCCAATACCACAAAAAGCATTGGCAAGCTTCACTGGTGTCTTATAGTGATGCCTGGTGCCAAAACACTTTTATTACTCAGTGAACATCCATTCCAAAATGCCAAATAAATCACTGCAAGGTCAATTATTTTTATGACTTTATTAACAGAAATGTGTGCCCTTTCTTAGAGGTAAATCACTTCTTTCTTACAGTTGAAGTCCTGCACTTATTTCTGCTGTGTCAAGTACTCTTGTGCATGTATCATGGAAATTAAGGGACCTAGTAGCTCAGTCTCTCAGGAGCCTGATTGCTTTCCATTCCTAATCCTTCACAAGCTTTATTGCTAAAAGGCTTAATTAAGCAAGAAATACCTGAAGATGTTTGCAGAGTGCTACAGCGGGGAGCTCTCCAGAAGCTCATTTACTCTTCTGAGAAACCAGACAGCTTCTGGCACCTGTGTTAGCTCAGCGGTTTTACACTGCACTGGGGTGCGTAATGTAAACATTACGTGAAAATGTGCAAGGGTAGTGGAAACAACTGAAGGTCCCTGTTAAAACCAGTGTGAACTTATGTTACAAGTGCAGTGTAGCTATGTGGGTTCTGGGGATGACAGTGGCTTTGCAAAGCTACAAAGCGAACCTCCCTCCTGAGAGCAGAAACTCTCCTCACCCATTTCTGGGGACGTGGATTACCTTTCACTGGTAAAGGATGAGCTTTTGTCCTTCAAGCTGAGCTGTTACTTAGAAGATGAGAAACGTGGGCTCAGTTCTTGAGCCTCCCACTTCTCTTGGACAGAGAGAGCTGAGGATGCTGTGCTTTGCTCCTACAGCACTGTGAGAGGTGAAGGAGGGATTGAGAGCTCCTGTTACTGTAAGAGACAGGAAATACCCACTTGTAGAGCTGCAGCCTTGGAGATGGGCAAAAACAGAGGATGGAAATGCAGTCATGGTGTGCTGGTGTTCCTGGGGGACTGAGGAATAATCTTCCTCTGTGACAGATGGGGACCTTTGCTGGTTTTTGTTCGCCTGTTTGTTTGGCTTTCTGCATCTGGGATTAAGATGTTGGAAATGCCTTTGACCTCCCCTTTCTTTTCCTGGTGGACACAATGTTGTGGTTTAACCTTAGTCGGCAACTGAGCACTACACAGCCGCTCTCTC
>NW_008794538.1:160144-165784 GCF_000699145.1 Aptenodytes forsteri
CCCGCTGACCCCCCCCCAGCCGCTCTCTCACTCCCCCGCTCCCTGGTGGGATGGGGGAGAGAATTGGAAGAGTAGAAGTGAGAAAACTTGTGGGTTAAGATAAAAACAGTTTAGTAATTGAAATAAAATAATATAATAATAATATTAATATACAAAACAAGTGATGCACAATGCAATTGCTCACCACCCGCCGACCGATGCCCAGACAGTCCCCGATATCAACATTATTTTCATACTAAATCCAAAACACAGCACTGTACCAGCTACTAGGAAGAAAATTAACTCTATCCCTGCCGAAACCAGGACACACAACAGCTGTGTGGTCTTTGAGTTTCTGCTCTTGAGTGTGTTACATGGTGTGGGGAAGCACGTGCTCCCTGGAGGTCTGTTAGATGGTGCCCTGAAGCTGTAGCTGTGGCAGTCCTGGTTGTGTTTTCCTGCCCTGTCTTTCTCACTGGTTTCCCATGGATGATGCATGATCCATGTGAAATGTAGGAAGCCTGACTTCCAGGCCTCCGAGCATCCCCAAACACAAACAGGAGAGCAGGTGTGAGGATGCTGGTTATTTCTCTCTGGCCTTCCCTTGCTCATCCCTGTGGGACGGCTCAGACTGCAGTGCAGCAACTTGCTTTGCTTAAAGCAGATTTTGCCAAACTTATAGAAAAGTGGTCACAGCTCCTGGACTTGCTTTGGGTTTGGGCTCCAATGTCTAGTATTCAGAAGGCTTTCAAATATTTCTGAAGTTGTGCCATGTCCCTTCAGAGTCTGACAGTTTTATTAATGTAATTATCCCCACCAAGTCATCTGTAACCAGCAGCCAGAGCTTGACTGGGTTAGTTAGCAGCTCCAGGAGAGTGAAGGGACAGAGCTCTGACCTCCATTAACAGCAGTCAAGATCAAGCTGGAAAGCAGTATTATTGCCTTCTTCTTCCGGGGAGTCAGGGCTGTGCAAGGTGGGGTCTGCATGTCCTACAGCATTACTTCAAGGCTGAGAGCAGCAAGCCAAATCTTTAATTTTCCTCCGCACTTTGCTGAAAAGGTTCAGACATATTTTGGGCTTGCAGTGGCTGACAGAGGACCCAGCTACAACATTAAAGAAAGCAAAACTGCAGTATTTTGGACATTTCTCTGATGCCACCTTCACAAATATAAAGCAACACCCTCAAAAGCTGACAACATTACACTGAAACATCCAGCTTCCTTACTTCTACTACTTCACGGAGGACTTCTGCATCACGACTGTATAGAAGTCCTACGAGAACCTGGAAAAACAAGAGAAGAGCTCCAAGATACCCCTCTTGCAAATCCAGGCTTGATTCTATATGTTAACAGCTCATCATATTACCTAAATAGACGCGTGTAATTCGATTGGTCTACACAACTGTATTGTAACATATATAAACCCTGCTTTCCTCTGTTATCAGAGCCATTAGGCTGGGGGGATCACTATGCACATAGTAAAATATAAATTAATAAATTCCCTTGGTAATTCTATGCTAAGCGTCCTTGCCTCTCTCCTTGGCTGGTGAAGAAATGACATTTACAGGAAACAGGAGGAAGAGAATGAGGCAACAGGAGGCAACAGAAAAAGGAAGAGGGACGAGTACGGAGAGGAGGAGGAAGAAACAGGAGGCAACTGGATGTAACAGCAAAAGAAAACATAGGAGGAGGCAACAGAAAGAAACAGGAAGAGGAGGAGGAGGAGGCAACAGGAGGCAAAAGGAGGAAGAGGAGGAGAAGGAGGAGGAGGAGGAAGAAGAAGAAGAGGAGGGGGAGGAGAAGGAGGAGGAGGAGGAAAAGGAGGGGGAGGTGGCAACAGGAGTCAACAGGAGGAGGACAAGTAGGGAGAAGAGGAGGAACAGGCAGAGGAGGAAAGAGGAGGAAAAAGGAGGAAAAAGAGGAGGAGGCAAGAAAAGGCAACAGGAGGCAACAGGAAGAAACAGGAGGAAGCAGGAGGAGGAGGAGGCAACATGAGGCTGCAGGAGGCAACAAGAGGACGAAAAGGAGAAGTCAAAAGGAGGTGACACAAGGCAACAGGATGAGAAGAAGGCAACACGAGGCAACAGGAAGCCACAGGAGGATGAGGAGGAAGATGAGAGGAAGAGGAGAAGGAGAATGAGGATGAGGCAACAGGAGGCAACATGTTGGAGGAGGAGGAGGAGGAGGCAACAGGATGCAACAGGAGGTAACATGGGGCAAGAGAGGGAGGAGGAGGCAACAGGAGGAAACAGGAGGCAACAGGAGGCCACAGGAGGAGGAGGCGGAGGAGGAGGTGGCGGCAAAAGGAGGCAACAGGAGGCAACAGGAAGAGGAGGAATAGGAGGACACAACAGGTAGCAAGAGAAGGACGAAAAGACAATGGGAAGCAAGATGAGGAGAAAAAGGAGGAGGAGGCAACAGGAGTCAAGAGGAGGAGGAGGACTGAACAGGAGACAAAAGAAGGCTGAGGAGGAGGAAGCAACAAGAGGACGAGGAGGAGGCAACAGGACGCAACAGGAGAAGAAGGAGGAGGAAGAAACAGGAGGACTGGAGGCAAAAGGAGGAGGAGGAGGAGGAAAAGTAAACAGAAGATAACAGGAGGGACAGGATAAGGAGGAGGAGGCGGAGGACGAAGAGTATGAGGAGGAGGCAAAAGAAGGCAAAAGGAGGAGGAGGAGGCAAGAGGTGGCAACAGGAAGCAACAAAAGGACATAGAGGGTGAGGAAGAAACAGGAGGCAACAGGAAGCAGCACGAGGAGGGAGGAGGCAAAAGGAGGAGGAAAAAGGAGGAAAAGAAAAGAGTAGGCAGAGAAGGCAACAGAAGAGCACAGGAGAAGGAAGGCGGCAACAGGAGGCAGCAGGAAGCAAGAGGAGGAGGAGGAAGAAGCAACAGGAGGGAACAGAAGGAGGAGGAGGAAACAGAAGGCCACAGGAGGAGGAGGAAGAGGCAACAATAGGCAGCAGGAGGCAAGAAGAGGAGGTAGAGGGAGAGGAGAAGAAAACAGGAGGCAACAAAGAGCAACAGGAGGAGGAGGCAAAAGGATGCAACAGGAGGAAAAGGAAACAGTAGGCTAGAGGAGACAACAGGAGAACGCAGGAGAAGGAAGAAGAGGAGGTAACAAGGAGGCAAGAGGAGGCGGTGGAGGGGGAGGAGGAGGAGGAAACACCCCCATATTCCTCCTAGATTGTAAGCGCATCAAAAGTCAGCCATGGAGCACCTGCCACGTCTGTTGGTCTTCAGCGATTCAGAACACCCAAGGCTACTGCTGAAGTTGTTACTCACAGGAGTCGTTCCTCGTTGCGGCCATCACTCCTCTCGGCCACAGAGGGGAAAAGCTCTGGATGACATAAGATGTCTGGAGGTGCTCCAGAAAGAGAAGACCAGCGCAAGAAGATCCCTGTCACCTAATTGCAAAGAAATAATTCTAGCTCAATGAAATGAGTACCCAAAACAGCATCTGCCATCCAAACTGTTTCAGTGGTAGTTTGAACTGCAGCAGAGCTGCAGGCTGACGACCTTCCCGTCACTGTCACAGGGCCCCAGTTCATAGGAATTATGAAGGCCCACTTGAAAGACTCTAATGCATGTCACCTTCTCTGAAGAGGACCTGCTGCTGACCTGTTGCCAGCGTTAGCAGCAGAGCCCTCTGTCTCTCCAGCCCACACTTTCCCACTGTATGCATGAGTGACCGGCTTTTGGCTGCTACTTTAATGGCTCTCTTTGCCATGCTCCTTTTCTGTCTCGCCTCCTACCGTATCAGTCAGGGTGGGCTTCCTGTCGTTCTAGACCGAGCCCAACACCTCAGTAGGAGGACTACGCTGCTGCCCCATTGCTTGCCTATTTTAGAATATGGAAAAGAAATTGTAATTAGCAAATAGTAGCTCTACCCATAGCCCGTATCTACCTAGTCTACAGCCTACAGCTGTGAAGGTATAGACCAGCCTATACTTATATCCTCTATCTACCTGCTCCGTGATCTGCCCAGAAAGCCAAATCATAATTACCTTTAATAGAGAATGGAACTGGGGGTAAGCGGGGAGAAAGAAAAGGTGGAAAAAAGGAAAAGTGTAGGCACGCAATTAAAAAAGAAAGGAGATGAGTTATCCTGAAGACCAGCTTAGCCCAACTCACTTTCACTGGTGAAAAGCTGTGCAGCTTTGAGGAAAAAAGCTGACTGATGCATACAGATGCCTGAGTCCAGATGTGAAACAGCAGAAAAATCTTGACATAGCTGCTTTCCACTGTCCCCCTACCTGTGCGCATGCTGCGACTTCCTCGTTTCCCTGAAGTCCTCCCAGACTAACAGGGACGTGGCATCTCTCCAGTCCATGTGCCATGAAGAGAAACAGTTTTGACCATGAAGGGGATAGAAAAATCTGCATATGCAGAAGCAAAGGGGCATCCATGCCTCAGCTTTGGAGATGCCCAAAGCTGCCCTGAGCCCCAGGAGCCCCTGGCGCCCCGGCATTTGCTTGGCCCTGAAGCTCTGTGGGACCTGCCAGCACTGGGGAGCCCGGGGGACAGAAGCGAAGGACGGTGGTCAGCCCCCATGGGGAGAGTGACGGGGGCTCCGTCCTTCCTTCTGGTCACAGGAGGATGCCCTGGGCCACGCCTGGACAAGGCGTCTCTCCTCCTCATCGTCTGGGGGAAGGCGAGGCCTGAGGGAGGCCCTGGGTGCTGGGCTCAGCACGGGCAGTGGGACCGGGGGCAGAGCCCTCTCTCCTGCCAGGTGCCGGCCTGGCCGATGCGAGCGGCTCCCATCACGCAGCTCCTCCTGCCCAGGGCTGTGGCTGGCAGCACAGACAGACCCGCATTTTCGGAAAGACTTGCCAATCCAGAGCAATCCAGGCCAGGTCCCTTCCTGTCCCTGCCCCTCCTGTCATGTCCCTCCCCCCTCTTCCCTCCCCTCCTTCCCTGAGCAGGCCCAGACCCCATGAGAGTACTTACAGATGGCAGAGCTGTGCACACCCCTTGCGCTGCTGAGAGAACAGCTCCAGGTGCAATGGCCCTTCTTGAAGGCCACCTCTCCGCAGGCCCAGTGTCCCGGCTGGCTGAGGAGTGAGCTGCGGTCAGGGGGCGAGATGCCGTGGCCAATGGGCTGGGTTGGCTGAGCACAGCAGGACGAGGCCTGTGCCCCAACAGGGCCCTTTCCTGGACGGCCTGTCTCCTCAGGAGAGGGCCTGAACAGAAGCTTCTGGCATTTGACTTTATTCCTCTGAAGATGACTGAATTAAACCCCAAAATGCTACAGGACAATAACAGGCAGCTCCTCCTGCCCAGGACTGTGGATTTCTGAAGTCAACCCCCCCCATCACCCAGCCCCCGGGGTCTCTGGTGGCGCATGGGGCAGCGGGCACAGGGAGGCTCTGTGAGGAGAGGTCTGGGCTGCCCCTGCCCGCCCAGAAACAGCAGCGCCATTGGCCACGGCTGAGCCAATCAGTGGAGTTGGAGGCAGCCTGTCAGTCACAGCTGGCCTGGAGTGGGGTTGGAGGGGGTGGAGGCCGAGCAGCCTGAGGAGAAATGGGTGAGAGGCAGGCTGGGGGCAGCCGGGGTGACAGGGGGACCAGGGCCAGGGCCAGACTAGGACTAGGACTAGGACTAGGACAGGGCCCAGGCCCAGGCCAGGACCTGGACTGCTGCAGGAGCAGGTATCACGTCCC
>NW_008794539.1:0-544 GCF_000699145.1 Aptenodytes forsteri
GCTCTTCAGATCTGGTCCCAGCTATGGGTACCGGCTATGGGTACTGCTGTAGGTGTGGCTATGGGTGGGTACATCGGTACTGGCTCTGGGTGCCTCTATAGGTACTGGCTATAGGTACCACTATAGGTGACACTATCGGTAGATCCGTGGGTACCGGCTATGGGTATGGCCATAGGTAATGGCTATGGGTACCGCTATAGGTATATCCATAGGCACCGCTATAGGTATATCCATAGGTACCACTGTGGGCACTTCCATAAGTACATCCATAGGTGCCGCTGAGGGTACATCCATGGGTGCGGCTACAGGTACTGCTACAGGTACGTTCATGGGTACCGCTATGGGTGCCGCTATAGGTGCCGCTACAGGTACATCCATAGGTACTGGTATAGGTACCGCTAGAGGCACATCCATAGGTAAGTGTTATAGACCGTTAGGGGCACATCAATAGTTACCGCCGTAAGCACTGCTGTAGGAACGGCTATAGGTGTGTAGCTCCGCCCCGCTATAGGCCCCGCTATAGGCCCCGCTATAGGCCCCCCCC
>NW_008794539.1:3800-4404 GCF_000699145.1 Aptenodytes forsteri
ACCTCACACCCTAGGGGTGCGGGGACGGGGTGGGGTGGGGGCTGTTACCGGTTTGGGGGCGCTGCCTGTCCCCGGAGGCAGCCGGGTTTATCCTCGCCCGGAATGGGCAGAGCGACGGCGGTAGAACATCGAGAAGATGAACGAGGAGATGGCGAAGATCGCGGAGTACGAGAGGAACCAGCGGGTGAGGAGGAAAAGGGGATCGCGACGGCGGCAGAACATCGAGAAGATGAACGAGGAGATGGCGAAGATCGCGGAGTACGAGAGGAACCAGCGGGTGAGGAGGAAAAGGGGATCGGGGGGGAGGTCGGTCGGTCTCGTGTGTGTCCGTGTGTCCCCCCTCAAGGGGTGACAACGTCCCCCTTTCCCCTCCCTCCCTTCCCCGACTCAGGACGGGCTTCACGAGAAGAACCCGGTGCGCAACTTTTTGGACGACCCGCGCCGTAGCGGCCCCTTCCAGGACGCCGATCGCAAGGAAGGGAGCCGGCGGCACGTCCGAAATTGGGGGGGAGCCGATTTCGACAAGGTCAAGGCGGGGATGGAGCGTGAGAAGACCTGGCAGGGCCCCGTACGTACCCCAGTGGGGTCCCCCCCCACCTCCTGC
>NW_008794539.1:5772-6565 GCF_000699145.1 Aptenodytes forsteri
AAGAGGCTGAACGACGGGGGCTTGACCGTCTCTTTTCCCCCCCCTCGCCCAGGGTTGAGCCCCACGGAGCTGGCCGAGCCCCCCCGGGGGGCGCGGAGCCCTGCGGAACCCCCCCAAGGGGAAGAAGCGAAGCCGAAGACGGAGCGAGAGGCGTCGGAGAAGCAGGAGGAGGCGACGGGGAGCCCGCCGGAGGACGGGACGCAAGGTGGTGAGGGGAATACGGGGGGGGACGGACGCGCGCACGCCCCCCCGCTTCGGGTCCCCCGTTTTCAGACCCCGATTTGTTCTCTTTTTTTTATTTCTTCCCCCTCCCCAGGAACCCCGGCGTTGCCCCGCCAGCCGGACGCGGAGGCGGCCCCCGGCACGGTGGAGATCACGGACTTCGAGCGGGTGCGTTTCCGTAAGAATTCGCCTTCTCCGGCTGCTCGCTAACGGGGGAACTGACACCCGCACCCTCCGGGCTCTTGTCTTGTCTGTCTGTCCTTCCCACTTCTGCTTGCCGGCTCTGACGCTCCCGCTGACAGACTGACTCTACCTGCCAACCATCCCGGAGCTGCCGCTCTTTGCTCCCGGCATCTCCGGGTTCGGGATCCGATTCTTTGCGAAGCCCAAGAACGTGGCGGGTGGCGGAGGCTGGCGGGTGCGTGCTCTCTTGCCGGGGAAGCTGCGACGTCTGTATGTCTGTCCGTCTTGTCCGTCCTGGATTAAACTCTTCCCTTCCCCAACAGCCCGAGGGACTGGTCTCTCCCTGTAGGGAGCCCGGGGGTTGCGGAGCCGGGATAATGGATAATGC
>NW_008794539.1:9507-11582 GCF_000699145.1 Aptenodytes forsteri
CGGACACGGGCCACCCGGGCCGGGGGACGCCGCGACACCGTGAAGCCGAGCGGTTTGAGGCGCTTGCACCACGTCTTCTCCTCGAGGAACATCTCGCCGGGTTGGTCTCGGAGACAGCGGCCTCTTTGTCCCGGGGTGGGGGGGGGAGAGGCCTATCGGATGGGGGGAGAGACGATGACGGGGGACGCGAAGAGGCGTTTTACGGCGAGGGCGGCGAAGACGCTGGAACGGGTCGCCCGGAGAAGTTGTGGACGCCCCAGCTTCGAGGACGGGGCTTAAGAGACGTTTTACGGCGAGGGCGGCGAAGACGCTGGAACGGGTCGCCCGGAGAAGTTGTGGACGCCCCAGCTTCGAGGACGGGGCTTTTGAACCGACCCCGTCTAGCGGGAGACGGCCCTGCCCGCGTCGGGGAGGTGGGATGGGGCGGCGCGGTTGGACTGGGAACCCCGTCTAGCGGGAGATGGCCCTGCCCGCGGCGGGGGGGTGGGATGGGGCGGCGCGGTTGGACTGGGTGGTCTTTGAAGGTCCCTTCAAGCCCAACCCTTCTGCGACGGTCTAACCGAGCGTGGTTTCTAGGTTGGGACCTGGTGGAGGATGGACTTCTCGGTGCCCAGTTACACCTTCAACTACTCCAACTGGGACGACGATTTCTCCTATAATCTCGACGGCTACGAGGTCCCTCACAGCTACCGCGCCGTCCTGGCTCTCTACGCCCTCATCTTCCTCCTGGGCGTCTTGGGCAACGGGGCCGTCATCTGGGTGACCGGCTTCGAGCTGCGGCGCACGGTGAACGGCGTCTGGTTCCTCAACCTCTCCGTGGCTGACCTCCTCTGCTGCCTGGCCTTGCCCTTCCTGGCCCTGCCGCTGGCCCGTGACCACCACTGGCCGTTGGGGAGCTTCGCCTGCAAGCTGCTGCCCTCCCTCACCGTCCTCAACATGTTCGCCAGCGTCCTCCTCCTGATGGCCATCAGCGCTGACCGTTGCGCCTTGGTGACGCGGCCGGTGTGGTGCCAAAACCACCGGACCCTGGGGCTGGCCCGGGGGGCTTGCGTGGCCGCCTGGTTCCTGGCCGGCCTCCTCACCCTTCCCTCCTTCATCTTCCGCACCACCCGTTCCGACATCTTCTCCGAGAAGGTCACCTGCGTCCTGGACTACACGGCCGTGGGGCGTCACCAGCGCCTCACCGAGCTCGTCACGGCCGTCACCCGCTTCATCTGCGGCTTCCTGGTGCCCTTCGTGGTGATCACGGCTTGCTACAGCCTGCTGCTGGCCCGCGTCCACAGCAAGGGCTTTGCCCGCTCCCAGAAAGCCATCAGGCTCATCTTGGTGGTCATCATCAGCTTCTTCGTCTGCTGGCTGCCCTACCACGTCGTGGGGTTGATCCTGGCCTCCACCCCCTCTTCCAGCAGCTTGTTCAAGGGTGCCGTGGATGCTGACCCCATCGTGGCCGGTATCGCCTACGTCAACAGCTGCATCAACCCCATCATCTACGTCGTCATGGGCCAGGACTTCAAGGACAAGTTCCAGCGTTCTTGGAGAGCCGTGCTGCGGGGCGTGCTGAGTGATGACCCCACCAGCACCATGGGGGACAGCAGGATGAAGACCAAGTCCACCGTGGATGACCAAAGCGTCAGCACCACGGTGTGACCAGGAGCGAGGCGGCTCTGGGGCCGGGACGTCGCTTGTGTTGCTTGAGGCCATCACCTTCTCCTCCTCTCCCGGAGGTCCCGCTGGGCCCTGTAGAGAGAAGACGATGGCTCCGTCGCCCCCTTTCCCCGCCAGTTGCCCCACGTGGCCGCAGGCCGGGGAAGTTGTGTGCCCGCCTACCCCCGGGACCCTCCTCCTGGCTTCCTCGGTGGCCTGCCAGCGGCGAGAGGGCTTTGTCCTTGCACGCGATACCACGTTCTCCCGCTTCTCCAGCCCAAGCGTGGACCCTATTTCCAGCTCCTCCCCTCCCTCGGCCCCCTAAGAGCTGGGCTGCCCCACGCACCCCTCCCAGCCCCACATCTCCGCCACCCAGCGAGGTCCAAGACGCGGGTGAGCCCACCTCAACACCCCCTACCCCCCCCCCTTCC
>NW_008794539.1:12353-13278 GCF_000699145.1 Aptenodytes forsteri
GGGACGGTTGGGGACAGTTGGGCACCAACGGGGATGGTTGAGGATGACGGCGAACAACAGGGACGGTTGGAGATGGGCGTGACAGGGACGGTTGGGGACAGTTGGGACGGTTGGGGACAGTTGGGCACCAACGGGGATGGTTGAGGATGGCGGGGAACAACAGGGACGGTTGGAGATGGGCGTGACAGGGACGGTTGGGGACAGTTGGGACGGTTGGGGACAGTTGGGCACCAACGGGGATGGTTGAGGATGGCGGGGAACAACAGGGACGGTTGGAGATGGGCGTGACAGGGACGGTTGGGGACAGTTGGGCACCAACGGGGATGGTTGAGGATGGCGGGGAACAACAGGGACGGTTGGAGATGGGCGTGACAGGGACGGTTGGGGACAGTTGGGACGGTTGGGGACAGTTGGGCACCAACGGGGATGGTTGAGGATGGCGGGGAACAACAGGGATGGTTGGAGATGGGCGTGACAGGGACGGTTGGGGATGGTTGGGGACAGTTGGGCACCACAGGGATGGGCACGTTGGGGACGGCGGGGCACAGCGGGGACGGCTGGGTGCCACCCGGATGGATGGGGACGGTTGGGGACAGCGAGGACAGGGGGGTGCACAGCAGAGGTGGTTGGGGACAGTTTGGCACCACGGGGATGGATGGGGACGGTTGGGGACAGCGGGGGACAATTGGGGACATGTGGGGGACAATTGGGGACAGCAGGGGACACTGGGGCACAGTGGGGGACACTGGGGCACAGTGGGGGACAGCGGGGCACAGCAGGGGACAGTTGGGCACAGCAGGGGACAGTGGGGGACAGCGGGGCACACTGGGGCACAGTTGCAGACAGCAGGGGACAGCGGGGCTCAGTGGGGGACAGCGGGGGATAGCGGGGGACAGCAGTGATGGCTGGGGACAGTGGGGGGCGG
>NW_008794539.1:15650-16040 GCF_000699145.1 Aptenodytes forsteri
CTGGACAGGGGTGTGTGGGGGTCCCAGGGGTCTGGGCTGGGGTATGGGGGGGTCCTGGAAACATTTCAGAGCTGGGGGTCCCGGCTGGGGGCAAGGAGGAGGCTGCGGGGGTAGCGGAGCTCACCGGTGCGGAGGGACGGCCGGGGACACGGCCAGGGCCAAGCAGGGTCGCACCCTGCTCCCCCAACACCCCCAGACCCGCAGGACGAGCCGAGGCTGGGCACAGGTCCCCCACCTCACCACGGCCAGGGCCAAGCAGGGTCGCACCCTGCTCCCCCAACACCCCCAGACCCGCAGGACGAGCCGAGGCTGGGCACAGGTCCCCCACCTCACGCCGTCCGCCGTCCTGGCACAGGTCTTCGGCTCGGGAACCGGCTGCCCCCCCGCGGG
>NW_008794539.1:19147-19542 GCF_000699145.1 Aptenodytes forsteri
GCCGCCTCGACCTGCCCCGCCGATACGACCCCCGGTACCGCATCAACCTCTCGGTGCTGAGCGCCGACGTGGAGGGGACGATCCGAGGCCGGCGAGGAAACTCCGGCGTGCCTCAGGAACGCCTCTCCGAATTTCGCGCCGCCTTGCTGCACTACCTGGACTTCACCCAAAAACAAAGCTTCGCCAAACTGGCCAAACTCCAACGGGAACGAGCGGCGCTTCCCATCTCCCAATACCGGGACCGGCTCCTGCGCGCCGTGGCTCAAAACCAAGTGGTGGTGATCGCCGGCGACACCGGCTGCGGTAAATCCACGCAGGTGCCTCAGTTCTTGCTGGCGGCCGGTTACAGCCACGTGGCTTGTACCCAACCCCCCCCTATCCCCCGCGCCCCCGCG
>NW_008794539.1:19688-20427 GCF_000699145.1 Aptenodytes forsteri
GGGCTCGTAGTGAGCTGGGCTACGGCTGGCTGGCGGCCGGTCGCCGGCGCCGTTCCTCAGGGCTTAAATTTGGGGCCAGTCCTGTTCGAAAAATACCGAAAATATCGCCGTAAAAAAAAAGAATTGATATTTTTATCGGTGCTCTGGGTGCAAATTGGCTGGTGACGCTGAACCCGGGAGGTGCTGTTGACCCTCCGGAGGGACGAGAGCTCCCTGGTTCAAAGCTGCCTCAGGGGAGGTTCAGGTTTGGTATCGGGAAACGTTTCTTTGCCCAGAGGGTGGTCAAACACCTCGAGAGGCTTCCTGGGGCGGGGGGGGTGTCGATGCCCCACGCCTGTCGGCGTTTAAGAGGGGAACAATACGCTTTAAGTTTTGGTCAGCCCTGGAGTGGTCAGGCAGTTGGAGTGGATGAACGTTGGTGTTTTCAACTGAAAACTGAAATATTATTCCGTTTTATTCCATTTTATTCCGTTTTATTCCGTTTTCCGTTTTTTTATTCCGTTTTATTCCGTTTTATTCCGTTTTATTCCGTTTTATTCCGTTTTATTCCGTTTTATTCCGTTTTATTCCGTTTTATTCCGTTTTATTCCGTTCTGCTCTTCCTCTTCCTGCCACAGGTGGGCTACCAGATCCGCTTCGAGAGCACCCGCTCGCCCGCCACCAAGATCGTCTTCCTGACGGAGGGGCTGCTGCTGCGGCAGGTGCAGCGGGAGCCGAGGCTGCCTGGGTACCAGATCCT
>NW_008794539.1:22684-24752 GCF_000699145.1 Aptenodytes forsteri
AGCGTGTCGTTCCGGGGGGAGGGGGGGCGGGTGCGGCGGGTGCAGCGGGAGCCGACGCTGCCTGGGTACCAGATCCTGATCGCCGACGAGGTTCACGAGCGGCATCTGCACAGCGATTTCCTCCTGGGGGTCCTGCGGCGGCTCCTTCCCGCTCGGCCGGACCTTAAGTTGGTGCTGATGTCGGCGACCATCAACATCAGCCTTTTTTCGGGCTACTTTGGGGGTGCCCCGGTGCTGCAGGTGCCGGGAAGGATCTTCCCCATCTCGGTGAGGACAGAGGGTGATTTTTGGGATGAATCCCGGCGCGGGGCGGGTGTGAATCTCCACCTGGAGGCAGCGTCCTCCCTGTCTCTGCTCCTGCAGGTCATCTACCAACCCATCCCTAAGGAAGAAGCGTCCGCAGTCGGGAAATCGGGAAAATCGGAGCGCCTGGATCCCCTCCCGTACCTGCGGGTGCTGCAAGCCATCGACCACAAGTACCCGCCGGAGGAACGCGGGGACCTGCTGGTGTTCCTGAGCGGGGTGGCCGAGATCGGCGCGGTGCTGGAGGCGGCGCAGGTTTACGCCGCGCGTACCCAGCGCTGGATTGTGCTCCCCCTGCACAGCACCCTCTCTGTCGCGGAGCAGGACAAGGTGGGTGAGGGTCTGACCCTGAGATTGGGGTGGGATTCGGCACCCTGGCGTGTCACGGAGTGAAAAATCCCAGAGCCGCGCCCCGATTGTGGGTGCTTTCGGGGTGCAGCCGACGGGTGCGACCTGTGTTTACCACCTTCCTGCTCTGGGGGACGGCCGTGCTGACGTAGGACCATCGTTTCTCTTTCTTCAGGTGTTTGACGTGCCCCCTCCCGGCGTCCGTAAGTGCATCCTCTCCACCAACATCGCGGAGACCTCGGTGACGATCGACGGCGTGCGCTTCGTCCTGGATTCTGGTAAAAATCCTCCTGGTTGTCCCTCTCCGCTGGGTGGGAAAGCTTCTCCCTCCCTCCTGCCCTGCTCTGAGCTTCTCCTTCCCTCCTGCTCCCTCCAGGGAAGGTGAAGGAGATGAGCTACGACCCTCAGGGCAAACTTCAGCGGCTGCAGGAGTTCTGGATCAGCCGGGCGAGCGCCGAGCAGCGCAAGGGACGTGCTGGCAGGACCGGCCCCGGCGTCTGCTACCGGCTCTACGCCGAATCCGACTACGATGCCTTTTCCCCTTACCCCGTGCCGGAGATCCAACGGGTAGCGCTCGACGCTCTGGTGCTCCAGGTAAAGTTGGGGATCCCTCTGCTCACGTTGGGATTTCCTCGGGGGAGATTTGGGGAGATCTCGGAGGGGAAACCCAGCCAGCCAAGCGCGAGACCAGGCTGCGGTTCGAGCGTCGGGGTGTGATGGCCCTTGGGGGGGCTTTGTAAACCTCCGGGCTCTTCCCGTTGTTGCCGGGCTTGTTCCACGCGTGCTTCTCTCTCAGTTAAAGAGCATGGGGCTGGGCGACCCCCGGACCTTCCCCTTCCTGGAGCCGCCTCCCGCGTCCAGCCTGGAGACGGCCGTGCGGTACCTGAGGGACCAGGGAGCCCTGGATGAAGCCGAAGACTTGACGCCCATCGGGAACCTGCTGGCCCAGCTGCCGGTGGACGTGGTGGTCGGTGAGTAATTTGGGGCAATTCCCTCCCGCCCCCCGAAGCAGAGGTGACGGGCGCGAGGACTGGGAGGGTCTCCCTTGCCTTCGCTGCCTGCCCTGCCCTCACCGCGCAGGCAAGATGCTGGTCCTGGGCACGCTGTTCGGACTGGCCGAGCCCACCCTGACCGTGGCGGCCGCGCTGAGCGTCCAATCCCCCTTCCTGCGACCCGCTCACCCCAACCCCGACTGCGCCACGGCCCGACGGCCCCTTGAGAGCCCCCACGGCGACCCCCTGACGCTGCTCAACGTCTTCAACGAGTGGGTCCAGGTGGGATTCCTGCCAAATAGGGGAGATGAGACGCGTCTGGGGTCTGGGGAGACTCTGTTTTGGGGTGGGGTGTGCTTGAGTCCGTGCGGGAGGCTGCTGGGAGGTGGGCGGGGGCTGATTTTGGGGTGCAGGGAGCGGCGGGG
>NW_008794539.1:25069-27367 GCF_000699145.1 Aptenodytes forsteri
CCGGCACCGGGACCGCCGCGAGCTGCACCGGCTGTGGCGTTCCCACGCGGAGACGGAGGGTCGGAAGCGCAAGGTGCTGCGGCTGCAGGACGGAGCGGACGGTTCCTCCGGCGAGGAGGAGGAGGACGACGGTGGCGGCACCCGCGGGAAGGGGGAGCGCAGCATCGATATCCAGGTGATCCTTGCATCCTTCTCCTCTCTTGGGAGGCAGGATCCGGCCGGCCGGGCCCCTGACGCGCTCTCTATCTCTGCAGGATGTCAAGTTCAAGCTCCGCCACAACGTGGAGGAGCTCCAGGCCGTATCCAGCTCGGCCCTCTCCTCCTCGCAGCTCGCCCTGCTCAAGCTGGTGCTGTGCAGGGGGCTTTACCCCCAGCTGGCCGTGCCCGACCAGCTCAACAGCGGCCGCAAGGACTCCGATCAGGTCCGTGTCCTCCCCCCGCCCCGTCCCCGGGGGTCCCCGGCAGCCCCTCGCTCTCCCTCGACGCTTGTTTTGCTCTTGCTGCAGATTTTTCACACCAAAAACAAGCAGGGTGTCGTGCTTCATCCCACCTGCGTCTTCGCTACCAGCCCGGAGCTGCTTCACGCCAAGGAGGGACCGGAGCGCGGTGGGACCAAAGGTGGGACGATCCCAATCCCGGAGGAATTGGTTTTCCTTCTCCCTGGCTTTTTCCGCGTCGGATGAAAGCGCTGCCGGCCTCGGGGTTTGGCAAATCCCGGGCGCTGGGGACGGGGAGAGGTTTGGGGTCCGGCTGTGACGCCCCTTATTGTCCCTGCAGACCCCAGGGAAGGGCTGAGCCGCCACCACCAGCTCCTCGCCTTTGTCTCGCTGCTGGAGACCAACAAGCCCTACCTGGTGAACTGCGTCCGGGTACCGGCCCTACAGGTGAGCGCTCGGCTCTTTGCTCCCCTCCTCTTCCTCCCCGTGCCCTCCGGTAGCCTTCGTCACCCCAAACCGTTTGCGTTTTGCTCTTCCAGGCTCTCCTGCTCTTCTCCCGTTCGCTGGACACCAGCGCGGACTGCGCCCGGCTGGTAGCGGATGGTTGGCTGGAGATCACCGTCCCCGACGCTGACTCTGCCCTGCGCCTGCTCTCCACGGCCCTGCAGCTTCGCTCCGCTTGGGAAAAACTCCTCCACCAGCTGCTGGAAGGTCGGGGCGAGGAGCCGGGCCGCCGGCCGAGCACCCGGGACGTATCCGTGCTCACCCGGGGGCTGCTGGACTTCCTGCAGACGGAGGTGACGTGGCCGTGACCGGGGCACACGTGGTTTTAATCCATCTCCGGCGCCTTGCGGCGGGTTGAAGGCTGAGAAGGGAGGATGAGGGGAGCTGGTGCAGCCCCCTCGACACCCCTGTGTCCTCTGGCAGGTGCCGTACCGCCTGCGCCAGCTCACCGGGCTGGAGAAACAGAACCTCTACATCGGTCCCCAAACCGTGGCTGCCGCTCCCCCCTCTTCCAGGGGACGGAGATGAAGCCCGACGAGGTGAAAGGCGGCCACAGGGTGACCGATTTTCTCACCTACAACTGCCTGACCGTGAGTACACCCCTCTCCCGCCCTGCCTGCTCTGCCTGCCGCCCCGGCGGGAGTCCGAGCATCCCCTTCGCCCTTCGTATCCCGCAGACGGACACGGACCTCTACAGCGACTGCCTGCGGAGCTTCTGGACGTGTCCCCACTGCGATCTCCACATGCCCTTCACCCCCCTGGAGCGCATGTGCCACGAAAGCGCTTGCCGGCCCTCCGAGGGTGAGTCGTGTCCCCCCCGCCCTCCGTCCCCGGGCCTGTGACAAGGGACAATCGGGGACAACCAGCCTGGATTTTTCCCCGGGGGGAGCCCAGGCGGCATCTCTGCTCCGTGGGCGAGAGGGATGGCAGTTGAGCCGGGCTGTGTTCGTGCCGGCTTTCGGGAGCGCCCCTCGAGATGCCACCAAGGGCCACATTTTGGGGGTGCGACGGGGGGAAGAAAAGGGTCTCGGCGGGGCTTTGGTTTCTTTCTGATCCCCCTTTTTCTCTGCGTTTTCCCGCAGCCCCCGTGGAAGAAGCAGCCGAAAGCTCGTCCAAAACCTCCGCCCTGCACAGGTCCTACCACTGCGACGTTTGCCAGCGGGATTTCACCTTCACCCCCACGGAGATCCTCCGGCACAAGAAGCAGCACCGGTGACCGGGGCTCGCCGGGATGCTCTGACTGGCCGGTGACGGTGATGGCGGAGACGGTGCTGAGCACCCTGATGCCGGGATCCTCCCCTAATCCCTTGGGAGGACCAGGGGACCCCCGTAACTCGGGGCGGGGGGGGGGAAGCCC
>NW_008794539.1:27420-27690 GCF_000699145.1 Aptenodytes forsteri
TCGGTGTTTGGGGGTGTTCTGGTGGCTCCTGATGCTGTCAGTCGTCCTCGGGTGGGGGCAACCTGATTGCGCTCCCTTTATTTTATTTTTTTTTAAAAAAAAAACCCCAAACAACCCAAAAAACCCCCGTGTAAATAAATAGCCTTTTGGAGGAGAAAGTCGGCGCTGGGCCGGAGCGTGTTGCTGGAGGTTGGGGTTCCCCTGCCCGCGCGGGTGCCCCGGTTCGGTGTCCACACCCCCAGATGCAACCGAGTTGGGGGCTGTTTTTTT
>NW_008794539.1:29104-30337 GCF_000699145.1 Aptenodytes forsteri
TAAAGAACCTAGAAAACCCCAATTTCCCCCCCCCCCCCCCAAAAAAAAAGCTGGGCTTTGCTTTCCAGGACGCCGACGGCCGTTTGGTCTCCGGTTCCTCTGCCACGGGGGTCTTTAACTTCGCTCCGGCTCACCCGGCCCCGCTAAACGCCACCCGCAACGAGCCCGGACCCGCTCCTGGGGTTTCGATAAATCGACCTTCGTATCCTCGCCTTAATGAGAAGAACCCAACGGCCCTCAGCAATAATCGTTAGGGCTCACAAAACATAAACCAGCTCTGGCTGTTGACCGCCCTCCTGGAGAAAACACAATACCGCTCTTGCCTTTAATGCAACGGCAAAGCCTTATTGCTTTTAAACTAAGCTCAGAGCAAGCCGTTCACATAACAGAAAATTAAATAAGGCCGCCGCGGCCGTGAAGAAGTGGGATTAATTTGCTTTACTAATGAAAGCCACAAATTCAAGTCCTACGCGAGAGAAAACGCCGGAGTTTGCATGAGGTCCTCCAAATTTCCATCCCTGCGGTAACCCTGGGATGTTTGGGGTCAAATCAGACCGCGCTCGTGGCCTGGTTTTGCTCCCCGGCGGCCTAAAGCCCTCGTGCCGGGTGCTGGTGTAACCTCGGGGGTCTGATCCTGATAATCACCGTCATTAATGACCCGGGGCAACCTCAGCAAGGGCTCCTGGTGGCCACCGGCTTGACCCTCGGCGCTGCGGCCTCGCTGCGAAGGCGGCCAACGGTTCGACCACATCGCAGAGCTGCCTTAAAAACCTGAGCTTTAAACTTAAACTCAAGTTGAAGAAGTTGTTTAAAAGCTGAAGACGTCGGGGGGGGGTTTTTTTTGGGGGGGGGGAGAAGAAAAAAAGCTGCTGGAGATGCCGCTCTTCGCCTCGTCTCCGCCCGTAAGAGCGAGACGGAGATGAACAGCTCTTGGCGGTGGGTTGAGGAGAGCCTTGTGTAACCTGCCTGTCGCTCGTTAGCGTTAATTAAACGTTACAGTGACGGCTTTAATTTGCAGTCGGGGCAATTAAAACGGGTGGATCGAGGATCCCACCGCGCGCTGTGCTCGTCCTCTTAGAGGTCGCTTCGCCGGAGCGGTTGGTGGGCCCCATGGAGCAGGGGAGGCCGAGAACAGGATTTTGGAAGGGGGGTGTTTTTTTTTTTTTTTTTTTTTTTTTTTTTTTTTTTTTTTTTTTTTTTTTTTTTTTTTTTTTTTTTTTTTTTTTTTTTTTT
>NW_008794539.1:30560-35978 GCF_000699145.1 Aptenodytes forsteri
TTGAAGGTTGTTTCGGAGCTTCAGCCTCGGATGGGAGAAAGCCACAAATTTCCAACAAGAAAAGGATTTCCCCCTCTGCCCCCCGCTTTTTATTTTCCTCTCCCAAAAGACCCTCTTGGGATGGAGACGATGATTTACCGCGTCTCGCGGAAGCCTGTACCAACGGCTAATTACCCTGCCGGCTAATTACCTGCACGTTTCCCTTCTCGATGAGTTGCTGAGCCTCAATTCCCACCAGCCGGCCCTCGCGCCTTGCCTTTATTGGATAAAAAACAAGCCGACGATACCGAGACGGCCGTTTCTCCGGGAGCCGACGACCCCCGGCGTCGAAGCGTCTCTCACCCCGCCTTTAATTCGCGATGGACGAAGTCTGACGAGCTGGGAAAAGGGAAAATAAAACCAAAAACTCACGGGGGCTGAGCGCTCCCGAGGAAAGCTTTAACGCTTAAATGAAGGAGAAAAAAAAAAACAACCCCAAAATAATCAAAATTAACAAGATTTTTTTCCCCCCCTCTGCAAATGAGCGCTTCTTCCCAGCGCCGGCGAGCAGAGGGGGTTTGTTTTATTTTAATTTTATTGTGATTTAATCTCAATCTGCACGCGCCGAGCCATCGTCCAGCCCCGCCCTCTTCAACCCTAGTTGAACGCCCTCCTTCGTTCTTTGCCATTTTATTATTTTTCAGTAGTATTTTCCCGGAGGGAGTTGAAACCAGCTGCGCGTTGCTTGGGAATGATGAAATTAATTGTCCGAGGGGTCCAAGTGGCAAGCGGCGGCGGGGGGCTGCTTCTGTACCTATTAAAAATGAGTTGGGCGCAGGTAGGAGGACGGAAGATCTCGTCCCCACGCGGCGCTGCTCTCCGGTGTGCCGCTTCAGCTCCAAGCCGGCCAACCTCATCCCATCCCGCTCCTCTCTCGGCGCGTTTTCGGGCTCCCCCGCGTCCGATTCGTCCGCAGGAATCCGTCTTCTCTTCCCCGGCCTCGAAATTCGGAGCTGGCAGCCAGATTTATCAGCGGGGATCCATCTTTTCTTCTCCAGCCTGAAAAATTCACAGATTTACGAGCAGAAATTCGCCCCCGCTGCCCTTTAGGTTGTGCACGCTGGGGAAGTCTAGCATTAATAATTCTATAATTAATAACCAATGACCCCCCCGCGATGGGTGGAAATGCTGACTCGGCACCCGCCTGGGATTTAAGCCCGGCGTGGGATTTCTCTCCCCCCTGGATACAGGTGAAATATTGAGCCGAAGATGGAAAAAAAAACCAAACCCAACCCCTCTTCCAGCTGAATTCTGCCAATTTTGTGCCGGTAATGAAATGGATGCAGGGATATATATATATATTTTTTTTTTTTTAACCGAGATCTAAATAATTTCCAAGAAAAAAGGGATCGAAGTCGTCTGCCCGCGGAAGATGCTCTCAAGAGGAAACTTCTCTGCTTCTTCCGTGCTCTTATCTGGTACTTCACAATTCAAAGGCGTGAAATGCAATTATAAGGGGAGGACAGGAGGCAAAGAAATGTCACGGCAGTCCTGGGACCGCTCGACATCGTTGCCGTGGCAAAGGGAGGGGGGGCCGGCCCCAAGCCCTCCCCAAAACAAGCCAGACCCAGGAGTCTCGCTGTTTCCCACCCCCCCCACTTATTCCATTCCCAAATCTGCTGCTTGATTTGTCCATCCCGATAGTTTCCAAGCTTTGTTTTGGTATTTTTTTTTTTGTGGCTAACAAAATTATATAGGATACTAATAAAAGAATTTAATTAAGTTATTGGCCAACGCCGCTCCTTGAGGCACCTTCTGGGTTCGGGCTTTTGGACGTTGGGACAAGACCCGGCCCAGGCGCCTCGTGCCGTTTCGCAGCCTGCAGGGAGCAGCCTTTCCCTCCTCGACGGGAAGCTCCCCGCTTTCCTCTGCTTTTTATTGAAACGCCGAAAATCGGGCAAGGTCCAAGCATCCGGCTCCTTGCCTTACGCTGTGACCCACCGCGGAGAGACGAAGGCTCCCCAAAGGTCCCAAAATTGCCTTATCAAGCAGGAGATAAGAATGTCTTTTTTTTTTTTTTTCCTTTCTTGATCCCTTCGGGTTCGTGCTTTGCGTTGAGTGGGGCGGGAATAAAACTTCGTGGTTTTTTAGGGGACAGATTATCACACCGTCACGCGAGTCCCGAACTTGGGACTTTATAAAGCGTCCTGAGACCTACCGAAAAAAAAAGGATGAGATTTGGTTCCTGCTCCTGATCCGCTCGTCAGGACTCGAGTGAATGAGCCAAAAATCGCACGAAACGCGGCGGTTTGGGCTAATTACGCTGCTTATTGGTGAGCCAATCCTCCTGCCAGTACCAGGACAACCTTTCAGGACCACCGTCTGCTGCTGGAGTCCCTCCTACCCCATAGACCCTGATGCGTCAACCATCAGCAACGCCCTACCTGACCGGCAGCCAACGCAGCACCACGCGACCGACTCCTGCGATGGAAGAAGGCTCGGGGAAGCTGGACGAGGATGATGCGCTCGTGACGCTCAGAGAAGAAAGTAGGAGGTGACCGCAGCTACCTCAAAGGGAGCTGAACTTACCTCGGCGCTAGGAGGACCAAGGGTGGCCTTCGTTGTCACTAAACGGCTCTAGCGGTTGAGTTGGCCAACTGGCCTTCCCTAAAATAATCAACAGAAAGAATTATCTCCCCGAGCAAGCCAGACCGACGGGGGCGGGGGGGGGAAGGTTATGTGTGGCTCAGCCCGACATGAAGTATAAAAATTAACCAACCAGCAAAACGAGCTTTGAAGAGAGCTTCAACCCGTGTCTTCCTTCCCGTTGACTCGGGACACCCGGCGTCATGCCGGTGAGCTCTAGAGAATGGGAATCGTGCTTGTGTTGCGATTCAGCTGTCTATCGCAATTGTGTTGTGATTTTTAGTTGGGCGGCTGCTTCACTTTTCTGAACCCAACCCCCCCCCCGTAATGCCAAATATCTTCAAATGGGTAAATTTGGCAGGAAAACGTTGCACCTTCCTCGTGTGGAGCATCTAAAGGAACCCGGTTGAAGAGCGCTGGACTTTGACACGCGGCTGTTCAGCTCCCGTCCCCGGGTGATGAAGATCCTGGGCAGTTTGGGGTCCCCGCGCACCCGGCCACCCCGTGCATCCCTGCATCGCTCCTCAGGAGCAATCCCACCCCCCCCCCCCCCCCCACCCCCCCTCACCAGCACAGCGCCCCTGTCAGGTGGTAATTTTATTCCCGTTTTTCTGCGTGACACGGACTCTCTGCCTGCTTGACAGCTCAGCTGTCTCCGAAGCGCCTGTTTATGCAGCTGGAGAAGGAGGGAAGACAAGCAGGTGGGGGGGAGCAGCCACCGCCGGCAGCAAAGCAGGAGCTGGAAAGAGCTGTATTTTTTATAACGCGTCCGCACGTAGACACGCGCGCGCTCTCACCTCTCGCCGTTGCATCCTCCGAAGGGTTTCGCCAGCTCCTTTGCGGAGCAAACGCTTTGCTGCGAAAATCTGCCTGATTCCCCCACCACCACCACCACCAAAATGGGTCTTGGTTTGCCAAAATGCCCTGAATGCAGAAATGCCACCTCCAAATTAATTACTAATTACTTGTTTATTGGGTGGGCTGGACCTTTGCAAGCAGCTGGTTGATGTCCCTGCTCCGCACAGGGGGAGACGCCTGGGGATGGTGGGGCGGAGAGAGCAAAACCTTTAACGCAAGACGTTGCCATCCAAGAGCTCCCCGTCCCACCAGGATGGGGAGGAGGAGGAGGAGGAGGTCGTTTCACGGCTGCCTTGGCGTCATCCCACACGCTGGCTTCATCTGGGTCCAGCGTTTCTCCAGAGCTGGCTCACTGCCCGGCTCCCAAAATCCACTTCTGGTGCGAAAAGCAGCTGAGGAAAGACCCTGGGAGCTGAACACCCCCAAAAATAGAGGAATGGGGGAAAAAAAACCCCCAACCCACCAAGCCATCCTTCTGGCTGTCGCAGAGGAGGCTGCATGAAGCAGCAATTAATTCCTCTGGACGGGCTGGTGACAGGGACGGTGACCAGAGGGGACAGGGATGCTCCAGCCTGTGTTTCATCCCTGCACCCCCGCAGGGGGTTCTGCAGCCGCAGGACTCCCCCGAGCAAAGGCACCCCGATTCCTCTGCAAGACCACGAGCTGGAGGGGACCTGGGGGTCCCCCCTGAGGTGTCCTGATTCTGAAATGGACGCCCGGAGGGTCACGCCAGGCGTCGTTTCCAGCTCCGGGGAGGAGCTTTTCCTATTCAAAGAGCCAGGATTCGTCCAAGGGTCAGCCTTGCAAGCTCCAAAATACTGCTAGAACCAAGTTTTCTTGTTTTTCCCAAGATCCTTCATCGCTCACCCACCCCTCAAACCCCCTCTAAGAAGCTTTTCGTTGGAGGGCTGGATCCTGCTCTCACCGCTTCTCGCAGGATTTCCTTTCCCCTGCCTGGTGCCAGCTGCCCGTAACTCACCGGAGGATCAATTCCCAGATCTGCGCTGAACGATCATTAAGCCTCATTAGCCTTAAGCTTCCTTCTCTTGATTTCTGCTTATTGCCCGGGTAGGAAATCAACACCTCCGCGTGATGGAGACTCTCTGCTTTCCCTCTCGGGCTTGATCTTAACACCTCCTGAAGCTCTGCGGAAGCCAAGTGGGTAGAGCATCTCTTGGCTCCACCGCGGCTGAAGCCCCTGAGACTCATCTGGGAAGGTCACGAAGGACCCAGAAATTAAAACGCGGCTCCCCAGAGCGGCGCAGCCTTGAGCGTGAGGCCGTTCTCCCACGTTGCGTCGGCTGCCGTTGAGACCTTTGCGTGCTTTCTCCTCTCCTGAATACGTTCTGCTCCTCCTTGTATCACCCCGCGCTGGCTTGCCTCGCAAAGTTTTTCCTGCTTACGAGTGTCCTCAACCAGAGGCAATTCAAGCGGCACGGCTGCATGATTAATGCCGCTAATGAATAACGGAGCAAGGCTAATGTTGCATGCATTTTTCGTGCTGATTGTGGGAGAGGACGAAACCAGGTTGGTTTTTAAATTCCTCCTTCGGCCGAGCGGCCGTCAGCGACCGACCGTGGGAGGCGAAGGCTGCTAACGGCACCGACGACCCTACGGTCCCCGGATGCTCATCCTGGGAGAAAAATGCTTGGGAAAGGCTGAGCTTGCGGAAAAAAAAACCCTCGCCTCCTGCGGCTGAGCAGCCAGGCTGAAATGAGATTGCTCTAAGTTACGCTATGGAAAACTAATTTACTTTCTGTAGGTGACGGAGAGGCACCAAATTGACACTTCAGCCGGCGGATGTGCCAGCAGGTTTTAGTTTTGTTTTTTTTTTTCCCTTTCCTTCCTATGATCCGTCTGCTCAGTGCGTTACCGGAGAGGAGCCCGCATGAACTCTGCTTGATGCGATGTGCTGCCGGGCTTGCAGATTGCAGA
>NW_008794539.1:36309-51216 GCF_000699145.1 Aptenodytes forsteri
CGCCGTAATGTGTTTCTGTTCCCCCCCCCCCCCCCCGATATTGCAGAATGAATAATTTCTTCCTCTCTTGGCCTCGGTCACCCAAAATTACAGGTTTTTCCAGTGCATGTCCCGTACCTCGTAGGAGCACAACTCTTTACCCAAGGCCAGCGTCAAGAAGTAGACCTGCTCCCCCGCTGCAAGCTCTCGGCGACGTTGCCCTCCTCGTCCCGACTCCGAAACGCGCCGCCGCTATTGATCGCGCCGCCTGCCTCGGGGATTTCTTTTTGCAGCCTGGCGTCGGTACGTGATTGACGGGCCGGAGCCGGTTGATCTGCACTTGTGAAGCAAAACAGAGGGAAACTGCGCCTTCCCCTCCCTTGATTTCAATTACAGGGAAATTTTCTCCTCCGAGACGTCAAGCCAGCTTCTGGAGGACGGGAGTCGCCTTTCAGCCCCCTCTCCGTCACCCTCACCCAGGAACAAACAGGCTCTTTACGGGCTCTTGGCAGCATCCAACTGCTTCCCCAGCAACTAAGGGAGGGGGAAGATGGAGAGGTGAGGGGACTGTCCTCAAGGTCATGCTGGGTCTATGGGTGAAGGACTTTCTCACCACCCTCAGGAGTCCTGCAGGTCAGCGGTAGAAGTCGTTATCTCTTCGATTCAAGGACATTAGAGATTTCTGGACTTTTTTTTACAAGATGCGCTGCCTCTCACTGCTCCCACCAAGTCATCTTCTCGCTCTGATGGCCCCTCTCCTCTGCTCCATCCGTGTAGGATGAGCCCAGCCCACCCACCTTCTCCTCTGCTCCATCCGTGTAGGATGACGACAGCCCCCCCACCTTCTCCTCTGCTCCATCCGTGTAGGATGAGGACAGCCCCCCCACCTTCTCCTCTGCTCCATCCGTGTAGGATGAGGACAGCCCCCCCACCTTCTTCTCTGCTCCATCCGTGTAGGATACAGCCCCCCCACCTCCTCTGCTCCATCCGTGTAGGATGAGGCCAGCCCACCCACCTTCCCCTCTGCTCCATCCGTGTAGGATGAGCCCAGCCCACCCACCTTCCCCTCTGCTCCATCCGTGCAGGATGAGGACAGCCCCCCCACCTCCTCTGCTCCATCCGTGCAGGATGAGGACAGCCCACCCCACCTCCTCTGCTCCATCTGTGTAGGATGAGGACAGCCCCCCCCCCTTCTTCTCTGCTCCATCCGTGCAGGATGAGGACAGCCCCCCCACCTCCTCTGCTCCATCCATGTAGGATGAGCCCAGCTCCCTCCCTTCTCCTCTGCTCAATCCGTGTAGGATGAGGACAGCCCACCCAGCAGACCGAACCTCGGGGTGCGGCTATTCTGCAGATCACTCGTGCCTCATACATCGGTTTGTATTCTCCTCCTGATAGTTTTGTGGAGCCCGGCTGCTGTCCTGAATAATAATCACCGTAGAAATAAGGTAAGAGGAGGAAACAAGTCTGGGCTCAAAGCCGCCGAGAGCAGGCGTACATTTTTTCATTGCTCTGACATGCCAAATTAACGCCGCAGATCAACAAACCCTAGCGATGGGGAGAAAAGTTTGCGTAACAGAAAAACAAGCAAAATAAAAGTATTATGGTAAGCAGGGAGAGGGACCGACGACTTGAGCGAGACGTCGCTCCTCGGTGCCTTTTCCAAACAAACCTTTGGCTGTACAAGTGAATGCGCTGGGAATATTCCTCACGGTCTTGCAGAAAGCTCGTTAGGAGGTTAACGAGGGGCCCAGGCCTGGTGGATAACGCAAGAGCCGTTACATGTTCTCCCTGGGTTTTTTTTTTTGAGGTGAAGCCAGGAGAGCTCACGTGCAGCAGCCGCCTCCAGACTTTCCCCCACCTTTCATCAAAAATCTCCCGTTTTTTCAGCTTGGCGAAAGCACCTTTTCCTACAAAAGGTCACGTAACTTCTGCAGCTGAGCACCGCGACGGCGCAAGGCTCGTATCAGCCTTCCCGTTTTCCCTGCGTGGCACGCAAAGCGATGGTCACAAGCCTCCCCTGTGAGCTACATGGCATTTATGCTCCTCTCCTCCCAGTGCTTTCACGTCTCAAACCCATCCAATTTGTGGCGATGACCCAGGAAAACCAATACCTGTCTCTGGCATTTATCAGTTTGCACGACAGAGTCAAGCGTCTTCCTGCTCCGGCAAAAGGGCAAATACCAAGTCGCTGATTAAAATCCTACAGTCTTTTCCACGGAAAAACGCAAGGTTGAGTTCTTCAGGTCCTCCTATGTCCTGTTTCTTTGGGAGAACCTCCTCCCCACCTCCTTCTCCTCAGTGCTCCTGCAACAGAAAGGCGATGTGGCAGCAGTTTACAGTCTGGCGTGGTCAACGAGGACATCGAGTTGAAAACTGGAGGGGAACCTCGTGAAGTTCAACAAGGAGAAGTGCAAAGTCCTGCCCCTGGGGAGGAACAACCCCAGGCACCCCAGTCTACGCTGGGGGGGGGTCACCCGGCCGGAAAGCAGCTCGGCAGAGAAGGACCTGGGGGTGCTGGTGGACACCAAGTTGACCATGAGCCAAGCGAGGTGCCCTTGCTGCAAAGAAGGACAACAACGGCGTCCCGGGCTGCGTTAGGCGAAGTATTGCCAGCAGGACAAGGGAGGTGGTCCTTCTCTATTCAGCGTCGGTGAGGACACATCTGGAGTACCGTGTCCAGTTCCGGGCACCCCAGTTCAAGAGAGACATGGACATGCGGGAGAGAGTCCAACAAAGGGCCACGGAGATGATGAAGGGACTGGAGGAAAGGCTGAGGGGGCTGGGTCTGTTCAGCCTGGGGAAGAGAAGGGTCCAGGGGGATCTTATCAACGTATATAAATACCTGAAGGGAGGGTGCAAAGAGGACGGAGCCAGGTTCTTCCCAGCGGTGCCCAGTGACAGGACCAAGAGGCAACGGGCAAACTGAAACACGGGAGGGTCCCTCTGACCGTCAAGAAACACTTTTTTACTGTGAGGGTGACCGAGCACTGGCACGGGTTGCCCAAGGAGGTGGTGGACTCTCCATCCTTGGAGACATTCAAAAGTGTTTGGACATGGTCTTGGGCAACCGGCTCTAGGTGGCCTTGGTTGGACCAGATGACCTCCAGAGGTCCCTTCCCACCTCAGCCATGCTCTAACTCTGGATATATCAGCGGGCAGATTTTCAGAGGACCAAGGGTCGTACACGTCCCGCTATGCCAGACGGCTCATCTTACATCTGCACAGCACCAGCCTTGCCTCAAAAGCTCCTCTTAATAAAACCCGAGCATCCTATAAGTCCAGCCTAAAAAAAAAAACCAACACCCAAGGTCATCACAAGCAGCACCGTGTTGTGAATTGCTTTGTTCAATAGGAAGCGACGGGGCATCATTAACCACCTCCCACATCAGACAACACCAAGGAGGAACGTATACGCCTCGACGTATGGCAGGCCGTAAGTTTGGCGGCACGGCTCTGTTGTGATACACATCGCCTCTTCCAGAGACCATCAGCTCCCCTCCGCCAGCGCCTTTCTATTAGGGTGACCAAACGAACAAAGGCGTGACGCTGCGGATACCTGCTTCCCCCCCCCGCCCCCGGGAATAAAACCCAACATCTCCTTCTCCTCCTCCCATTGACCTCCCTCCCGCAACCGAGCACCCCAACCCGATTATTACTACAGCTGCACGGAGATTTTTCTGGATAACCCTTACGGTTCCCCCCACCCGCAAGAGCATCCATACCATGAAATATCTCCACCACCTCCAGGTATTTTATTGCTCTAAGCACGCCAGACTACGGCAGGTTAACGTGGGCTTCCCTTGAGACGGCTTTGGATGAAGCTACCATGAACAGCTGCATCGTAAACTCGTCTTCTTAATTGCCTTGTCATTAATACCGGCTCCTACGTGCCACCGGTTTGAACGTCCCCCAGACCAGGTTGTTGCTGCAATGATCTCCCTTACCAGTAGATACCGGTGAGGACTGGCAGGGCATCCCACGAAATGCAGGTTGGGGTGGTCCTCCAACAGCATGCTCAAACTTGTGCAACCGCAGCCTGCCTCCTGCAATACCAAGTGCCTTCAAGAAAGCTCTACACGCCTCAAATCATTTAATTTGCTTTCGCTTTGGGCTGGACTCAATAAGTCATCTAGCAGTCGGCGCTGTCTTTTCATGTCGTATACTTTTACATCCCTTAATACCGCTGGGACCAAAAAATACAGACTTGGAGACGACACGATTGCTGTTACTGTTCCTCAGACTGTTGCCTTCGTAGAGTCTCACTGCACCTCCTGCAACACGGTGAAGGCTGCCCATCCGTAAGCAGAAGCCTTTGGTCTTCAGACGGTATTTCCACACCAGGAACCACTCTGTATCTTTTTTTAAATGCACCTGTATCTGCAGTTATGTGCGCAAGCGTGCAGATATCGCCTGCAGAAGCTGCCCCCTTCTTGGTGCTTGACGGAGAATGAATGATCAAAGGCATAGAAGAAAGCCAACTATGATTCCCTCAGGGTCCCAGAGAAAGGTTTCCTTGGCAGGTTGGGACACCAGGACGTCTCTTTTTCTCGGCCAACAACCCTTTTTTAGCTCATCCGCAATGAGTCGGGGGAACGGGCTTGGATTTGGGTCAAGCCGACCGAGTTGTGATTGCTCAGTAGCGATGACCCTTTGCTCAGGATTCAGGCTTGAGAGTTGCAGGAAGCACCGAGCTCAGGGAAGGTCCCAACCTCAAAAATGTCTTATCCGTAGCGCAAATACAATTTAATTGGCTCCCTGGATGAGTTGGAAAGCACCGTCTTCCTGCAGCTGCTGGAGGAAAGCAAGGGAGGCGCAGAGCAGACCCTGGTTTCACCCCTCCGTGCCCCCAGGGTGGCTACAAGGGAGATGGGAGGGAAAAAAAAGGTTGGAAAATTCTGAATTCGGCCTGGATCAGCTGTTTTCCTGCCAAATCTGTTGATAAAACAGGAGCAAACCCCCTGGAAAATGCCCGTGCCGGGGGTTTCTCCAGCCAGCAAAGGCACGCAGGACAGACACTGTGGTCCCCATCACCTACAAGGGACCTCGCCTGCTCCTCGCATAAGCAAACAGCGGCCGGAGACGAGCTTGATTAAATAGCCGAAGCGTCACATTTATCTTGTCGCTCGGCTCTCCTCCGCCGACTTAACTGAAAGGGCTTTGCAGAGCTAAAAGTGTCCTCGCCACCTCTTACGCGGTCAGAGAACGGGCTTGTTACACGGAGCGAGGCGTAGAAAAGAAAAGCAACCGTGCATCCCTCTCTTAACGAGACGAGAAAAAAAAAGAAACCAGCGAGAGCTCTGGGCTGCTTCGCAAAAGCCTCGCCTGGATTTTTGAAAGAGTCATGGGCACAACCTGAACGCGGTCGTCTCAACCCAACCGTGCCAGCACCGACAGCTTTCAAGTGCCATTTCATTTCTGATTCGCTTTGAACTCTCGCTTCCCCTTGGAGAGAAATTCCCTGAAAAATGTCAGTTGACTACGGCAGGTTACTGCGTGCAGCTGGGAAGCAGCTGCTGAGCATCATCAAAGAGCTGCATTTCACCACGCTGTAGAAGACGTGGATGGAGATTTCCGCGCACCACGACCTCGTGCACTGCAAAGCACCTGCAAAAACCTCCCATTTTGTTTCAGACCTTTTAGCTAGCATGGGTTTCCCATCTTCGGCCATCAGAAGAGCCCACGAGGGTTAGAAAAGACACCGGCAGGATTGCACCTACCTCCCCAAAAGCATCCCTCGCCAGCAGAGCAAGCCAAGCCACGAACGCCTTTTGTCCATCAGCCACTGTCGCGCAACAACCGGCGCGGGTGTTTCGCTCCCCAAACCCTTTGCCAAAAGCCCTTTCCCCTCCCGCAACGCCGTGCCTTGCATCTCACGGGCACGGCAAGCCCCAAACCAGTGAGTTTGGGTGGACCAAACAGCATATCAGAGATGGTTTCCAAGCTGCCGTCGTTCACGTGTCACCGGAGGGTCTTCTCTTCCCCGTACGAAGCAAGAGCCGAGAAGCAGCGTGATGGAGCTGGGAGTCAAGGCCACGACCAGGAGAGCCTCTGCCTTTGGGTTTGCCGTAGGACTGGGTGCTCGGTGACAACATGCAAGAGCTCTTGAAAGCCTGTGGAAAAGCACGTGTCCTCGTGGCACATAACCTTCTTGGGACAGGGCAGCAGGAGTTTCTTTCCCTCCCTGTTCTTTGATCAGAATGGGCTTGGAAACAATTTTGATTATTAATTAATCAGGTTTTTTTTTTCTCCCCTTCTTCCTGGAGTCAGGGCTAAAATCTGCCAAACTCTGCAGGGCACTGACCGTTTGCTTTGCCTCGTGCCTCTCGGGCGTCTGCAGATGCAGACCTGCGGCTTACTGACCCCCTGCAACCTTGCTAAGGGCTTTGCAAGCACCTTCCCTCCAGCTTCGCTCCCCGCAAC
The DNA here is from genome assembly GCF_000699145.1 of Aptenodytes forsteri. Taxonomy (NCBI): domain Eukaryota; kingdom Metazoa; phylum Chordata; class Aves; order Sphenisciformes; family Spheniscidae; genus Aptenodytes; species Aptenodytes forsteri. The sequence goes on from NW_008794539.1 coordinate 42,712, forward strand.
AGCCTGTACGGTTTTGCAGCATCACGCCACGTTTTCCGTGGGATTGCAGCTTCGGGATCAGTTAGATACACAAGCCAGGCTGAGATCTCCATCAAATTCACCCTGCGGATGCTTCTCCCAGCAGCGGAGGAGGAGGTTGAGCGAGACCCATTGAGGCAGGTAATAAAGCTGGAGTTCCGCAATTGTCCTTGGTGGATGCTTCAGGAGGCAGCAAGACACGGAGCTCGAAGCAAAGTGATGGAAATGAAGCTCGTGGCTGGAGAGGCCAAGTCACCTCCCGGGCTTTCCAAGTCCAGAAGGGAGAAGCTTGCAATTTCTTCTTGCAAAGCCACCATCCCAGCTGATAAACCAGGACAATCTCCCTGCAGTGCGGAACACAAATGAAATGCAACGCTTCTGCTAAGAAAAACCTTTCGTTAGATCCCGGCTACTTTCCAAAGGCTGAAAAAGAACAATTAGAAACCAATCTGGGGCAAAGACCCCGGGTACTTACACATGATGGCAGCACCGATGGGTGTCTGTGCTCAGCTGCCGGCTGAGGTTAAACCACGACGAGGGGATAAGCAGCCATGGGGATAGATGTGCAAGATTCCTCCTTGCAGACGTGAATCTCTGGGTATTTGCTGAGGACGGGAGGTCTTGCAGGGAGAGGGATGCTCCGCAAAAACCCCGGAGTGGGCAGACCGTAACGTGCTGACGTGCGTCCTTGGGGTAGAGCTTCATCCTTCTGCAAAGCTCTGGAGGACGTCAGTGGTTTACGTTAGACCCAAGCAGCCTACGAAGGGGAAATGCAAGCTCCTCTGACGGGGGGGGAAAGCAGGAGGAGAGCCAGAGATGCTGAGCACGCGTAAGAGGTACATGAGGATATAGTTTTTAGGGAAGATTGTAGCTTTTAGCTAAGAGCAGCCATCCAAGTGACCCTACGGTCTTCCACAATCCATGGAGACTGGGGATATTTTTCCAGGACCGTTGCTTTCTGCCACCGATTTACTCGCACCCAGCTCCAATCCCTCTTTGCCTACAATCAGGACGCTACTCTCATGGGAAAAAAAAATATTAAAAAATAAAATAATTTTAAAAAAAAATAAAAAATGACTAGGCAGCCAGATAATCCTACCATAAATACGTCCTCCTCCAATCGCCCTGTCCCCTCGGTAAAGCAACGAGATTTGATCTAGGCAGCGCACGCAGAATGACAAGCTGTGTGTGCACGCACAGGCGTAATGATTTAGCACAGCAGTCGCTTTGCAAGCCGACATCTAAAGCCTCCAAATTTAGCCCTTGTTCAAAGGCTTGTACGGATCTAACGCTGTATTGATCTGATGCGCGTGAAAGCCGAGGTAACGTGTCCGAGAGGAGACAATCCCACCGGTTCCTTTTTGGAAAAGCATCGCGCATTTGTTGAATAAGCGAAAGAAACGGCAAATCCAGCAGACAGGCGAAGACCGCAAGCAAACAAAAAAAAAAAACCCGGGGTGGATACGCACGGTCAGAACAGACTGAGTTTCACCAGCTTGCTTCGAGAGATTACGCAATTTTTATTTTGTTTTTATTTTTAACTGCAAATATTCAGGGTTAATTACCTATTAGCAGAGTCCTTGTCCTTAATGAGGATCTTTAAAATGCACGGAAAGGGGAGACGAGTCCTTCTGTTCTCAGAGACCATGGATGATGGATCAGCGAGCGCGTGCTGGATAAAAACTAAGCCACAGCCAGACCCCAAAACCAGTCTTGCCCCTCAAAAACATGGTGTTGGATTAAAGGAGAATGCAAATGGCATCCTAAAAAAAAAGCAACTTGCCGTCCCAGACGCACAAAGCCACTGGTGTTACAGGCACGATCAGGCTTTCCTTTCACGCAACAGGGTCCTAAATCCAACTGGAGTTTTCAAAGATGCAATGAAAATCCCCAGTCTGGGAAATACGATGAGTTTTGTCCCGGTCAGCTCAAACCTACAAGAGTTTTGAAAATGATTGGGTCTTAACGGGGCAAAAGCAGACGAAGGAGCAACGTGACTGGCATTACGTCTGCCTGCCTTCGGCTCTCCACGTAGCCACCTACAGCCGCTTCTCGAGGGCTTGGGCACCCCGAAAGCTTCACTGCCAGATACAGAAAGTAAATACTTGGCTCTTCCCTAACCCGTTCTTGTTGAGAAGCCCAAAGTGCTTTCTAGTCTCACCCCAAGGTTGGCGCCGATGCGACATCTGCAGCGGTGCAGACCCCAAAACGCAAGAGATGTAAGAGCGCGATGGGAAGAGAGCGCAGAGATCCCAAAGGACGCTCAGTCACGGCTTGGTCGAGGTGGGAAGGGACCTCTGGAGGTCGCCCGGTCCAACCAGGGCCACCTAGAGCCGGTTGCCCAGGACCACGTCCAGATGGCTTTTGGATGTCTCCAAGGATGGAGACTCTGCTCAGCTCTCTGCTCCAACCACTGGGCTTCACCCGCTCCTTGAATGGAGAAATAAACCCCCAAAGTGGGAGTCAAGCCCTCTGCTATTTGCTGAGGTGCCGCTTGCTCTCGACCAAATGCTTCTGGGACGCGGTTTTTGAAGCACCCCGGGCTCGTCGGACCTCTCTCCGTGTGGATTTCCGGGCACTGTGCAGAAACACTGCTTCAAAACAACAACAAAAAAGTAATTGGATATTCTGCACCCTGCCCTGAAGGTCAATAACTCACTCGGTCTGTTTATGTCTTAAAAAAAAAAGCCCCAAAACCACCCACCAACCCGCAAGCCAGCCCTCTATTATCTTTTAATGGGAAATATGAGACCGCTCCCTCTGCCACACGGTAATTTACGGCCTCTTGCCCACACCCTCCACAGCTTCTCCAGTCCCGTTTACTTTACACCTTCAGAAGACAAATTGGAAAGCTGCTTGAAATTAAGGATCAATGAAGAATTTAACTCCTTTTTGCCCTGTTCTCCTTTTTTTCTAGCCTAGCCTAGCCTAGCCTACCCTTTTTTTTCCTTTTCTTAATTTTTAAGGTTTATTGGGTTTTTTTTTTGAGCTGGGCACAAATTAAAAAAGGTGAAAAAAAGAAAAAAAAAACAAACAAAAAACCATTCCCTGCTTTTTCCCGGGAACATCAGCACTTTCAGGAGACTGCGCAAGCTCCTTGTCACGAACCGCCTGGGAATTAGTGAGCTGACACCCCACGAGCAGCCTCGAAATCCCTCCTGCAGTAAAAGCTGCCCTCCGCGCCCCAGAGATAACGGGGAGGAGACCAAAAAAACCCCCCCCCATCACCGAAACGCAGCGTCGCCACGCTCCAGGCGAGCGGGGTGAGGGTCACTGCGCCGATAAATCAGCTTTTTCTTTCCTACCGCTCCGGCAGCGTCTTTGGTCCGAAAGTCCTGGGAATGGTGAATTCAGCAGGAGATTTCTGGGGTGTTGGGCTCTTCACTGGGTGGCTCTTGCTGCTGTCAGGTCTTTCTGGGTATGGAACAAATACAAAACAAACCTTTAAAAAAATTATTATTAATAACAACAACAATAAATTTTAAATAATAATACCGTAAATAATAATACAATTTAAATAATAATGACATAAATAATAATAAAAAACTTAAAAAATAATAATAATAATAATAAAAATTCTCAGTTTGGCCCCAAAGCCCTTTTTCCCCCCCCTTCCAAAAGTCTCACCCTTTACACTTCACTGAGCACCTCCGCTCTCGGCGGGGCCGCTCATGAACCCGAGCATAAAAAAAATAAATTACTGGAGCTCTTTAACACTCATGTCCGTAAAATTACACGCTAAGAAGCCACAGCTCTGCCCGTTTTCTGCCAAAGCCGTTATTTTTTTAAACAGCTCCACGGCTTCGATGCTCTGCGTCTGTCATCGCGTAAGAGGAGACACGATGGGGAAGGGAACGAAGAGAGTTTGGGGGGGGGGGAGAGCGCGGGCTTTTACGGTCCCCCATAAATTATTTAGCAAGGGAAGGACGTCAAAACCAGAACCCGTTATTAACTTGACAATAAAAGAGTATAATCCTCAGAATAGTGGTTTTAAAACCCAGGGATGTCCAGTTTCATTAGCTTTGCCCAGACGCTTACGAAGCACGAGAGGAGGGGAAGGGCTGTAGCCCGAGGACTCGTCTACGCGCACAGATTAATTTGGATTAAGAGTGTGCGCGGGGGGTGAACTTAAGGAACTTCCCTGTTTCTAAGCAGTGTCCAAAAATGGGATTATCCAGGAAAAGCTGCTCTGGAAGGAAAAAACCCTGTGCAGCTACAAGAGCTCCTGCCTGGACCATCCTGTGCTGCTGCTGCTGGACGAGGAGAAGCAGCTCCAGAACCTGCCACGACGGAGCTGCAAGCCCTGAGTTGCACCCTTTGGCAGAACATCAACGGGATTTACAGGGATGGCCCCGAAAAGGTGGTTTTTTTTTTTTTTTTTTTTTTTCATTGGGGTTGAGCCTACGAACGGCAGATCACGCTCCGGAAGGAGCCTCAAATAGCGTGGTCCTCTATTCCAGAGCTTTTTCCAACGCACCCGTTTAAAAATCTTGCAAAGCCTGAGGGCGATTTCTTCTCCCTCTGCATCTTGTGAGCTGCAGCACTTTTAAAATATATATATATCTATAAAAAAATATAAAAATATATAAAAATAAATACATATCTATATCTCTATTTATATATACACACCCCTATAGCTGTCCTGCTTTCCTCCGTTCACGAACATTGCAAACCCATCACCATCCGCCCGGTCTCATCATCCGCAGCACGCCATCTCCGCAGATAGATGAGGGTCGTGGGAGAGTAAATCTGAGGTGTCAAAGGCAAATGCTAAACCTCAGCGATGGTACCAAGGTGGCAGCCGCTGAAGACTTTCCATCGGCTGGGCGCCCCGGACCTACTTACCGCGGGGGCTGCGGCCACGGCCACCCGTCAAATCACCTCGGTGTCACGATACACGCTGTGCAAGCAAACAAGGGGAGGCAGATTCTGCAGGCAGCGAGAGGAGCCCGCTGGAAAAAAAAATACGAAAAATTAAAAATAAATAGTAATTAAAAAAAAAAAAAATCACATGCAAAAAGACCACCACCAATACCAACCTCTCCATGAACCTGAGGGCAAACCCTGGGAGAGACACGCTTAGCACGAAGCTCCTGAACCCCTGTCAAGGTGCCAAGAGCCACCAGGGATTTTGCGATTAATATCGATTTTGCGCGCAGGGCGCTCTGGCTGCTATGGCGATAGGCAGCAGCGTAAAAACCTCGCCACTGATTGACGTCCAGCTCGTCAGGCTGGCGACGAGTGCTGGGTCATCCCGCTTAACCTCCTGGGTACTGCATGGCAGAGGATCTCATCCGTTTACCCCCCGGACTTACGAGCTCAGGCTGAACTTAAGGTAAGCTTAGTTACAAGCTTAACTAAAGGGAAGATTTAGATCTTTGGGGGCAGCCACCGTTTTCTATCATTTCTGACAGTTAGCTAATTCTGATGTTAATTAACCGAGCCTACTCATTCTCCCTCAGCTCTCCTAAGATGCCACCCAGTTCCTCCTGGAGAGGTTGAACCAAACATCTGAAGGGTCAAGACAAGGAGGAGTCAACCGGGGAGTCTTAGCACCCAAACTTTCACGTCTTTAAAGACCTACTCAGGAGACCATGGTCAGGGTGACGGGGCAACCACCCCTGGAAGCTGCAGGTGAGACCAACCAGGCTTCACAGATGACTGATGCACACTGGTCCGGTCTAGGGACCTGCCTAGCACCTCTGAAAAATCAGATCCCGGGACTCTGAGGAGCACGACTTGCTCTTGAAGTTAAGATTTCGCGTTTTCTAGGCTTCTTAGGTGCTTCTCAAGCAGTCCGTGGCTCAGCCAAAGCCCTGGAAACAGATGAATGACAGACCGGTGTCCTCTTAAGGGCAAGGAATTAACTCTGCAGGAGTTAAAGAACGCAGTTTAGCAGCAAACGTTTTATTAAAAGTCAGCGGAGAAAACCACCGTTTAATTCCCAGCACCGTGGGAAACGCTGGGTGAGATGTTACGGCCCAGCGCTTGCAGGGAGGCAAAGCAGATCTTCGTGACGATGCCATGCGACTTTGCCGTCTGCCGCTACGGGCAGGTGAAAAGCAGGTGGGACATGGCCCAGACCTGCTCTTCGGGCGTTTCTTTGCAGTGAAAAAGACCGTATTGAACAGCACATAGGTGAAGCACGGTTTCAGCTGCAGGACCGACGCCAGGCTCATCATCGTCTTCATACCGGAACCGGTGATCGCTCTGTTGTACTTCACGCGCGTTGGGTTTTAGGTGCTGGTCCCACCGGTCCAGCTGGGCGCACCTTCTACCTTCGTAGCCTTTGCATGGCGCGTGTTTGCACAGGTATCTCGAGAAGAACGTATTAACTGAATATATAGTAACGCAACATGAAAGCTGATCGAAACCATGACGAACGAGTCAATATTTTGTCCTCCTTCCAGCAGCTCTTTGCTAAAAACTTCTTTTTATTTCTAAAGGTTACGAAAGCCTCATTTCGAAAGGCCAGGAGGAACTTGCGCGAGTTGCTGCAGAAGGGGATGCACACACGGTCCAAAAAAAAACCGGGCGCATTTAATTTTTCAACAGCTCGGTCCACTTTTCCCTTTCTCCGGCAAGCTCGAGAGAGAAAACAAATTAAGGGAGCTCGCAAGGGTCCGCGTAGCCGCCTCCTGCCCTTTGCTGTCAACCCCCTGCATGGGGCGATGAGAAATCCACGCTAATGAGCGCATCCTCGTACAGGCTCTGAAAATCGGCTCTGGCCCTTCAACTCTCAGCATCCTCACCATTTCCATGACTTTTTTTTTTCCCCCCCAGCCTTTGTTGTCCCTCCTGAGATCCGGGCATCAATTTTTCCATGCAGCGCTCCCGCCTTAGGCCCAAGCAGCCTCGGTCTAACAAAACACTGCGCGACCGCGTTGTGACTGCAGGTATTCAGGTTCTTCTTCTTATTCAGATGCTCAGCCGGTGCAAAGCAGCAACGCGGACTAGTTTAGTTTACTTCCACCTGAAAAAAACCAACGAGCGCCGATTATCGAGCTTCACCCTGTGCTGCAGAGTCTGGATTTCGAGGGGGCTGGTCCGAGACCTCCTCCAAACCGGGGAAATTCAGGTTGCAATTTGCAGCGAAGCCCAGCTTGCACCTGCGTGGACGTGGACGCACCCACAGCACCGTGTTGCACAGATGGGACGGATAGTTCTCATTGTTATGCACACAGCGTGCTCGTCCACATCAGAAAAAAAAAAAAAAAAAGGCAGGTTTTTTCTTCTCGACCGACCTGGGAAGATTTCGTCCTGCTTTGCACCGATTTAGCGTCGGCATGAGGAACGGGACGTTGATGCCCGCACGCGTTGGGAACAGGAGGGAAGGTAAACTCAAGGTTTTACTCAAGCTGTGAGTCAAAACCCACCCTGGGGGTTGCTGGGGTGAAAAGGGTCGTTGAAAGGACGTTTTCCTCCTTTTTCTTCAAAGGCTTATGAAACCCACGGAGGGGGAAAAACCCCCGAACTCCGGGGAAATTTCGTCTTTGAGGAGGGACACGGCAAGCTCCTGCAGAGAGGATGAGGAAGGGCAGGTGACCTCCCAGGGAGCCAGGCCTCCATCACATCGGGTTCAGCGTCCCAGACCTTATCTCAGCAAGCAGACAGCCTGTGCGTGGTGGAGACAAGGACTGGAAGAAGCAGAGCATCACGTACGTTTGGCCAGATCCATCACCAGGAGATGCGGATTCTGACGGACGCACCCATTTAAATGTCTTTTTCTTTCTTCTCCAATACTATTTTTCTTCCCTCCCTCTCTACCTAACCCTCTTTTCTTCTTTAATGCTCTTTTAAATACTTTATAGCACATTTAATGACCCATTTGGCTTATACACAGCTGATATTTTCATCAGGTAATAAAGGGGCTTTTACCCCTGGAGATCAAGGGCTAGAAACGCATGACATTTCTCCTTCACTGTGGCCATTAATTGCGCTTTTTCATTTCGAAGAGATGATAAATCAGCTGAGTTACAGCTGCCCGGAGAAACATTTTTCTTTATACCTTCCCTGGCACAGCCCATACTGCAGAAAGCCACCCAGTGCATGCTAGGGAAGAAGTAGCCCAGGTCTGAAAAGAGGGAAAAAGACCGAGCACGGCAGCTTTCCACTAAACAGCCTGATAAATGGGATTTTCTTTTTGCTGCCGGTTGTTTGTGGGACGCTACTTATTCCTCCATATAGAAAAATCAGGTAGCGTGGAGGCAACAGGAGCGCACCTCGAATCCTGTGTTCAGTTTTGGGCCCCTCACTACAAGAAGGACGTCGAGGTGCTGGAGCGTGTCCAGAGAAGGGCAACGAGGCTGGTGAGGGGTCTGGAGAACAAGTCTTATGAGGAGCGGCTGAGGGAACTGGGACTGTTCAGCCTGGAGAAAAGGAGGCTGAGGGGAGACCTCATCGCTCTCTACAACTACCTGAAAGGAGGTTGTAGCGAGGTGGGGGTCGGTCTCTTCTCCCAAGTAACAAGCAATAGGACGAGAGGAA
>NW_008794539.1:51244-55287 GCF_000699145.1 Aptenodytes forsteri
GGGAAGTGGTGGAGTCCCCATCCCTGGAGGTATTTAAAAGACGAGTAGATGAGGCACTTAGGGACATGGTTTAGTGGGCATGGGGGTGTTGGGTCGACGGTTGGACTCGATGATCTTAGAGGTCTTTTCCAACCTCAATGATTCTATGATTCTCTGATTTGCAAAAGCCAGGAGGAACCTCTGAGCCCCCCAAGCTGCTGGCCACCCACCTGGTCTTTTTGCTGAGCTGTAAATAAATCTCTTTTTCTGAAGCAGAATTAAGATCAGGGCAGGACTCCCGCCTTCCCGTCCAGCATCCTCTTGACTCAGAACAACTACCGGGTTGCTCTTTCAGCTGGTGGGAAACCGCCGCCTTCCACGCAAGTCAACAGAGCCAGGCTTAATTCCTCCTCCCGCCCCCGCAAAGATCAAGCCTCCAGACGACGGATGCGGTGGGTATGCGCAGATTAAGCAGCAAGGGTTTTTTTTTGGTTTTGGGGATTTTTGGGGGGGCTTGGGGGGGGGTTGGGGGTTGTTTCTTTTGTTTGTTTGTTTGTTTGCAGCGTTGCGGGAGGTCTTTTGGAAGCATAACCCACAGGCGTCATGGATTCGAGGTAATTAATGCTAAAATCGTGGCTCTTCGCTAAGCACAGGAGAACCTTGTGCATAATTAAGCTAGAAATAATAAAAGCTGGTATGAGAGAGATAAAACTACCCTCCCTGTCATTTTTATTTGCAAGTCATCCACATGCACCATGGGGAGTTCAAGCTGTGGACACTTAATTAGAGATGTTCAGTCGTCATTCGCGGCGCTGGTGCGACCAACCTGGTTTAGCTGAAGTCACCCTGGTTCCCCACGCAGACACGAGATGCTGATGGGATGGAGGGGGGTGAATGTCACCCACAAATCCCCTGGAAGTGGGGGGGGGAAAAGGGGTGGGGGGCAAGTTTTTTTTAATCCCCACCTTGCTCTATACTTTAGAGGAAGGAAACTTGCGTTTCGGTGTTGAAAGGGCCGCGAATTGCAAGTTTGCGGGAGTTCTGCCAACGTTTCAAAACTTTGTATGGACAACGATAATGACAGGAACTAAGAGGAGGAGAACACACCTTCTGCTCTCGTGTCCCACTTTCACAGCTGCACGTCCTTTAGGCACTTTTTTTTTTTCTTTTCTCAAGGTCCATAATGATAAAAAACGCTCCAAGAAACATTTACGACCTCTGCTGCCCTCCCTAATGCTAATTCCAGCGGACAGACGTGCCTCTGCAGCCGCCGTGGCTCTAGGGAAGAGAAACCTACATTAAGCCTTAGCTGAGTATTTGCAAGCAGACCAGAAATAGCAGAGATAACAGAGGAGGTAGAAGAGAGGCGGTCCTCTTCATCCCTGGAAAGCTTGCCTTCCAACGTGCCGTTACACCTTGCATCGCCCTTGGACGCAGCATATCCCCGCGCGAAGCAAGTGCAGTGCAACATCCTCCTTGCGAAGCAATTTTCAGGCATGTTTTAGGCTAGGTATTTTTGGCGAGGGGAGCTTTTCAGAAAGGAGAAGCTATTATTTTTTTTTTTTCTCTTTTTTTTTTTTCTTGTAACGTTGAGTCAAGGTCAACCCAGGCGGGAGATACTACGTCAGCGGGGTGAATGAAGAAGAGACAATTTTTTTTTCTTTTTTTTTCTTGTAATGTTGAGTCAAGGTCAACCCAGGCGGGAGATACTACGTCAGCGGGGTGAATGAAGAAGAGACAACTTCTGCCTCATCTTCTGCCTGCATTTTACGTTAAGCTTACTATTTTAGCGGCTGGCGAGCTATAAAATGAGCCTAAATACAAGAAGCGTGGCTTAGGCTGGAAAAGCCCCTCTTTTCCCGTCGCAAAGATAAACCACTCCTGCCTGAGCTCGAGCCCCCTTAGTCCCTTCTCCAATTCATTAAAGACGAATTTCTCGGCTATTTGAGAGCTTTTCAAGGTCAGCCTGAAAGCAGCGCACCTGTGACCTGCCTCCCAGAAGCCTGGCTTACCCTTACGTAGGCACAGAAGGCATAAATCTGATTTTAAGAAGGGGTGTGTGTGTGTGTGTGTGTGTGTGTTGTGCCAGGAGCCAGAGCCGCGCTTGCAAACAGCAGACCAGCACGGGAAATTCCTGGGGGCGGGAAATAAATACATCTAAAAGATTGCTGGAGGCGAGTTTTTGCTGGTATTGCAACGGAAGCAATAGGATGTGTAGAAGAGGTTCTCAAATGGGCAACGGCACAGGGAAAACTCTGCTACAGAAATATTAGAAATCCGAATTACCCTGTTTCTCTGATTTCATCAGCGGATGAAATTTATTATTTTGGGGCACCAAAATCTGTAACGGAAGAGCTCATCCAGGAGAGAGGAGCATATGGTGAGTAAAAGGAAAGGAAAACTCCCCCAAAACCAGTGATTCATGGTACTGCTTTGCCTGAAAGAAGTGGGCTGAGTCGGGAAATTGTTTTGCTTGGGCTTTTAAAGAAAAATTAAAGCAAGTTAGGTACGCGTAAGGCACATCGTCTAGGGCGGATAGGGGGAAAATGGGCTTCAAGTCCGTAAGGAATCAGCTGCCGCATGGAAACTCCGATTTTCCACTTTTAAACACTTACCTAGCCGTAATTCTTCACATTCTACTGACAGTGCCCTCCAGACACGGGGTATTTTTTCTTTTTTTTGCTTTTTTTTGGCTTTTTCGGGGGTGTTTTTTTGTTTGGGGGAGGTGTGGGGGGGTGTTTCTTTTGTTTGTTTGTTGGGTTTCTTACCTTTTTTTTGTTTTTTTTTGCAGAAAGTCTTCCCGCGTAGCCGCCTTTTTTTTGGTTTTTTTGCAGAAAGTCTTCCCGCGTAGCCATTTCTCCCCCCTCCTCGCCCATCTGCAGCACCCTGGGCAATTCACACCATTTTTGCTTTTTCTCCTTGCTTGGCCTTTGAAGTTTAGCACCAAGCCACGATTCTGCAAAGTTATAACCCAATTTGTTAGGACCAGGTTAGAAAACTTGTTGTATAAACCGAATGACCCAGAAAACTTAGGGCGTGGTGAGAACGGGACAACTGTAACATGGAATAAAGACGGGAATCCGCGTGCACAGGGAGCGGTAGCACCAGGTGAGGAGATTTTAAATGCAATTCCCATCTTGCTAAACCCTCAGGTCTCAAAAAAAGCAGCAAGAAAACCGAAATCCGCAAACCAAACCCAAAATACACCCTGCTCTTGAGTCTGCTCACGCTCCCTTTCTCCCATTTTTCTCCCCAGAATGCGTTTCTGATGGCGATGCAGAAGGTCAAAGTGTGCAGCAGATGCAATTAAATTAAAGCTACAGCAAGGGGAAGGAGGGTCTGAAATAAGATTACACAGACGGTTCTATTAAAATGTCCCTTCTTATTCAGAGCGCGCTTGATGGACAGCTTGAAGAACGGCTTGATTACAGTTTTAAACCTGTGCAGAGTCAGACGTTTACCATAACGCTCCAGTTATTAACTCTGATTTCACGGGAACAAGCAATAAAATAGATAGTGCAGGTTTTACTAGTGCATTTCTTGATGCAAAGTTAAAAAAAAAGGAGAATTTGAGGGATATACGCGCTCCCAGGAGACAGCAGATACCGCATAGTTGAGCGGCTAGAAGTGGAACAAGACCCAGCTGTTGGAAGTATAAACCAGATACACCCCCACGTGAGGCGACAAATCGAAGATCCCAATAAAACCAGACTCACTTTGAACCGGTACAGATGACAGCGAGCACGTCAAGGTGCGGATGGAGTCCTCCAATTTCTGAAGGAACGTCAATAAAACATTAGGAGACTGATTTTTAACATGACTTTTTAAAACCAACCCTTGTTCCCAGCCGAGTTCGGCGCTTTTTAACACCATAAAAGGTCCTGAGTCACCCTCATTTTTAAGTAAATCCTTGAAAACTCCTAAAGCTTGGGAGAAACATAGACTGCTGGAAAGGACACATTTTCTACTTAAAAAAAAAAATAAACTATTTAAATTAGAAGGCGGGGGGGGGAAGCACCCCACACCATTCACGATATATTCCCAGCATGGAGATGGGGGGGAAA
>NW_008794539.1:55447-86738 GCF_000699145.1 Aptenodytes forsteri
AGGATGTCACCTAGTTCGAGCAGTAAAAACGGGTGCACGAGAGGGGTGTGTGCACATTCAATCCCATTTGACTGAATTAAGAACATAAATTGATTTTTTTCCCCCCCTTTTCTTTGATTCAGAGCTCCTCCTAAATAAAGCGACACATTTAATGAACCGGGGTACGGTTCAAATCCCAGTTACCCCAGCAAGAGGCCACCAGCCAGATGCCGTGGTGGGCGGTGGAAGGGGGGAGCCCAGCCCATGGTCTGAGCACCATCGCTTGGAAAACAGGTTTAATCCTGTCTTCTCAACGTTTCAAATGCCATTTTGAGGATTTCAGGGTCTTTCATGCTCTGGCTTGGAGCGCAGTGGCGTTAACGCAGCTCTCCAGCATCCTTTACACCAAGATATTGCCCATGAAGGGTGAGCCTCCATCCTCTAGCACCAGGACACCAAGTCAACCCAAGATTGAATGTGGAGGGCATTGCTTTTGGGTTTGTTTTTTTTCTCTCCCTGTAATATAAGGGCTGCTAATAAATCTACTGAGCTGAGAAATTCTGCTCTGTGTGACCCTTTCTGTCAAAGCAGGACTGAGGGGGAAGACTCTACGGTCCACAAGCTCATCAGCTCTTACAGCAGTTGCCAATTAACACAAGAGCACAAAGGAAGGCTTCGCCTGTGCCTCCTGATCTGCTGCTTCCCGTCCCGTTCATGTCAGCGGTGAGCTCTCCGGGCAGGGATTTCTCTCCTACAACTTCATCTCTGAAGATGAGCAGGGCTACTAGGGTTTGAAGTGCCACCACAAGACAAGAAAAACTCCTCCTGAAGTTGCAGCATCAACTGTCCTGAGCGGGGCCACCGCAGAAATGCATAAAACTTACTGAAAACATTTGTGGCCCTTCCTTGCCCCATCTTGTTCACCTACGTGCGGTCCTGTAGCAACCCCTGCTCACCTAAACGCGATCCTTGTCCTCGAACACCAGGTATCCTGCTGAGAAGCGACGCGCGAGTTGTGCGTCAGCCCTACAGCTACAGAACACCGCAGAAACGCATAAAACTCTTACTGAAAACATTTGTGGCCCTTCTTCATCTTGTTCACCTACGTGCGGTCCTGTAGCAACCCCTGCTCACCTAAACGCGATCCTTGTCCTCGAACACCAGGTATCCTGCTGAGAAGCGACGCGCGAGTTGTGCGTCAGCCCTACAGCTACAGAAGATGGGAAGATACAACCCCACTTGCTGGTGAGAAGGTCCGACCGACACCCAAAAGGGATCCAGAACAACAAAACAATACACCAGCACTTACTGAACTCGCTGCAACCCCTGCTCACCTAAACGCGATCCTTGTCCTCGAACACCAGGTATCCTGCTGAGAAGCGACGCGCGAGTTGTGCGTCAGCCCTACAGCTACAGAAGATGGGAAGATACAACCCCACTTGCTGGTGAGAAGGTCCGACCGACACCCAAAAGGGATCCAGAACAACAAAACAATACACCAGCACTTACTGAACTCGCTGCCAGGACTTGGGCTACAGTCCAGCTAAAGGAGCTGCAGGGATGCACATCAACTGCTCATCAGTTAATGCCCAGCTCCAGCCCCAGGCGTTGAGGTTAACCACAGACACCGTATTTCTGCTCAGTCTCCGCGTTTGCATGCGCAACGTTTCACCTGCCGTTTCTTTAGCAGACGCTTTTTCCTCCAGCCTCTCGTTAATGTGTCTTTGCAGGGTTAGCGGGAAGGTGATGTGTTTATTACCGTCCCCTCGCTGATTTTCCCTAGGGAGGGCGCTGGCAGGGGGGGCAATCCCGTGCTGGACCTGCCCACTTCAGCAGATCGCCACCGCCAGAGCCGTTACCACGCTCTCCATTGTTATTCCACAGCTTGAATGATTCGACCAATTCATCTGCAGAAGGTAAATAAATAGCGTGAGACAGATGGTTCAATTTTGCCTCTGCCACGGCTGGGAATGACCAGCAAAATTTCAAGCAAGGAGCAGGGTGACAACGCAGCGATGCCTTCGAGGGAGAAGGTGGAGGCGGCGAAGAGAGGAGAAGAGCTATCTAGAGCCATTTTTTGTACCAATCGGTCTGCAAAAAAGGAACCGTTGTCAATTAATTGAGGGACAGACAGTTCCCACCTCTTAGGTGAATTAGAGCCATGTTCCTAGGAGAATTTTAAGGTTTGCATCCCTACACCGTGTGCTACCGCTGCTTTGCATAATTTATGTGCGTTTGAATCAAGTTTATGGGCTAACGCTATCTTTAACAAACCCAGTTTGCTCTGGAGTGGACAAATGCCCTCTCCTTTCGTGACTTTTCTTGCATCGCCCCTTTATTTGCCCTCTGGGAAGCGCACGAGTCATGCAACCAATCCAGACTTCCCTTCCCAAAAAAAACCAAAACCCCAACCAAAACCAGAGCAGATTTATGGATTGTTTGTGCAGGTTTTTCGGAGGAGAAAAGTAAACAAACAAGCAGCCTGTGAGGCTGTGAAATTACTAACACGAGCCTGCGGCCGTCTCGTCTGCAGCAGCTGCAAACCAGGCTCAGCAACCCCCAGCATCCCCGTACTGCGTACGAGCAGAGGTAACAGCAATTTGCTTGAGGTGACCAAGAGAATCAGGTCCGAGAAGAAGACAGTCCTCCCGACTCGGCATTGCACAGTAATCAGGTTTTTTTTTTCCCCTCGTCTTCAAGCCAAAGGCTGCAAAGCCGCAGAGCCGTGCACACGCCGTGCGATCAATCCTTGGAAGACGACAGGCTGATTACTCCATCCCACTCACCACGCAGCTGGCGACACCGTGTCCATCAGTCGTCCTCATTCCTACCAGCACCTCCCAGTCCCGAATACACTTACACAACCCAGCACCCTCCCGTGCAACTGGGCGTCAGTGACTGGTACCCAGTGCCGGGCGACAGCATCCCGGTATCTTGAGGATACAGCCAGAATCGTCCGACAGATATTCACAGTGCTCTGCAAACTGAAATTTAGCGGGGAGGAACACCCAGACAAGCAGTAATTTATTATTGTTCAGATCGTGGTGGGACTAGCAGTTTTCAGTTCAAGAGGAGCTCCATTAAGACTAGACAGGACACGGATTGAGGGAATACCTGCCGGAAACAGCTCTCGGCTCGCTAAGGCAAGGAAAAGTCATTACCCCCCACAAAACTTAAGGCCAGAGACCGCCTGAAGGGCTTGCGTGGGAAGTCAGCACCAAACAACCAAGACAACGGAAGGACAGGAGAGCTGAAGACGTGGTGCAAGACTGGGAGAGAAGGGGACCTCCTGAGACCACCACCTTCCCCACGGCTTGTCCAAGAGCGGTGAGCGTTCAAGCCTTACTTCCCATCTCAGGGATACCACCTGCATGATGCACTGCTACAAGGCGTTAGTCCACCCCTTGCAGCAAGAGGAATATTTGTAAAGTGTTTTCAGTGGGGCTTGTTAAGGGAAAAAAACCAACCACATGCAATTACGACCGACGGTGAAGCTCTGAAGCCAACTCAAGCTGTAGATTGCATACCAGCAAAAGGTTATCAAAAGGATTTGTTCCTCCCCTCCTCTTCCCCAAGAAAGCAGTAACAAGGGAAAAATCCAATTTAGATGTCGCTTCTCGGGGGGAGGATCAACAATAGCTGCCCAAGAAAACAGAAATATTGTTCTAGCTCGTTAAAATACCGCGGGCGATTACCATCTCGGCAGGTGTGATTTTGTAGTAGGGCACGTGCAAATCGAAACACAATATAATGTTCTCAGGTTTCACATTGAGGCTTTTTTTGCAGTTAGATTCTCATGCAGGCACGAGCTACAGCTTGAGCCAAGGGGGAAAGAAACAGTCGGTTTGGGAAAAACAAGGGAATTTTTCAGAAAAGTTAAGTAGGATCCAAACGACGGGAAGCACGCGAAGCGTGTCAGATCTTTTTCAGAGATGCTAGACTGGCCTTCAAGATAAATCTTCCAAACCCCAGGTGAAAAAAGTAACCAAAAATTGAAAATCATGGGATCACTCAACAGTTTAGGCGGGCAGGGACATCTGGAGGTGCCCAACTCAACCTGCCACTCAAAGCAGGGCTCCGAAGGTAGAGCAGGTTGCTCAATGCCCTGTTGCGCAGGGCTCTACAACAACGCTACGATAACTTCGTATCCCGGCCCTAAAAACTTCTCCAGGACAGACTGCCTTGGACTGATGAAGCACACAGGCTAGTCTTGGAAAAAAAAAAACCCAACCCACCAAAAATGGGAATGTGTTACAGAGACATTAATCCATTCCCTGCTCCTTCACTTGACAGCTGCAAGTAGCCCTGGGCCTACACAGAGTAAATATGTCCTTTAATAAAAATCTATAAGGAAGAAGCTTTGTCTGGATGTTGCCTGAAGTGCTTGGATCTCGTTACTCATCATCCGCGATCAAAAGCATCCAACTCATCCCCCTTAATTCCCATATTTATAAGAGCCGCCTGCATCCGACGGATTATTTTTCATTATGCGTCATTAGTTACGGTATTTACAGAAAAGCCAAAGTGACAATGAAGATCATTGTTCAAAACACCCAAAATCCTTCAGGGAGAGCGAGGCTCTTTTGTTTGCTCCTGGGATATCTGCAATAATTGAAAATCGAGCCGTCTGGGAACGTAATGCCGTCGGGGAACGCAGCTCGTTGCCTGTCTGAGGTCATTTGTTAGGGTGATGCCAGAGCTGGAAATGGTAGAGTCACCTCTCACCCCGGCTCCATCGTCTAGACCATCGCTTTACGCAGGGCAAGCGCAAGCTGAAGTCAATTAGGATCAGGTGTAAAGGGATGCAAATGGATTCCCATCCACACTGCTGGCCTCTAGACTGCCTCACGGGGGAGCAGAGCGTGGCCATGGATCCCTGTGGCCTCAGCATCTCGAGGGCGTTAAGCCCTGGTTTAACGGGGGAGCACGCCTATGGGGAGATAAGCGGCCGGACCTCTTCTCCACGCCCGGAAGAGCAGGAGCATCCCCTGGGGAAGACCACCGCTCCCCAGCCCCACCTATTCCTGCTCGCCCATCAGCTTGCTCAAGGCATGCAGGAGATTTGCCGAGCCACAACGCTGCGGGCAGAGCAGTTTTTATAGGGCAGGGGGTTGGGAGAACCAGAGAGTCAAACCTCCCTTGCAAGCGCTCAGCACCGCCCCCCCCCCCCCCCCCCCCCCACACACAGACACTTCCAGCTTTTTCCCCTCCCCGAAAGGAACCGCTTCCACATATGCTGCGGTCTGGCAGCCGCCCAAATGTACTCATTAAGCAAGAGCTACTGCTCCCATAAATCAAGGAGCTGGCAGCTTGTTTAAACGCAGGGAGCTGGGCTATGTTTAGCTGTTGAGCTCCCAGAATAGCATCTGTTCCCAGGTACAGGCCGCTGGCTCGGAGGCTGCCTCTCCAGGAGATGCCCGCGGGACTGGCAGCATCCTTTCGGGTTGGATTCTCACCTCCCGCAGTCCTCAAAATAATGTTTATTTCAGTCTCCGAAATCGGTATCGCGCTACAAAACATCGACGGGGCCACGGGCGCAACCGGCTGCGACAAAAAGCTGTGAGCTGCCCCCGTTAAAGCAGAATGGCCCCGGGCTGGGTTTTCCAGCATCATCAAAACTCCCGCTTTCGGGCTGCGAGTCTCAATGTTTTCTGCTCCAACAGAAGGAAGTAAAAAATAATAATAAAAAAGGTGCCATGTACTAAAATGATAGAGGACATAAATCCCTACCAAAGCAAAACACCGTTGCGCATCGCCCCCGGGGGAGGCAACGAGAGAGCAAACATCCTGCAGCTGGTTGATCATACAGCTTGCTAAGTCGCGGCAAGGGGCTCCGACAACACCTTAAAGCCGAAGCGGCATTGCAAAGCCGGGAACGTTGCTTTTTTTATTCTTAGCTGCCTTTCCGTCCCAACCCACGAACGCTGCAAGCAACTTTATAACAAAATGGTGACCCAGATTCCCAGCACCCTCGTGCGCTTCCCCTTGCACGTAGGAGAGGAGAGAAGAGGTGACGCCTTACGGTACAGAAATCCAGGGATTTTTTTCCCCGTTTCTCACCAAAGCTTCAGGGAACGCGCGGAAGAAGTTGTTGCACCGTATCAGCAGTTGCGATTTTTGCTTTCTCGTTCCTGGGCTTATTACCCAACTCCAAAGGTTCGGCGCGGTGTTCGCCTTTAACGCAGCGAGGTATTTCACGCTCTGGGTATACAAACGCGGAAAAGGCCAGGTGATGCTTCCAGCAAAGCAGCCCAGCGTTCGCTCAGCGCGCCAGAAAGCTCCTCCATTTGCTGAGCTCTTTCATTCCTGAAAGACTGAGAGAGAGGGGAGGTAAAAGCACCCGGGCTGTGGCTAACCCTGGGCAATTTCCGCTTGCTCAGCATTTCTCTTGGCCGTGCCGTGCCCTCCAGGAGCTTCTGGGCTCAGCACCAGAAAATGTGTGGACATCCCCCCTGCTTTTCTGGTAATGAGACGAGACGCAAGCAGGCAAATTTAGCAGCACAGGTCAGCAGGACTTGCCTTCAATTCCTCTCCTTTATAAATGCACTTCTGGCAAAGAAAGCGTAGTCTCTATTTAAAAGCACAATTCAGCAGGTAGGTGGTGGCCAGAGAAAGGACCAAGCAGTGGGGAGAACACGTGCTGCCCTGCTCTTCTGCGGCTTGAAAGCATAATTACGGAGTGGCTGGAAGCAGTTTTTCCCTAAACCTCTTGATTTCGGTGCACGGAGAGCGCGATGCCAAATCTGAGGACACAGACCCGTGCGAGCCGGCAGCACTGGTGTCACCTCCAAAATCTAGTTCCGGTGCTCTTCACGCACAGATGCCGCAGCAAATTTAGAGGACTTGGGCTCCTCTTCCACCAAGCCTGCCCACGCTCACCGCCCCTCAACAAGGCAGGTAGTTACCTCCGCTGCATTGGCAGGGGATAAGGGTGCAAAGATGGGAGACGTCTCAACTGCAGATGCTTGCGGCGTAGTGTCCACCCCTGAGGTCCTTGCTGGGGTTTGCGCTTGGCCACTCCTGGGGCAGTTAAGCCGGGGAGATGGTGGGTCTTGCATATTTTTCTGAGCATCTGTCAGTCTCCCCCAGCAATGAACAAGAAACGTCTCCGACCGCAGCAGAGAAGAGCAGGGAAGGGGATCTCCTCCAAAAAACACTGCGGAGGTCCAACCAAGTGGGAGATCCAGCTTGGAGATCAGAGGAAAGTTGCCTGGCCAGCGCGCCAGCTCTCCAGAGCGGCTCCGCCCCACCGGCCCCATCAGTGGCCACACTTTGGGGAACGTTTCGATGCTTTTGGGGTTCTGCAGAGGGGCTCCAGGATGCAACAGCTCCTGTGCTGCTGAAAACTCCTTGAGCCCCAAGGTGGTACAGGATACAAAAGGTCAAGCGTGACATCTGTATTTTAATCCAAGACCTAAAACTCTTCAGACCAAAATTCTAGCATTTTCTTCTTCTCTTCAGTGAACAGTTAAGGGATGCTGCTGAGTTAGCAAAGGCTGTTATTTCCACGGATTGGGATCTTCTGTACTCCTCACAGCTCCTGTCACCTCCTCCAGACAGGACAAACCTGCTGAAGTATAAACCAGCGACAAGGATTAACTGTCAAGCAAAGAGAAAGGCTTCCAGCAAAGGGGGAAGAGGAAAAACTCGAACAAGATGCCAACTCCTCAGCACCGAAACGCTATCCAGCAGCTTTCCCTCCCTGCTGCCAGATGGTTTTTGGCTGCATTCGCACCACGCCGCCGAAGCCTGCGATGCTGATTTGCATCGGCTGATCCACCTCCCCGCTCCCATCTGCGCAAAGCCCTGGGGACCGGACTGGGTTTGCTGTAGCGCACATCCAGCACTGGCATGCTAGTCCCCTCCTAGACCGGCAAGATGCTTGCCAACCAAAATGCCACTTGTTTAAGCCAAATTACCTCGAAAACATACAATCCCCAGCCCAGCCAGAGCTGCAGGACCTTGAACCTGGCAGGTCCTTCTTCTCGCACAGCTGAGCACCACTGGTAGAGGTCCTCCAGGCATTTCTCCTCCCTCTTTCATAACCCAAATTGTTTATTTCTTCTGAGAGCATCAGCTGCCGGCAGACAAGGAGTGAGCATGGGAACAGGACAGAAAGGTCAAACCGTTTAATATCAACAAATAAACAAAATGTCAGGGCAGAAACATTAGTTGTGGCTTTCGCTTCCCATGTTGGCTTGCACCTCCCTAACCTTGAGTGTCCAGGTCTGCTTGACCAGCATCGTTTCCTCCCTCTTAACGACATCCTCGCTGCTGTCACTGATTATTTACAGCTTCAAAACTACGGACCCCAACACAACAACTACAACCGGGGCTCGATAAGTCACCTCTCCGCAGGGCTGCCACCGCTTAGCACGGACCCGGATCTCACCCTGCTCCGAGATGTGTTTCCCCGTTAAGTGTACGAGAGAGCACAGAGCCATCGAGCTCCCATGGGACCGTTTCCCGCCTCCCAGCAGCACCCAGCCCAGCCAAATTAAGCGCCTCTCCCAACTCCGTGCAAGCTGTATTTCTCAGCCTGCCGCAGAGCATCCCGTACATCAACGACGTACATCCCGGCCCGGCAAGGGATCCAGGTTCAGCTAACAAAGAAGGATGAATTATTACTGACATGCGCCCTGATAAAAAGAACACAAATAGAGCAGAGATGAGCCAGCTCACTCAGGGAATGAAAAATTCACAGGGCAGTGCTTCCATTTAAGTTTTCAATTTAGGATTTAATTCGCTCCTCATACACGGGAGCGGCAAATTAGTTGCCGGGATGGAAAATTTGCCTATGGCAACAAACTGCGGTCTTATTTCCCCCCTAAATATCTTACTAAAAGGGATGATTGACTCGGACATTTCTCTGTCTGAAGCCTGCCTGCACCTGAGTCCCCTTTGCATATTCAGTGGAGGGGATGAAATTTTAAGACCTAGCAGGTGATTCATCGCTCTGACGGGTATATTGTACAACCCCACCCCACCAACCCCACTATCACAGCAAACAGTCTGAGACCTAAAAACTCACTTAATTCAGGATTGCCGGGCCAACGTGGCAAGAAACGAGCTCCACGTGCTCACCGAAAATTAACACTCCGTTTAGAAGTGGCTCCACAACTGACGGGCTTTATTAACATTTAATTGCTAACTAGCCCACGTTGCTGCTGCCGCCTGCTAGCCTGGGACTCTGCTCAGCCCAGCCGGGTTGGGTTTTAGTACCAATGGAGATAATGCGACGTCAGCCTGCAGCGTGGCATTTACTTTTTAAAATCGCGTGCCTCCAAAGGGTAGAGCGCAACCAAAAATATCCGTCTCATCCATAAGACAGTCCTACTCAACCGATGAGGTCCATATAAGCGAGCCTAGAGGTAAGATTCCTGTTCTCCTTGCCCCCAAACCCCTCTTTTACCACGGGGGTCAAGTCCACATGGCTGGCAAAGAGATGCCTGCAAGGGGGTCCCAAAGCACCTGCAAGAGGTCTCCCGCTCCCTGCTCCAAGTCACTACCGTAGCATGAGACAAGGATCTCTCCACCTCTCTTCTTCTGGCTGAGGTGAAAGCGGAGCATGAGGTCTCCAGCCCCTTGCTGGACCCAGAGATATCCCAGTGTAGTGGCTGGAAAGCTGCCTGTCGGAAAAGGACCTGGGGTGCTGGTTCACAGCTGGCTGAACATGAGCCGGCAGTGTGCCCAGGCAGCCAAGAAGGCCAATGGCATCCTGGCCTGTATCAGAAATAGCGTGGCCAGCAGGAGTAGGGAAGTGATCGTGCCCCTGTACTCGGCACTGGTGAGGCCGCACCTCGAACACTGTGTTCAGTTTTGGGCCCCTCACTACAAGAAGGACGTCGAGGTGCTGGAGCGTGTCCAGAGAAGGGCAACGAGGCTGGTGAGGGGCCTGGAGAAGAAGTCTTCTGAGGAGCGGCTGAGGGAACTGGGGTTGTTCAGCCTGGAGAAGAGGAGGCTGAGGGGAGACCTCATCGCTCTCTACAACTCCCTGAAAGGAGGTTGTAGCGAGGTGGGGGTCGGTCTCTTCTCCCAAGTAACAAGCGATAGGACGAGAGGAAATGGCCTCAAGTTGCGCCAGGGAAGGTTTAGATTGGACATGAGGAAAAATTTCTTTACTGAAAGAGTGGTGAAACATTGGAAGAGGCTGCCCAGGGAAGTGGTGGAGTCCCCGTCCCTGGAGGTATTTAAAAGACGAGTAGATGAGGCACTTAGGGACATGGTTTAGTGGGTGGTGGTGTTGGGTCGATGGTTGGACTTGATGATCTTAGAGGTCTTTTCCAACCTTAATGATTCTATGATTCTATGTACAGAAGGGATGGCAACAAGAGCAGAAATGTCAAGAGCACCAACCAAAGTCCCCGCCCAGGATCCTGACCCACCTCTTACCCCAAAAGAGAAGCCTTCTACAGCACAGCTCTTTTAAGGCAATAACAAAAGGTTCATGAAAAAGTCCTTCCCGTCCTCCTTTTGTGCCATGCCTGCAAGCGTCCAGTCCTTTCGGAAGCCACCCTGAGCCACCAACAGTTCAAGGGAACCCAAAGAACACAGTTTTTAAGCAAGAGACCTCCCCCTGAAGATGCCTACAGCAGCTCCTGGACCATCGTCGGTCCTTTAAACATCGACAGTCCCTTCCAGGCTATGGAAACAAGGAGGAGAGCGCGGGAGCCCTTGTACACCTGTGTACAGCAGCTGTTAATTGCTCAGGTGCTCCGTTAAATGCAAGTGAAACTGCAATTAGAGCTCCTGTTTCTCCTGCAAGGCCAACCCTCGAATCCGTAATAACCTGTCAGCTTTCAGAACGAAATCCTGGATTTTTTTTTTTTTTTTTCCCCCAATACAAAATAACATTTCATTATTTCACTAAAAGGGTTTTAATTTCTTATAATAATTGCTGCAGCAATCCAGCCAAGAATTTTTTCCCTTTTTCTGTAACCTGAGCTGATGGAAAATTGCTTTCATTTAATTTAATTACAGCTGTGGAATAATGCATTAAATATGCGCTCCCTTTGTGTTTACTCTTATATTCAAGAGCTAGAATTAATTAGGCCTTGACTGTGAGAAATATCTGCAGCTAGCCACTATGTAAACAGCACAAACACTTCAGTGACTACGTGTTGAGGGCTCAGCCAGCCACAATTTTTCCTCCCCCTGTCTCCAAGGGAGAAAAAAAACAACATTGTCAAAGTGTTCTGCCTTAGAAGCAATCACGTCAAATATGGGCAGAGCAATAGCACAGGCCCACGGATGATCCCCTCCAGCCCACTGCAAAACTGATGATGATGATAATAATAATAATAAATTGCTAGTTGAATACAGAAAAAGGAGAATTTCCCACTTTTTGAACAGACATTTGCGGGTCCTTTGGTTCTCAACAAGACTAAAAAGTTTCTACTTGCATTATGCTAGCACCTGGTAAAGAGGTAGACATACCACATGAGACATCGTCAACAAACACCCCAGAAACATTTGCAAAGCTCAGAGGCAGCTTTTAATGGAGACACCAGCTCAACCCTACGCGCGCGGCCTTGCACTGTGTCACTGTTCTGCACCAAACGTTGGGTCACAGAAGTTGCTGCGCTAAAAAAAGCCAATAAGACGTCACCTTGGAGGCCAAACCATGACCTTTCATGCTGGGAAACTGAGATTTTTGGAGGACGTGGAGATGGCCAAGTGGCTCAGAGAGACTCAGTGCTTCAGCTCCCACATCTGTAGTAATGGGGCAATGAGTCCAATGTTGGGCTTGGACACCCAATACTCACCGAGCCACATCTGGCACCAAGACAAGACCGCACAAGAGACAGCCTTGTGTCTAAACTCTCATAGAGCTTTGACCGCTGACAGCACTGCAGCTGTTAGATTAATTAATCCAATGAATTCTCCATTTGCTCAGCACCGTGCCCAAAAGCACGCACTCGGACGTCTTCTAGAAGATGCTTTATTTGATCGCTCGACCTCCTGAGCTTTTCAAACTGAGCTGGTTGTCCCTTTGGGCAGCCAGAGCTCCATTAAAAAACACCTTTTTCCCTTTCAAGTTTGTCTTGCTTTATCTTCCAAATTGTCAGATCCTGCTGTGCTTTACTCCAGCGGGTCAGAGGGCTTTTTACGCCGTATTTTCCCCCTCAACTTCAAGCCATTCTGGTTTTTCTTTTTTGTTTTGTTGATTAAACAGCTGGCATTTCCCCAGTCCGTCTCCCTCCAGCCATTTCTGTAATCTACCATGCCATTTTGGTGTTTCGTCCTTGCATCGCTTCCAATTTTTTCAGTAGCCTTCTAAAAATGCCACTTACGTGCCAAATGCAGCATTCAGCGCTCAGGCTGTAAAATCATCTCCCTCTTCTCATCCACTCCTGCCTCTCACAGACGAGAGCTGCACTTGTTATTCAAGTTTCTGAGTTCTTTTAACTAATCCACGGCCCTTCCTCCAGTGCAGGAGGAGGAGAAAGGAGAAAGCCAGTCTAGAAAAAGCCGTTTTCAGTAGAAATCAGTACTACTTCAAAAAAACGATCTCTAGCTTAGCGCACACCAGGAACATGGAACGCAGTCATACATTATTGCTTAATTACTTACAAATGTCTATAGACACTTGCTATTAGCTCATTGTGCCATTTAGCCGAAGGCAATAGGATTTACAAGGAAAGCAAGATACTTACCTCTTCCAATTGAAACCACCCTTTAGCAAAGCCCAAAAAACTTTGTAATTTGGATACCGCTCCACCACGGGATCTACAGGTCACTAAAAGAGGGAGGAAATAAAACTCTTTTTCTAATGCATGCTATATTAACACAGCCCACAGACAATTTTTTTTCCTTCATGAACAATTTGCAGATGAAACAGGAGCTAGCAGGGGGTTTATTGCGCAAGAGCCGCATGTGCGGCATCTCATTAATCTAATCAAAAAGGGAAAGAGCAAAATACCGACTCAAATGCGTCCTGCAAACTAAAATAGTCCAACAAGACTAATAGCCCCAAAAGGCTGAATACACCAAAATAATTCTATAATGCTCAAAGCCCTGTGGGGTTCACTGCTCTAAGTTACGAGGGGGCAACCTCTCCGCCCTTTGGCAACGTGATATTATTGTAAGTGCTTCTAATTGACGCTTTGCAGAGGCTGCTAATTCAGTTGACTTCCAGGGCACCGTCAGCCAGGCTGGATTTCAAAATCAAACTAAGATTTTCCCCCCCTTCCCCATCTGAGCCCACGTGATGGCGTGCTACGTCTACACCGGCAAGGGATGCGAGTCAATAGGAGCAAGTCTGTAGAGCAAAAGATACCCACCCTGCGTGGTTTATTTCACGCTACTCCGATCCCAGTTGGGTCCATGGACTTGACGGCCGTCAGCACCGAGGAGCGCGTCTTCTGGTGCAGTTTCATCTTGAAGGACCCTGGCTCCCGCACTAGGAAAGCATCGATGTCCATCAGCATAGAGGATAGCATCTTCTGGCGTAGCTTCATCTTGAAGGACCCTCTCTCCCGCTCTAGGAAAGGACACAAGCGCAAGACACCTCTGATTTCTCAGGCTTTGCCT
The DNA here is from genome assembly GCF_000699145.1 of Aptenodytes forsteri. Classification (NCBI taxonomy): domain Eukaryota; kingdom Metazoa; phylum Chordata; class Aves; order Sphenisciformes; family Spheniscidae; genus Aptenodytes; species Aptenodytes forsteri. Next base: position 68,960 of record NW_008794539.1, read on the forward strand.
ATTCACTCTTAAAACGGGACCAGAAGGACCAAGCGATGGGTCTGTTGTTGTAGAAGCAGCTCTTGGCACGGCAAAGGCATCGCTGCTACGTCTATCAAACTCATGACCACAGCAACGTGGCTGCTGCTTGAAATTTACGGCAGCAAGAAGTTTCCTGCCCAAAACCGGTGGGTCCTTGCCCAAAGACCGTGGGTCCTTGCCCTTGCCTACCTGCTGCCCCCTCCTGGGGGGGCACCTTGCAGGTCCTGTGGCTTTGCAACCTCCATCCTGAAGGTCTGATACTTAGTGTGGCATTAGTGGCTACTTCTTCACAACCCTCCTGGCTGGTGGGAACAGGGGGCAACAGACGGGTGGTTTAAAACAGCCTAGTTGTGGGACACGGTGGCAATGGGGACAGGAGCTAGTGCTCCCCAGGATACTGCCAGAACCGTAACGAGAGGGCATATAATTAGCCCACTTGGAAGAAGTTCAGTTGGGAGGATGAGATGCTGAAGGACGAAATTAATTGCTTCGAGATCAAACAGAAAGAAGCTGGGATGGGAAGGCGTCAGGCGCATTTGAATGAGTTTGAGGTTAGCAGCGCGTACCCCTGAGAGCGCGAGAGCCGAGCGTTTGCTGAGAGAAGCTTGCATGCCAAGAACAAACACGAAACCAGCCTCCACCTCCAGCTGTCCCGGGGGAGAGGAGCCTCAACGCTGCCTGCGATCCGGCAGAGGCAGCACTGCGGCGGGAAGGCGGAGAAAAGGCTCTGCAGCAGAGCTGGTAAACACCACTTCATGTCTCAAAGCATTCGAGTTCAAGGGGAGAACCGGCCACCAGGTCACCAAGATGATGCTTCTGCACTCTGCAGAGCTTTGCCCCCCAGAGGCTTCGGGTTTATTCTGCTTTCCAGAATATTTTATTCTGCTTGTCAGTTTGGCGGAAACTGCTTGACAAAACCAAAGAACAGAAAAACCAGTGCCCCATAGCACGGCTGCTCCCAGATCCGAATCCAGGGAGCAGAATCCATCCCAAACCCACGTCAGAGCAGGGAACGGCTCTTGGCATCTTTTCCCAACGCTGGTGCGCCCTCCCGACCTCAGCCAAACACAGATGTGTCCATAGAGGATGGGAGAAAGAAACCCACCAAATCTGTATCTGGTTTTTTCCCGCTTTGCAGAGATGCTTTTGTCTTGCATCCCAGAGGTGATCAAATGAGCATGAGATTTCTTGTCTTCTCACAGCACCCTGCCCAGCCTGGCATCGTTGGCACCGTGGGCTTTTGTCTGCTCACAGCACAGCCTGGCATCGTTGGCACCGTGGGCTTTCCAAAGGGGTGCTGAGTTTTACACCTGGAATTCAATCAGGGCTCTACCCTAAAGCATGGAAAAAGGCTTAAAATTTAAAGGTCTGTGCCTTCCTTGAAGGAAGAAGAGAAGCCATGCGTGCACACCCACTTCGGGGCACGCCATCCAAAACGTAGCTTAGATCTAGGTGAGCTAGAGCTCCTCTAAGGTATTTCAGAAGAAAAGCTTCTGCACCTTCCTCATGCTGTCACGGAGGCAGCAAAGTCCGAAGTGGAGATAAAGCTTGCGCTGGAGCAAGCCTCAAGCTACAGAGGTCTACCAGCCGTAAATACTGGAGCTGCCCTTGAGGATAATGTTGACTTGTATTAGGCAAGGGAGCTGCAAATGCATTCGACTTCTTGCAAAGCATTACAGCTCCTTCCTTGGATGTGGAAAAGTCCCTGGGTCTGGATGACAAGGTCAGGGTTTAATAAGAAGCAGATCATAAACATGCAACATTTATAGGACAGCCTGAAATACCATTGCAATAAGCAGTCCTCTTCAAGGCAATTAAACACGAGCTGACGCTTGGGATAATATCTGAGACTTGATCAACACGGAGTTGCGCTGAACCGTGATGCTGATTTTCTTCAAACAGGTTAGGCTGCAAAAGCCATGTTCTAACACAGGCTTTGTTGTTGCGTTAAAAGTCAACAACAACAACAAAAAAGAGAACACCTTAAATAAGAGAAGGTACGTGCTAGAGACTCCAACCCTTCTTAGCATGATTTTATCCAAGGTCCTCAGGCATTTTGGGGAAACATGGGACCAGACAATGAATGAGAAGGGGATTTTTTTTTTTTCTCCAGCCGCTTTCCCCGTGTGCCTTGAAATGCCCACAAAAATATGGATTAATTCCACTTCTGGCTGCAGCTTACCTATTCCTGGCTGATTTAAAGATGAAAGGTAACATTGCTGAGGGGGGGAAAAAAAAAATTAAAAAGGAAAAAAAAAAATCGATGAGGGCCAATACGAGATGCTGCAGCAGCTACAAGAGGCAGTCTTGCAGCTTCGAAGCAAATTAAGTGAGAATGGATCTTTTCATTACCTGATTGACACATACTTAGTGGTGCCACAGGCCAACAAACTGATTTATTTTCAGCGGCTGGCGCAGCAAGATAGCAAGAAGAGGCTTCTCTTCCCAAGGGGGGAAAAAAAAATCAAGCCCTACCCTCATCCCCTTGCCATTGCACAACGCTCTCAGCACCCGCCGCCGCCGCCGAAGGCGCGCAACGTGAAATACCCTTGTGCAAACCGTTGTGATTTTATATAACCGTGTTTGTACGAAAATGCTTTTCTACTGCGTGCTTGCAACTTGCAGAAGGGAAAGCACTGGAAACCTGCGCCCATGAGCTCTGCTGGGAGACGGTGTCACGCAGAGATGGATCCTCTCTCCTGTAAGCAGCAGATGGGGACAACTGGGTGCCGGGTATTAGCCTATAAACACCAGGCAAAGCACCGCATAAAGAAGCAATTTGGAGAATGCATGATGCTGAGCTCTTATCTGGATGCTGTTTCCTTTGATGATAAGGATTTTACTCTTTTGATATCACCTTGTACTTGCGAGAGTCCCCGGGCTCTCGGCAGAGTTTTGCTAAATGCATCGCAATGTTTCCTCAGGAGAAACGAAAGTGGCACAGTGCATGCCTAGAAAAAATGAACACCACCCGATTAGGTTATGCAAAACATACTGTTTGGACAAAAAAAAGCCACGAAATTACCCTGCGAGGCTGACAGATGCGTTGTTAACCTTATTTTACGGCTCGGGAGCAGGAGCAGAAAGCAAACCAAGGACTCCCAAACAGTTAGATGAATTATTTTGGAGAGGCTGGGTCTTTGAACTGCCAACTGCAGCAGACTGCCTGACACGCAGCATTTAAAACACCGAAAAGCCTCCTTCAAAACATCAGCGTGCTGTGGTAGCCTCCCAAAAAAGCGACTTGCCCCCCTCGGAGCCCTCCTATAGCTAAGAGGAGGGTTGGGGAGGTGGACAGACCTTCAGGGAGAGGTCTGCAAAGATCGTCACCCAGAACAGGCTGCCAACAGCTTCCACGCAACCTGCTATTAATGAGTCTCGCATTTTATACGCTAGTTAAAAAGCTAGCTTTTTTGTCTTTTTTTTTTTTTTTTTTTTTTTTAAATCTGCACAGCAAAATGGTGTGACAAACAGGCACTGAAGACCGGAAAATTACATCAGCATCTCTGCTGTGCCTCGTAAGAATCATTCCTTCTTTAAATGTGCTCCTGAGGACAATATTTATTTAGAATTAAAAGCCTGCAGTACATATTTCTCGGGGCTTTTTTTGCAGCGTTGATTAAAGGCCTGTGTTTAAGCTGAAACGGGATGGATACTATTCTGCATGCAAAAGCACCAAACTCCAGAAGTATCAGTAGAAACGAGGCAACTTTGAGACTCGAAGATGTATCCTAGTACGTAACAACCGTGGCATTTCTCATCCCAGCCTTTGAACGGTATCCAGCAGCTTGCCTCAAAGCCGGCGCAGAGCGGCCAAGGGTGGATGGGACCTCCGGAGGTCATCTGGTCCAACACCGGTGCAGAGCGGCCAAGGGTGGATGGGACCTCCGGAGGTCACCTGGTCCAACCCAACCTCAGCACTGGCCTTACCGGTGTCGGGTAGAGGGGAAGGACCCCCTCAACCTGCTGGCAACGCTCCTCCTAATACAGCCCAGGACACTGTCGTCCTCCTTCGCAGCAAGGGTACATTGGTGGCTCGTGGTCAACTTGGTGTCCGCCAGGACTTTACCTGCAAAGGTGCTTTCCAGCTGGTTGCCCCCCCCGCCAGCACGTCCTGGTGCATGGGGTTGTTCCTCCCCAGGGTGGAGATGGAGGAACATCTTCAGAACATTTGACCCTAATCCCAAATTGAATTCGCCACAGCAGCTTTTCCACAAACCTGGCAGGTCTGAAGCTGGTTCTGAGAAGCACAGAGAAGGTGATTTAATCCTTTTTTCGCTCTAACCGTGTGGGAGTTTATTATTGTTTACAACAGATTCTCTACATTAAAGATGATTTTAATCTGAATCTTAGAAAGAACAATAAAAAGGCTGTTAGAACTCTACCAGAAATTTAGAGATGCATTTAATTAATTTGTCAGGAGTTAGTACGGTAACTGTTTCAAGTGTGATCAGAGTTCTGCATAAATACGCACAGAACTTGCTGGAATTCTCCAGAGGAGATTCAAAACCAGATTTAAAACAAATACGTTAGCACTAAAAGCAGAAGAAATTGTTCTAAGCACAGCTTTCCCCTCCTGCAGCCAACTCCACAAATCTCACACAGTTTAGTTACCGACAGACAAAAAAATCTGCCTGTGAAAGAGATCATCCCAGCTTTCTGGGAGGGAAATAAAGTCCACTTAAAGCACTGCAGAAATGGGACGGTCCCACCAGGAGGGAGAAACCGAGATCTTTCTACTTTCAGTTGATGCTTACATATCCCGCTGGAGACCAGAAGCATCGACTAGTTTACGACTCCTTGCTGTCTTTAGGAAACATCACTGGCAGGCACGCTCAGTTATTTAACGTATTTGTTATTTGCCTTGATCTATTCCTCACCTCTCCTGAATAAATGCGTTAGAGCAAGGAAGGCAGCGTGTTAGGCGAGAGAACTAGCTACCAAAGGGTGGCAAGATCAGTTTGGGTTTAATTACTGTGTTTTTGCAGGTAAATTCTGGGATGCTGCAGGTAGGTCTGCAGTTTGAACGGCCAAGAGAGGGAAGGTGGTAAAGGGCAAGGATCTGAGCACCTGCTTTTAGGAGGAAGCCTTGCATGCAAAAGGTACAGGCGCTATTCAGCACACACCCCCAACAAGCACTCGGCAGAAAAAACAGCGAGCCGTGGGTCATGCTTTGATAATTCTCGCTCTCCTTTCTGCCAGTAGTCTGTTGCCTCCAGCCCTCAGCAATAAGCAAACACGCAGAGTTGTTAACAGTGAAAAGCCCATTACCTGCTCTATCGGTAGCAGCTATAATAAGCAACTCCAGATCCATGGCAACTGAATAACCAAAAAACCTCAGTGTCATGCACGTAGGTGCTGTCATTACCAGACAGCACCCACAGCTGCGAACAAGCAGCGTGACTCACGTGCAAATCGGCACGTTCATCAAGGTTACCACACATCATTTTGAACAGTGACCTACATACGCCTTAAACTTGGGCAAAGCCACCCTTTTCCCCAAGGGTTTCTGGAAAACGTGACATGTCATGCTTGTTTTGCAACGGGGGTGGGTATCCCAGATATTCCAGTCCTGGCAGAGATACAGCCCACCCATGCACCCAACACACCCTTCCAGCAGTCCTCCCCAAACCCCAGTGCCTGCTCATCCATCTGTGCTCTGCCAACTTATTTCAACCTCAAACCCCTCTCACGGTTCATTTTGTCCCATCCGCGTTGCAGCAGGTTGTCAGCTCCACCTTTGCAAGAAGATCTCGTACAGGCATCCAAAACCCCCCCCCAAAACCTCTTGAGGAAGCTCTTCTTAATTTTTCCAAGTTCAAAAATAAGTTGAGAAGGCGTCCAGTGTCCTTCACTAGAGGACCGGGTTCAACTGGAACAAGACACAACAGCAACCCTCCCCCAAAACCAAGAGAAGAGTTTTGGGTAGCTCCAATTCTTGAAGTTTTTAAAGCCATGACCACACAAACACTTCTTCCCGTTGGATCTCCGAGCACAAAGACTTGCACCACCTCTTATTAGTCAATGTTCGCCCTTAAAGGTGAGGGCAGGCATTAGAGTCATGCAAAGCTACAGCGTGCCGCAAGTGCCAAGGCAACTCCCGGCCTCACTGGGAACGGGTGAGTGTCCTACGGTATCCAGATGGTGACAGTCAGCTCCACACTTAATGAAGATAAATGACAGTTTTCATTTAAAGTGCATGAATGGGACTGCATCTGCAGTTTGATTCAACTGAATAGGCCTCCTGTCAGTCGGTACAAATTCTTCTCTAAATGATTCTGTAGTTTCACATACCGAATGATTCATTTTACTTTCTTTCTTTTTTTTTTTTTTTTTTTTCTTTTTTAAACAAAAAAATCCCACCCAAGACTTGGAAATTAGCATTGTCTCCTTGACTGGAACAAGGTTTTACTTGGTAGAGGAAGCAAGCAGATTAGAGAAACGCAGGAATGTCTTTAACCCAGGCGCTTTGGCAAAAGCAAGAGCCTACCTAAAGAGCTGCGGTGTTGTAGACACTCAATTAGTAGCATCAGACCTTAAGGTCAGAAGCCGCGTCACCAAGAAAATTAAAACTCCAAGATAAGGCAAAGTAAAGAAGATTATTTACTCTCTTGATGCCAGAATTATTACAAGCCACGTGGGAAAACTGAAGAAAAGTTAGACCTGACCACTACCTACCACGCTGGATGCAACAACAGCTAAAGCTACCCCAAACGCAACCCCTCCTGTTTATACTAACTAGCAGAAGACTCCCCAGACCAAGGCAGTTTATCCTCCTAGCCAAGGGACAGCTCTGACACCTCCCGTATGATTCAGCCACACCACAGCAGGCGTAAGGGTAAGCAGGTTTTTCTTGGAGAGGTACATACCAACGCCTGTAGGCCATGAACTGATGGAGAAGTTCACCATCCATCCGCAGAAGACTTGTCACCAGCCAAATCCCGAAATGCATGTCGCAGGAGGAGCAGGGGCCAGTGTTTCTCTTGGCACCCATCGACAAGAGAGGACCAGGAGAGCGTGTGGTCACCAAAAGGCACGATCAAAGAGACAACCCTCCACCTTCGTTGGTATTCCAGGGGCACGCTCGCGCTGTTTGTACTAAACACTAATTATTTCATTTACTCAAGGATGACTGTGTAATTAACAGGGGAAGAATAGGCTTGAGAGGAAAGTAACAGGGAGAGCTGGCAAATGACAAGGTGAAGAACAAGCAACAGGTACCAACCCCAACCTTTTCACCTCCCCACCCCGAAACAGCGAACCCGGCAAGGAGAGCAGCGCATGAACGCATCACAGCAGGCTACGGGAATCGGCTGCCCGACGAAGACACACCACACCTACAAGGAGGCAGAAAGGCAAAGGACAGCCGTCCCTCGCAGATCTCCCTAAAGACACATTTGACGCCTGTTTTATGGTCAAAGGGGCCTAATGGCAACCTCCAAGCAACCTTCTCTCCTTCCATGACCCCACAGATCCCTGCCAAACCAGTTAGAAAGATCTCCACCTACTTGCCAGCCGTGCGACCACTCATCCTGAATTTCAGCAGCCCTCAGGATCCAACTTGCCTTTCAGCTGGGCAAGTCCTCCCGGAAACCTGAGGTCTGTACTCCTCCTAAACTGATGCAAAGTCTGACCTACGGCACTCGCACCACTGCTGCTGCCCTCCTGTCCCCGGGACCGGTAACGGCTACTGTGGAGGTTCATCTCACCCAAGGTCACAGTGCAAAGCTCTGCTAGGCTGGTACTGCCACTACCTCACTTGAGCATCTCAGTTTGGGCTTCTTGGTCTTGCACCGAAGCATGTGCTTTGCGTTTTGTGCATTTAATGGGGGGGGGGAAGGTGCTGCTTGCCACTCGCTGCTCTGACTGCATTTGCTCTTGTAACTAAAAATGGTTGGAAAACGAGAGATTAAGAGAAAGTGGCTTAAAGGCAGACTGGAGGGGAAAAGAAAAAACAAACCTACAGTCAGCATCAGGCAGCAAAAACGCTGCTGGAATGATATAACTCCCTTTATTCCCGGCTCTTTTTACATATCTAACACCAAATCAGTCACCTCACCCCTGAGCACTTCTGCTGCGGCAGATGTGGCTCCGTTTAAGATCTGCAGACGGAGGGGAAAGTAGGTCAGCATTACTCGAAGCTCCATCCCCAGCTGCATCGCTTGGGATCGCGGAGACGTAGGGGTTTGTTAGTATGCCTGTTTTACACATCCAAAACATCAAAGCCTGACGCTGCTCGTTACAGAGCAAGTCGGAGGCTGATGCTGCTCGGCACAGCTCACGAGAAAGCCAAGTTTCCAGCGGAGATAAACTACGGTCTAGTGCCCCAAGCAATAGAAATAATGCGATAAGGTCTCCAATAACATCAGTACGGGTGAACGCTGGCTTCGGTCTTGATGTTTCCTATTGGCCATGACAAAGTCCTTGACCCATGCAAGTCAACTAACAGTCTGATTTATTCCTATTGCCCACACCAACGATAGCCACAGCAAGAGTACAGGGTTTCAAGCCAGCAATAAACAACCAAACAGCACCCAGGAGCCTTGCATTTTAAATTAGCTTCTTCCCTATGTTTAAGGATGCACTGGGATCCGCTGAATGAGTAATCCGTCTTACATCCCTGCATAGGGAGACTCTGCAGAGAGTGCAATCATACTTTATGGCAGCTCTTCCAGCAGCAATTTGAACTCCAGTTCGGGCTCTGTCCAGGCCAAAGATGATCCTTTCGCGCACATTCCCTATTTCCCAGGGCACCTGCAGCAAGCCTGCTGCTTTCTCCTACTTTTTCCCATTTGTACTGTATCCGAGTGCCTTTTCCCTTGCCTGCCTTTGTCCCCACAAGACCCCCGCGGCCAAAAAAAAAAAAGCATCCTCTGCGCTTTTGGGCAGAAAAAGGTTGAAGAGCACCTGAAAACTACACACGCAAGAGATCTAATTTATAGCCGTGTTCATCGGACCGGAAGATGAAGCCAGCTGGAAAAAGGAAGAAAAAGTAAAAAAACTTGGCAAAGCAAGTTCAAAAAGTCTGAAAGTTATCCTTAACTTTTTTATCGCGAGGTTAAGAGAGAAAGGTCTGATTTTGCAGAGCAAACAGCAGAAAGGTGAAGTGATTAAAACCCCCATAGGACCCCCATGAGCATTTGGAAATCTCCAAGAAATGATGCCGGGTTTTGACCCGGTCTGCGGCGCAGAGCTTTGTAATGAAAGATGACCTCCACGTAGGCAATCAAAATGCAAATAAAACAAGATGAACTAACTCAATTGTCCAAAAAAAGGTCGTCTTGAATGCCATAAACTCTCAGCAGGCAGGCAGCAGAAAAAAGTACCTACTCAGCTCAGCCTGTGAAATGAAAAAAAACCCCAAAACAAAAATCAAAACGAACCCAAAAAAGATGCTGCCAGTGAACCAGCAATCCAAGAGAAATACGACTCTCAAAATTTAGTCGCAGCCAGGTACAGAATCATAGAATCATGGAATCGTTAAGGTGGGAAAAGACCTGCAAGATCATCGAGTCCAACCGTCGACCCAACAGCTTCTGGACAAGGCAGGGTGAGAAATACGAACAACACAGCTGTTTTATTCTCTGGACTACAGGATCCTGGAAACCTCAACCTTCACTTTGGGAACGAGGAGATTGTCCATAAAGAGGCTGGGGAACGGCGAACAGCACAGTCGTTAAATTAAATATCAACAGCCAGCCCTGGGAGCACGGCAGCGCCCTTTCCTTGAACTCCTTGCTATTTTTTAAGTCTCCAAAGAGAAAAATGCTCGTGCCCTCAGCCAGACCGTGCAGGACAGACCCCAGCCCCAAACTCTTTGACTCTACGATACCTCTTTGACTCCTTTTTTTTTTTTTTTTCTTTTTGCATTAAGCAAAGAGAGAAAGAAGCGACGGCGCCGCCGTGTGAGGGCACTTACAGTCAGACCCCTCTGTACCCTGCTGCCAGCTCTGCTTTCATCCAGCACATCAGTTTTCCATGAGGTTCGCAATCCAATCGACTCCCTTGTGCCTTACGTAGGGCATCAGGAGTTGCAACACCTGGAGGCATGGCACAGGCATAAGACGTATGGGTGTACGAGTAGCACTACGTACCACTCTGAGCCCAAATTGCATGAACACACCGCAGGCATAGCTGGAATTGCACGTATGCAATAAAATCTCATGAACTACAGGCAGGGTGCGAGGTGGATATCGTGTTGGACGGGCTAAGGAGGCAACCTAAGCTCCTTTGAAAGCATCCGAGTCCAAAACCTTGACCTCATCAACAACGGATGCATAAGCAGAACAACACTGAGAAAGCATCGTGATCTAAATCGACCGACTGCTCCCAAACGAGGCCAGCACAGCACCTCTTCTGGCACACAAAGGCAGGAGCTCAAAGCACCGCGGGAGAGACTTGACAACGTTTTTTCGCTCCGTGATATTGGGAGAGCTGAGCTGCAAAAGCAGCTCTGCAGCAGGGGACACCACTGAGCTGAAGTCCCAGTAAGCGCACAGATATTTTAGGGACAAATTGAAGGGCTCAACTGGCCTGAAGCTGGACAAAAAATACCAGAAATAACCAGAAGCGGGTGCGGAGAGTCAAGAAGTCCTCCATGAAGTGGCTCATTGCTGCCTTCTCCCACTCTGGAGGGTCAAGGTAGGGTTTGGGCCGGAGGGGCGGGAATCCTCAGTTTGCCTCAATCTGTTTTGCGGCAGAGGGTCCGTATCCATGGAAGACATCCCAAAAGAGCAAGAAAAAAGAAGGGGGGGGGGGGGGGGAGAGAGAAAAAAAAAAGGTACATTTCACCTGAAAACAGGAGCTTTACAGGAAGGTCAGAATCCAGCTTCAGACCCACGTTCAATTCTTCCCCTCTCCTTTGAGTGCAGTAGCCTGGGCTGGACTGAGTTCTCATTTCAAAGGTGTCACCAAAATAGTAATGCCCATTCGGGTTGTATTTAAGCTTTCTCATTCACTAGGTCGAGTTAAGCCAATGTAACGTGGAGAATTTGATTCACCCTAGCAAAGAGCCTAGCTAGGGGCTTTGTCTGCTGCTGTGAAAGCGCTGTGTTCATTTTAGTGCAGGATCCAGCAAAAAAATAATTTAAAAAAAAAAAAAAAAAAAATGAACTTAAGCAGGACTCATACTTCTGGGCAAACTGCTCCGTGTTGTGAAGTCACCACCAAGTCGCAAATATCACTGCCTGGCATGGAAGTATCACCATCTGCCACTTCACTTAGGAGGACCCTTTACTGAATGAAGAAAGAGAGGCATCGCAGGAATTTGCCTACTCACCCATGAGCGGGAGGGCTGTGCCAGCGTGGCAGGAGGCGCGCTCCAGACTGACAGCCAGCTCCAAGAGACGTTTTAATAGCCTGGCCTTGCTCGCCGGTGTGGGATGGGCTTGGCACAGGCTACTCCGCTCAGGCTGGAAGAAAAAGCGACCGCTCGGTCTCAAGTGCATCTCCCAATTCACCCCGAGGTACAAATTAAAGAATGAAAAACTCTGCCGATACAACCGAGGTAAAAAGTGAGAGCGGTCAAGTTTAAGTGCATGCATACGGATGTTATCCTCAGGTCTTTTAAGAGGCCAGCAGTTAAGCAAACCTGCTATTTCTCATCACCAAGCACGGCTCACCGCGGTGAAAGTCTTGACAAACACCAACACAGATACACAGGGAACAAACAGACGGCTGCGTCCCAAAGAACAGCAGCCCAAGATGAACACTAGGGCAGAGCAGTAACGATGAGGATCACCACACAGGGTTTGGACAGAGGTTTTTCACTTTGCTACAGCCTTGGGCCGCACGAACCTCCGTTCTTCATCCTCCAGTGAAGTTCACAGAATCACAGACTGGTTGAGGTTGGAAGGGACCTCTGAAGGTCATCTGGTCCAACCGCCCTGCTCAAGCAGGGCCAACCAGAGACGGTTGCCCAGGATTGTGTCCAGACAGCTTTTGAATATCTCCAGGGATGGAGACTCCCCAACCTCTTTGCAAGCACAGATCAACAGGACTGAGGTCAGGGTCTGCTGATGGGTCCTGTGCCGGAAGACAAGGGACAGGTTATATTAATTGCATTCCCATCCACTGTCGCTAATAAGAGATGCAGCCCCAACACTTTGCACATCTTCTTGCTTTCCCAAAAGCCACCCCTTTTCCTCCTCGCCACCCCGCCAGTTGCTTCATGCGTTCGTTACAAGCCAGGCTTGCTAGAAATGGCTCCAGTGTTTTAGCCGTGCTAATGTCACACCACCACTTCATGTCACCGGCTCAGCTTAGACCTGTCCTGCACCCTCCACTGCCTCTTCCTCGCTCTGCGCTATCCCCACTTCCCAGCAAAACTCTCCAGCTCCCCTCCTCCGTTGCATCATTTTCTGAGTGCACCTAACGCTGTAGCAGATCCCTCACAACCTTTCTGGGAACCTTCTCTCTAGGAGCTCCCAACAGCACGCAGAGCATGCTCTGATGAGCACACCCGTCGTGACCCAATGCTCTCCCCACCCCATCACTCAAGGGGGGACACCCCTTTTGCTTCCTCCCCCCCCCCCCCCCTTTTTTTTTAAAAAACTCGCTAAGATCGGGTCAGGTGGACTCAAAATTGGGGACCCCCTTGCAGAGCGTGGCTCAGGACAGATTTTGGGTGAGCTGCTGGATGAGTAAGAGCCCTGAAAAGCAAAAAAGGAAGAAGCCTGGGTACCCCATTGATAAAATTTCTGTTGGTACACTAGGAAATCATGAGGTTAGTTATCTGTTCACGTAGCCATGGCAAGATAATTTCAACCTCTGTTGAACTACTTAAGATTCATGCTATCTCGGTCACCCCCATACACTTTCTGTCATGCGGAACAGCACACTGGGACTTGATTTTCAGCTCCGATTTAGGACAGAGGCTGTATAGACAAATATCTACCTTTGGGCAGCTCCCTTTTAAGCCTGCATCCCACGGGTGTAAACGGCAGAGGAGGAAAGGTGAGGCACCATGGCTACGTCCCGGCTGCAGCGAGGCAGCTGAAGGCAGAGTGCGTGAAAATTTCACAGGTACCCACGACGCGACCAACATTTTTTCCAAAGATAATGCGATTTTTCTCTTGACGCTTCGGATGAAAGCAGACTTTCCTTGCCTCGGGCAGAAGCCAGTCAGGTGGAAAGGGACAGCAGGAACAAACCAACAGAGCAGAACATGGTTTGGAACGAAGTTCAGGATTTGGTATAGGAAAAAAAAACAAACCCCAACGTTTCTTCTCACTGAAAGCAGACAGATACAAGCTGTTAGGCTCGCTGTGCTAGCCCAGCCCTGCATAAAAATCCCCCTCGTCTGATCATTTGGTCTCATGTTTATCAAAGATACCAACAGCTTTAAAAAGACAGGACCTGACAGCTTAGTTCTCCTCTGGCTCATCTAAGATAATCAGGCAATTCCGGCTTTGCACTAAAAATAACAAAACCCAAGCCCCCCACGTTTAAACTTTCTGTCACTCAAGTCACTTTTATGAGCTCAGGACCACGATTCAAACTAGCAGAAACAATCTTTTTTATGAATCCATGAGCTCATGGATTACGTGAGCATGATCTCACGTAAGGGCGACACGAGATGAACGGCTGCGTTTGCTGCAAGCGCAACCCCGGAGATGGCCGTTGGTCAAGCTGGTGGAAATCTCAGCTTCTAAAGCAGCTCCGCGATGCAACAGGCATCAAGCAGAGCCACCAGCTCTCCGGTGCCAGTTACACCCTCACGTCCCAGCGACTGGTACTGTTGACCCTCAAGGAGAAGAGACGGTGATCCACCTCCTTGCAGCTCTGCCACCGGCTGCGTGGCTTTGGCCAAAACGCTTGAAGTAGGAAGAGCAAAAACCCATCCCTGGAAACATTCAAGGTCGGGTTGGACGGGGCTCCGAGAAACCTGATCTAGCTGAAGATGTCCCTGCTCACGGCAGGGGGGGTGGGCTAGTTGACCTTTAGAGGTCACTTCCAACCCGAACCATTCTATGATTAGACATCATCTCCAGTTTACACCTAAAATATTTCGGTTGGAACAACCAAAAGCTGAGAACCAGTAAATAAAGTGAAGGATGAAGGAGGGGGGAAAGGGAGCAAGACACCCCAAGAGACGTTGGTGAAAGACATATTGCTAGTCAGTAGGAGCAGGGGTAACAACTTGTCTGTGCCGTCATTCATGTTTCAGATTTCTAGCCTTCTCCTGAAATTTTTTAATTAAAAGCGTGACTAAGTCCCTAGCTGCTACCAAAAAAAAAAAATAAGTAAGGCTGTGGCTGACAAACAGGCTACAGCAAGCAGAAGTTGCTGGCTCAATACAAAGCCGCTGAGTGAGGTCCTATGACCCCTGACAGGTCAATGTGGGGATCACGATGCTGCTGCTGCCCTGAAATACATCCACGGAGTTACGAACACTGCTCATTTTTCCTGTTCTTACTTTTCTCCTTCCTTCTGGTCACCTCAACTACATTTGTTCAGCAGCTGAGCCCGCTGCCCTGCAACAAATCACCCCAGGCAGCTTTCCTCCCCGGCTCCTGCCTGTAAGTCCCTCCTCCAAGAAGACAGAAAAATCCTTTCATCGCCAAGGAAAATTGTCCCCGAAGCTTGTTTCAGTCTGGCAGGGAGCAGATGAATCATGCAATGGGCCTCTGAGCGACGACAGCAGGAGCCAGCTAGTGTTTCAGAAGAGGTAGCTCCGGGGCCATGGCCACTTCGCATCTCAACGTAGGTCTAGTGCTAAGTCCTTCTCTTTACAAAAAAGAAATTTTTTTTACATAAAATAACTCCTCCAAACAAACATCTCGTTACTAAAGTATATGATGGGTGGCTTTCCAGAAAGCCTCTCCATACCGCAGGAATGTTTTAGCGAAAACTCTATAGCTCCATAAAATGCTACGTTATAAAAGCGCCATCTGTTTTTTTTACATTTTCCTTCCATCTGGGTATTTTATAGAGAGATTTTACAGCCTTTTGCACTTTTATATACCTCTTGCAAAAAATGTGCCTACTAAATGGGCAGGATATCCATTCAGAGCTAGGCACGGGAAGGTGAGGAGGCTGGGAAGGCATAAAGAACTTGAAGGATATCCTTGAGACGTTTCAATTAACAAAGATCTACACCCCAGCAGTGCTGGATGGCTTCCTTTTGCTTTTTTTTTTTCCTGCAAATGGCAGGTGACTCTACAATGAAACGCAATTTGTTCCTTCTGTTTAATAAACCGTCTCCCTCCGGCTGGGGGAAAGAAACGATGAAAGAAGAAGAGGCTGTTTAGGATTTGAAAACTTAAATCCCGCTGGAGAGGGCAGAGAGGGGCTCTCATCTCACCGCACAGCGACAGCACCGCCACGATGACATTCTTCCCACCATCAGACCAACAGATTAAATAATAACCAAGACAAAAGGACAGCAAGTCTCCTTTGTACTGGCGTCGCGCTGTGCCGGCACATCTCCAGAGAAGCTTACAGGCTTGCAACGGAGTTGCACTCACTTTTTTCCCTGCGTCTTTCTCTCTTCCTGGAGCTGCAAGGCAAAAAAAAAATAATCACTGCCCGTTATTTGAATCCTGTTCGCAAGTGCTGCGGGGCATGCACCAGAATGTCACGACGAGACGCAGAGGAAACCTTCCTGCTGCTCTCCCCCATGTGCAAAATCAAAACCTCACATAAATACTTAAAAGTTGACCCCCCCTAAGCTCATACGAGTATTTCCTTAAGAGAACTTGATCCTTTGGTGAGCTACAAACGCAAGATCAGTAAAAACCGATGCCACAACAAACCCAAGGAGGATAATAAGCCAGAGGCGCCATCTTCTAAATTCTCTCATGTTCTCAAACGTTTCTTGACGGACACACGCAGAGTCAAAAACCCTGAGACCTCTGTTCAAACAGTGCAACCGTAACATGCCTCTCCATGGCCGTCCAACAAACGTGCTCGAGCTCTCACGCCGCCTCTAGCCTTGCTGCCCCGACAAAAGCAATCAACCCCCCGTTGCCCCACACCTTTAATTTTTTGGTCTCCACGCTGGCTTATTGATCAATAATTCCAGACGCTGTGTTCCTATTTCATGCTTAGTCATTTAAAATCCTTTATTCAGAGGCTTTTCTCCCATGTTTCTTCAGAGGAAGTTATGCCTATAGCCATAACTAGATGAAAATAGTTGAAAATAGGGGGCAATTAGCCATAACTAGATGAAAATAGTTGAAAATAGGGGCCAACAGCTGAAAACAGGGGCCAACAGCTGAAAATAGGGGGCAACAGCTGAAAACAGGGGGCAACAGCTGAAAATGCCACAAGATATTACACAAGGAAGAACTTGTGTTAAAGCAACGCGGGGCTGGATATCCAAAGAGACAGCAACAGTAGAATCGGACCTCAGTGATTGACAGCTGTCACAACGAGCAGGCAGGATTTCCTCCAGGACAACACTACAAAATAATAATAATAATAAAAAAAAAAAAGACAAACACTTCTTCGAAAGCTGAGTCCTGGCTTCCCAGCGGGGTCTAGTGAGCAAGAAAAGTCACACTCTCCCCTTCATAACCCAAGGTCACAACTGAATCATAGAATAGAATCATTGAGGTTGGAAAGGACCTCTAAGATCATCAAGTCCAACCGTCAACCCAACACCACCATGTCCACTAAACCATGTCCCTAAGTGCCTCATCTACTCGTCTTTTAAATACCTCCAGGGATGGGGACTCCACCACTGCCCTGGGCAGCCTGTTCCAATGTTTCACCACTCTTTCAGTAAAGAAATTTTTCCTCACGTCCAATCTAAACCTCCCCTGGCACAACTTGAGGCCGTTTCCTCTCATCCTATCGCTTGTTACTTGGGAGAAGAGACCGACCCCCACCTCGCTACAACCTCCTTTCAGGTGGTTGTAGAGAGCGATGAGGTCTCCCCTCAGCCTCCTCTTCTCCAGGCTAAACAACCCCAGTGCCCTCAGCCGCTCCTCATAGGACTTGTTCTCCAGACCCCTCACCAGCCTCATTGCCCTTCTCTGGACACGCTCCAGCACCTCGACGTCCTTCTTGTAGTGAGGGGCCCAAAACTGAACACAGTGTTCGAGGTGCGGCCTCACCAGGGCCGAGTACAGGGACACGATCACTGCCCTAAGTGCAGAAGGCGGCAAACGGGAGAGTTTCTCTTGCTTGGATGGGCTGCAGCAGAGCTCTGCCGTTTGAAGAGCAGCTGCAGAGCCATCCTTACCCTGCCACAGCAGCTTAAGATAACTCCCCGAGCTCCTGGCACACCGAAAAGATGCTCTCAGTTATCCCGCTTCCCACGCATTTCGCTTGGTGAGGACCAAACGCCAAGGGAGATCAAGAAGTGACGTGACCATGTGTCCCTGGAGGAATAAGGAGGTCATCTGGCTTTGGCAGCAAACATCTGTATTTGCTGCTCAGCAGAGGACGCTTCTGCAGCTCTGCTCAGCCTGAAGTTAGGCAAGAACGTGCCAGCTCTAGCGATGCTTCCTCCACTCCCCCGTCACAACTGGTCCCGAGAAGATCAGTGCTTTTAGGGCTGAAAACCCACAGCTTGCGAAAGGGCGTGGGTCACCCCATTTCTCTCGGGATAAGCCTGCTGACCCTTTTTTAGGTAGATTTAGCGCTTTCTCAGAGCGCCGGGATTTTATTTTTTTTTTTTTTTTTTAGGTTCTCTTCTACTTTTTTTTTTTTTTTTTTTTTTTTTTTTTTTTTTTTTTTTTTTTTTTTTTTTTTTTTTTTTTTTTTTTTTTTTTTTTTTTTTTTTTTTTTTTTTTTTTTTTTTTTTTTTTTT
>NW_008794539.1:86917-108506 GCF_000699145.1 Aptenodytes forsteri
TTTTTTTTTTTTTTTTTTTTAGGTTCTCTTCTACAACACACCTCTACGGAAGCAAAGCCAACATCAGGGTAGAGCATCCCACTTTTAGCACATGGAGAAAGGGGTTGAAGAGACAGAATAAAGCCAGGTCTATGCACCAGGCTTACAAAAAGCCTTTTGCGCTCGGACACGAAGAAAGTCACCTGCATTTATCACACCGACAACCCGGAGACGACTTGATTACAGCGCATCGTATCTTAAAGAGGAGAAAATACCAGGTATTAAAGGATCTTTAAAACCAGAGGAAGGAGCTGTATTGCAAATCAATGGCTAGAAGCTGCAGTCGGTGATTCAAATTAGTGCCAAAGCTCACGCTCTTAACGATAAGTAGGATTGAGCTTTGAAGAAAACTGTCGTGGGAGGTAGAGGATTTGCCACTTGTGTCTTGATACCAAGACTAGATATTTCTGGAAGAGACGCTGTACTCCAATTTATTTTTTGCAGGGGCAACTAGCTGTCCTTGAACAATCAAGGGAACAGAAACTGTGACCTAGCAGCACCTCTTTGCCATGCTGAGGGTCGGTAGTGGATCAAAATTTAAGTGGGCTTCGACAAAACGTAAATCCCTGCTTTTAAAGAGCGGGCACGCTGTAAGGCGCATTTAATAAAAACAGTTATATGAGATACCATTCCAACGCAAAGAAATACCACGTGAAATGAAGCACAGCCCTCACCCAGAAACGTAGTCCAGGTGGGAACTGACGCCGCACACAATACAAATGATGAACAAGTTTTTTACCTTCCAAAAATGGAGCT
Organism: Aptenodytes forsteri; assembly: GCF_000699145.1. Lineage (NCBI taxonomy): Eukaryota > Metazoa > Chordata > Aves > Sphenisciformes > Spheniscidae > Aptenodytes > Aptenodytes forsteri. The sequence goes on from NW_008794539.1 coordinate 87,713, forward strand.
CCGACTGAAACACTGGGCAGGTCAATCTGGAAGGCTGACCCAGGGTAGGAACGGAGTATTACCGGCTCTTAAATCCCAAAGGAGAATTCTGCTCGTGAGGTTAGCGGTAAGTAAGCTAGGAGGAAAAACACTTGATCTTTGCAGTTGTTAATATGGCAGATACATCAGTTGGTTTTAATTATCCTTGGGAAAAGTTAAATCAGCTTATAATAAGTGGGACCATATGGTCTTTCCTTGTCCTGGAAATAAACTTAATTAAATCCCATTAAAGTTATCAACAAACAATCACATTTTAACACAAACTTGGAAACAGACGTGAATTCGCAGTCACTCTCCGACTCAAGACCCAGCAGCCAATTTCCATTTACACCATGAATATTTTACGGACGCTTGAATACAGCGTAGCATACAGGACAAACCACGTGCAAACTCCTCCGTTCCGGCTTGAAGCGTGTCCTTAAGATACTTTATCGTACCACGGTGCCTGCTGCCTTGAACAGTCTCCATATGAAGCTATTTAAGCAATAAGCCACCATAATCTTACATGGTAAGAGCTTTTGAATGAGAAATAAATATCCATATCCATCTTTTACCCCCGATTTGGAAATTCATTTCCTTTTAATACCATGACAACCAGAAAACAATTGATTTAGGGGGATGAAAATACGGATTTTCAGCTCCGTATTTGCAAATGTCCTGGACTTAATTCAGCCACGCGTAGAGGTTCTTCCTGGGAATAAAACTGAAGCAAACCAGTTATTTAAAACAGAACATAATTTTACTTCTTAGTCTGTAAATTTGCTTATCTCCCAGGTAGCAGATTGACCAAAGTCTTTTATGCCATAAACAGGCTAAAATTGTTCAGGATCACATTTCTGGTCATCGTTTGCACAGGAATCCAAACTACATTATGATGGTACAGTACCAAATATTAAACAGATGAAAGCTCAGGAGTCAAATATTTTGATGAAAACCAGATGAGGGCAAAAAGAGAGTGGGATATTAACAGCCCAAGGAGCTTTCATCAAGCCACCGTTTATTTGCGGAAAACCCTTTTATAGTAAGTACGACCCTACAGAGCTGAAGCTGCCTTCGAAATGTCTCATTTCAATCAGGTTTCGCAACTTTTTCTCCGTTCAAAAAACGTTACCGGTTGCAGTGTCTTCTACAGAGATGGCCGGCCCCAACGCCACGCAGCAGCACCGCGGGTGGCTAACCTGCCGCCTCTACAGTCGTCTCCCAAAGTCAATGAAAATTGACACCTGCCCCTAAATTCTTGTTGTTTCCACTCGGCATGAATATTCATGGCACGGCTGATTTTTTTGGCTTGCAGGGAATCTCAGCTCTGGTAATTATGCCAGAGACTCTGCACACGATGAAAAATTAATTAGATTTCCTACGAGTTCATCTGATGTTTTTACTTTTTAAAAAAGTGCTTTGGTGAGAAGACATATTTGTTAAACTCCCGTCACGTGGGGAAAAGTCAGAATTACTCACAGCTACCGTGCTCTGTTTGACCCCAAAGCCTTTGCAAAGGATCTCTAAGCCTTTAAAATAATTTGTAATGCACTGGAGCATGGAAGAGGCATGGACTCCAGTACACAAAGTTAAGCTGAGTAATAATATAAAGAAAATACGGAGGAGGTAAGAATTAGTTTAGACAGTGAAAATGTCAGGAAGGTGGAAAACCTTCCGAAAAGTTCAATAGGTTCCCCGTGCAAAAGAACAGATCCCACTAACTAAGCAATCTAACCCTTTTGTTAGTGTTTTGGAAGAAAACCCAACCCAAAAAAAAAAGAAGTCGGTATCACTATTTAATGAAGAGCCCGAAGCTTTTAAATATTGACAGTACAAGTTCAGAAATGAAATTAAAAATGTATTTTGCAGAAGGCAGTAGGGGGAGGAAAAGGAGGAAATGGTTCAAAGGCCCTTCCACTTGCAAATTCAGCAACAGCCCAAATCACTTTAAGTAAAGAACATCGCGCAAATTCCTCATCAGCTTCGCTGATACACCTCTTCTGTTTTGGAGGACGACGATGAAAGCAGAGGACCACGAGAAGGTCTTTCAATATTGACCGCTGCCAGAGAGACCATCAACCCAACACGTACGAACATAGGACTTTAAGCCCTGTCATGAAGTTTAAGTGAATTAGGTAAAAATTTATAGCTGTTGACGGCAGGACATGTCCTCCCTCGAGTCTTGACATAGAAGCGCCTGCGTTCGTTGGGTATTCATTTTCAAAAACAAGTTTGGTCTTACATGCAGGACCTTGGCCAGACCCGATGACTATTCCTGTCCTGCCTGTCTCCCGTAGCAAGGCGTTCAATCCCTCTGTATGAAAAGCTAATTAAAATAATCAAGCCGGTTATATCCCGAAAACACAATACGGAAAATCCTTCCCAATAGCACTTTGAATCCTAGTTGCAAATTTAACTTTACTTAAACCCTAGGGTGGGCACGCTGTCTTGCTACCAGAAATAAAGCAAGACCTCTACATAAGTCATGCTTGGTGGATGTAACTATCTCATTAACCTAACGAATAAGCAACTGCTGCATTATGACTGTGAAACTGCCTCTTTGAAATGTCTCCTTTTTTTTAAATAAAGGGGTTTTTTTTGTACTTTCGGTTCCCACCACACTTAAAAGCAATTTAGTTTCGCGTAATGCAAACAAAAGGGGGCTTTGCCCTGCAGTGGCGTGCTGGGAGGATGCGCTGAGTGGGCATTTTCTGTGCATGTGAGAAAGCGGATTAATTTACATAAAAAAACCAAACAAACCCCTCTTCTCAACCCCTCCCTGCTGCAGTTCAGTTCAGGACAGGGCGTTTTCACAGATCATAGGATGCTTCTCCATATCCAAGTGGTGCTCAGCAAAAAAAAAAACAAACAAACCACCAAAACCCCGCGATCTACTGAAATAAAAAGATATTCTGTGAAAGTGGGTGGGTGTAGCGGGAATGAGGTTTGGGATGCTCAACGTTGCTTTTACAGAAAGCCCAGTTTTTACAGTAACAGTACAAAACGACAACAAAAAAAAATTACTTTTTCTGATTATTGACAGGAGTTTTACATAGGTTTGGCCACTTCATTTCTTTGGGCTACGCTGTCAAGCAGGATTAAGATCCTGGCTGTTAGTACAGTCTCTTCCCAAACTAGGCTAGACCATCTAGTCTTTGTAAGACCCGGAGGAAAAAAAAACCAAACCAACCAGGAAAATACAGATTCTGCTCACACACACTCATGCCAGTGTCTCAAAGCTGCTCAGAAGCCAACGCCGCATTTTTTTGAGCAAGCAGCTCGCAGGAGACGGGATACGTACTTGCTACGCCTGCCCTAGTTTTCATTCCCTTTACATTCTGCGGCTGCGAACAACGTGAAAAGGTTTTTGACATCCATGTGTTCTCCATAAAGCAGCAAGCAGAGTCCCTTACTCCATCCTCTCGAGGCGGAGCACCTCTCCCTCTTGGCAAGAGTGGCATTAAAACTTGCATCAGCAGAGAAAACGAAACGCAAGGGGTTATTGCCCATGCTCTCCCGGCAAGAGCTGCCTTCCTCCTCCTCGCCGTAGTTACCTTGGGTGAGTTATCAAGCAATAAGATGGAAACACGAAGTAAAACCCTTAAAAGGAGCCAGCTTTTTGGAAAGAGATGATCGACAGCGTAAGTATTCAGAAGAGGGCTGTAAGCGCTGTCAAAATAACGGATGTCAAGAAATAGAGCCTGGTCTGGGAGATGTATTGCTCCTGTAAGGTTGGTTGTTTGTGGGTTGTTTTTTTTTTAAAGCCTTTCTTTTAATTGACATTTGGAATAAAACGTTTTGTAGTTTATGGAACTTACCTCTCCTTATTAAGAAAAAAGTGCAGCAGCAGGGTGTTAAAAATAGAATAACCTTCAGCATCAGAGTGAACGCCGCCTGCATACAAATCAAGCCAGGAGAGGCAGATTAAAAAATGGTTTGTGTATACTTCATTTACCAGGAATCTCTCCCTAAAGCCACGGCCTATGCAAGTGCCGTAAATTTTCTTTTAGACTCATTTCCTTCAGAGGGAAACGTCACGTTTACCATCCTAAAAAAGAAAAACAAACCCCATGCACTAGTCAGTATTTTTTTTAACCACCCTGATTCTATGCAGATCGATATTAACCCTGGATAAAAAAAGGTTCACGGTTGTATCGCATCACCCAGCGAACCTGCTACGTCAGCAGAAGTATTGATTAATTCCTACGCGACACGTAGCGAACACGATTCAAACCAGGGACAACCTCAGTGTTCTGAGTCATGTCATAGGCTCATTGTACATCTTATTTTAAACAAACCTTATTTTAAACAAACCTTAGTTTAAACAAACCTTAGTTTAAACAAACCTTAGTTTAAACACACCTTAGTTTAAACACACCTTATTTTAAACAAACCTTATTTATTTTAAACAAACCTTATTTAAGGTTTTAAGGTTATTTTAAACCTTAGATTTCATTAGGGTGCTGATTTGATCTTTGTATGCAGATACGCCCAATTCGAAGTTACCCATAATTAAATTTCTATCCTGCAATTGCACAGGACAGCAAGAGAATATATGCCGGCTTCCCCAAAAATGGTGTAAAAATTATAAGGCAGGAAAAGAGTGGGGAATAGATTTCTTTCCATCCTGGGCTTACTATTGGATTTCCCCCCCCCCCCCCCCCCTTTTGTTTGATTGATGGCTTTTACGTACTACCTCCAGGATTATTTTTTTTTTTCCCCTCGTTTGATTGATGGCTTTCATGCACTACCTCCAGACTGCACACGTGCACGTCGTTCACGGACTTTAAATGAAGATCCCTGCCGCAGAATTAATGCAAACATCTGCAGCTCTGCAGGTTTGCACAGTCTAAATTTCAGGGATCAACATTACGAACACTCTGCTGGCTAGGTGTATTTTTTTTTTTTTATTTTTTTCTAACCTGCTAGAATAAAAGTACATTTCTTCCACATTTTCAGGTTCAAAGGGTAACATCTGATACGGGGGTTGAAGCGTTCTCTCCTTTGTGTCCTCAGAGAAAGAAATGCATTATTTTTTCATTGCTGCAGAAGGCACTCCCCCCGCTCCTCGGGTTTTCTCCTTCATTAACATCAAAGAAAGGACCTTGTAGCCGGGATATAATCCAGCCATAGGCCTGACATATCATTGAGAGGTTCTGCGGTCCAGGAGAATTTACTGATGTTGCTCTCTAATTCAAGAAAAAGAGGAAAAAAAAAAAAACCACGTGTGTGTGAATCGATACGGAAATTCACGGTCCCCCGTCATGCCCCCCCCCCGTGCCTTTTGACAACTTCGTGATGAGATAAGCTTGGGAAAGCCATCCTGAAGAACACGTATCAACAAGCGAGCCTAAAATCCCTGGACTGCTCCATACTACTTTGATGCTTCCCCAGAGCAGTCCTGTATTTGATGCCAGGAGGACACTCGAGAGCCAAATGCGTTAGCCAAGCACCTCGGTCGAAGCAATAAATCTGTGCTCGAGGCCAACGACCTGCAGAACCTACTCTGCAAGACGTGGAGCACGTGTCAGTCACTCAAAGGCCAGGGTGAGCGGGTCTCCATCAGGATCCACATCTGAACCAACTTAGAATCATAGAAGCATTGAGGTTGGAAAAGACCCTTAAGACTGCCAGTTCCACCACTAAACCGTGTCCCTGCACGTCTTTTAAATACCTGCAGGGTTGATGGTGACTCAACCACTTCCCTGGGCAGCCTGTTCCTATCAAACACTGTGAAGACGCTTAGTGGACTTTTACGCCTAAGCTGATCCTGCTCCCTTTATCCTGGGATAGCAGATGCCACCATTGCCATAACTCAAGAGTTTCTTTATGCACTAATGACAATTTTTGCACTGGGGGATTCAGCTGGATCTTCACCACGAGTTGTCCTCGCCATCAGAAGCATTCGCCCTTGAAGACTCGAAAAGGAAGCCTCTTCCAGAACGTCGTTATGCACCTCTTCCACCATGGAGCAAGCCTTTCCCCTCTTTCCAATACGTACAGGAATATTGTAGATCCGTAGCCAGGCCGCAGACCATCCAGCTGTCTGGATTCCCTTCTCCTACGTGGGTTGTTTTGGAGACATGCGTTTAATTTTGTCTTCACGAGGAAGGGCAGTACATTGTTCCTTCACAAGGTATATGCTCCCTGCTTTGCATAAGCTGCTATTACCAACTATTATACAAATTACTTAAGCTGCAGCTATTAGACTAAAAATACAAGATGATCCTAGCTGTAATGATAAAAGAGCAAGGAAAATATCTCTAGGGCATCAGACAGTCGCATGAAAGGAAAGCTTTACAACTCTATTTTCCGTTGCTCCTTCAACTAATGCTCATAATTAAGTAAAAAGGGGGAAAGTCTTTTTGCTTTGCAGTTCTCTCTCTCTCTCTCTCTCCCCCCCATTAAACTATTCCGTTAATCAAGTTGCTTTCAAAGTCAAACTACAACGAACAGCCTCCTCTAGGAAACGCGTGACCCATTACTAGTCCTTACACACTAATCAACTGAAGAGCGGTGCATGCTCATGTTGGAGGTCAAGTTGTGCATACGTTTACGTAGCCTGGTCCTCGTTCATTTAAGGGCCCTGCTGATGAATACCGGTGAAAAGTAGAGCAAACCCAAATCCAGACGCAAGAGGAGCAAGAAGTCTTATTTGGGTTCGTTATGCCCTTTTACGTCGTTCCGGCAGCATAAAAAGTAACTAAACCTTTGTGCGTTACTCGTTTTACGGGTGAGAGCGATAGAAACTCATCTTCACTTCCAGAGAGTCGAGCATCCCTACGCTCACCAGGAACCCAAGAAAAACGCACAATTTCCTCCAGTAAATTGCTCCTCTCCCTGTTTCTGAGGACTTCCCTCGGGCTTCCCTTTTGCAGCTGATGCAGCTACAACCAGCATTTTATGTGCAAGTCAGGGTGTCACCCTGCTGACCGAATGATCTGCCACAAAACTCTCATTTTATCAGGAACGTGAAACGGTTCTTCTCACTTCTAGACCACAGGTGAGTGACTAAACTGAACAGGAACTGAACTGTCAATATTTCTCTCTCCAGTGGGGGGGGGGGGGGAAAAAGCACTTTCAGTTCACTTTCAAGGGTCTTACACCGTGTTAGTGTGAATATTCCATGAATGAATTAATAGAGGTCACGTTGCTGCTGCAGCCAAGTGAGATGTAACCATCATCCTGACTCCGACTGTCCCAAGATGGTCTTGAGGACTGGTGTCTCTGACCATCCCCACCTCATAGAATCATAGAATAGTTTGGGTTGGAAGGGACCTTTCAAGGTCATCTAGTCCAACCCCCCTGCCGTGGGCAGGGACATCTTCAACTAGATCAGGTCGCTCAGAGCCCCGTCCAACCTGACCTTGAACGTTTCCAGGGATGGGGCATCCACCACCTCTCTGGGCGACCTGTGCCGGCGTTTCACCGCCCTCAGCGTAAAAAATTTCTTCGACTTTAACCCGACGAGTGTTGGTGTTATTGAGCCCGAGTGGAAGGGAAGGGGTGGAGGCGGCTTTTCTCCATTTGCTCTTGCTTGAACTCACAAGACTTCAGAAAGCTGTGCTGGCTGCAGGACCGCATCCTATCCTGCCTTGGCAGCAAGCTCGCACTCCCACTCAAGCCTCTGTATTTTTGTTGAAGAAAGTAATGGCTAACGCTATTATGCCCATTCCCAAGCAGACGGATAACAAGATCATCAACGGGGAAAAGATTTCCACAAAGCACCATTGGCACCGCTGCCTTGTCTCCTTATCAACGGTTGCGCAGGGTTTTTTTCTTCATTTTCTACCGATCATCACGGTTTCTTTCTCAGCTGCAGCCCCGGGAAAGCCACTTTCCAAGACCTCCCCTAGACCAGTCGCTGCGTGGCTTTGGGACCTGCATAATACGAAAACGAATGATTTTCTTTCTCCCCAGCTGCTGGTTTTCTTCGGTGCTTTGGATGACAGAGAGAGTGAAGCGCAGTAAGAGGTGAGGATGCACAGCACATGCTCGTGGGAAACCCTAAAGCCTTAAACCTTGCTCTTCAACACCAGAACCACCACCTCCAATTTTCAAAGGAACTCACGTTTGCTCCCAACTTCTCTGTTTTTGGGGTGTTAAGCTCATGTCAGGGGAAAAAAAAAACCCAACACCTCCAAAGCAAGCCGTTTTGTCTTTCATGGAAGGAAGCTATGGGCTTTTTTTTCACCTCTGTACAGCAAACCGACAGACCGTATTATTAAATGAGATTGTGTTACAGAATCCTGAAATTGAACTAGTTGAACGTTATTTCAACCCCTCCTAAGTATCCACCCGCCTGTCGCTTCCCTCCGTGTCAAGTTTTTGAGCTGTTTTAATAAATAAAGTCATTCTTTCAGCACTTTGTTAAAATGTGATATTTGAAGGTGATGACTGAGGCAGCAAGAAAAGTGGCCAAGAGACAACATACAAGCAAGTGACAAAAAATAAAATAAAATAAGTAAAATAAAAGGGAAGCATCCAGAAAAGGAAGTTAGTGGAACTACGGACTTAGTAGAAATGAAAAAGCAAAATAAGCTTAACTTGTGGCCCCGCAATTTCATTTGATATAACTCGCCAGTGAAGAAAATAAACTGATCTTTGAAATGCTAACGAAAAAAAAACAACCCCAAACTGAAACTAGTCCAGCACCTTTTCTGAGCACGAGCCAGTTAGTTATCTTTATGTCTAGGTTCTCTTCTAGCCCTGATAAGACAAAACCTGCAAGCCTACCTCTCCAGAGCTTTTCAATATCACGTAGGATTTTTCGCTTCGGGATTTTCTTTCTTTTCTCCAGGAACCGTCCCCGTCCCCCGATCGTGGGAGATTAAATTCAGAAACATTCAGCTGCTTGCCGGAGTACGTCTGTCCGTTCTGCGTTCCTAAAGCAAGTTCTGCCCTGTTCAAAAAATAACGACCAGGACTGAATTAACAGTTTCTCCAATTATTCTGGCACATTACCCTTAAGAATGCGAACAGTAGCACAATGCATGCAGCAGTAATACCTTAAACGCTTACTTGATTGGAATTGCTGGCACAAGCCGTGTTTGCAATTGCTTTCCCTGAGTGTCACTTAAATACCGAATGCCACCACCAGGCCCCCAACCTTGCTTTCTGAAAGAAAAATTAAACCAGCTTCCATTGAGAGGGAAGATTATCACTTCAAAAAAACCTTTAAAGACAATTTCACCTGCGCTAGGGTTGACGCATGAGCCTGTAAATCCTTTCTGACCACTTCAGGGCAGCATTAGAGAAAAATTCAAATGCACAACTGAATTTATTTTGAGCGGCGCATCTGATAATCAAGACAAACTCCGTGATATGGCAATTAAAAACCGTGCGAGCCAGTAAAACCGGCACTGCCCACGCAGGAGCCCATGCTGTTTCTTCCGCCAGCTTTAAAGCAGCGACTCAGATCAGTAGGGGAATAAGGTGCTTCTATCTTAACCAGTGTTGTCTGCACCAGGACGCCCTGCAGAGGTGACAGAGGCAAGCAACCCCCGTGTGTTACTAAAATCCCCGGGTTTTTGTACACATACAGCAGAGCCCGATCCTTCAAGACTTGGCCTTAACCATTGCACTCCCCAGGGAGAAGCGTTAGATGAGCTTCCACTTCTCGGATATTTCACTGCAGCAGAACAGAACTCCCAAGCATCACGTTGGCCGCTTCCCCCTGCTCCCTTTGAAATAAAAATCTTGCTGCCAGCCACGATGCACTAACTTTTATCGCGTCCTCCGAGGCCACCGCAGCATGGAGAGACGTCAGGCATTTTCACGGCTTAGCATGTTGAACACCTGTCCAAAGTCACCTGCGATACACGTTCAGGTTTGGAGAAGAACTTAATGGGGGTAGAAAATTTAAATATTAATGTTAAGGACATAAATGCCGCCAGTGAACATACTACTGCCTTTCTTTATTACAGCCGGGGGAAAATAAACCTGTTAATAGTGGTAGAGCTCAGGTATTTTGGAGCGTACTCAGAGTCAACAACAGCCTGGATGAACATTAAGGAACGGCTGTTAGCAAAGAACCACAAGTAGCACAACCCTGCACCGGTCCAGTTTCCATTAACGAGAATCTTAAGTCATCGGGTATGATTTTATTACGAAGGACAGCTCTTACAAAATTCAGGCGAGTAGTTCTTCAGGTCAACCGGAGCAGGCAGCATGTAGCAGCACAAGCAGCAAATAGCCCAGCTGGCTTTCAAGGGAATTAAAAACTCAACTTGATGGAAAAAGTGCCAAAAACCTTAGCTGCTGGCCGGGGTCAGCCTACAACTTGTTATTGCCTTTCGACAACAAAAGGCCAGAGAACTTAGTCCCGTTGCACGGAGAAGCGTTATTCGTCACGTACAGACTTCACTGCTGTACGCCGGCCTGTAAGCAATAACACAAGATTAGTCTTGACGCCGCGCACGCAGGTGGAAGTGGCTGGGTTGGGCACTTTTGGAATTTAATAGGAAGAAGTTCAGCCAGCTCTGCTATTGAATTATTTCATGACTTTAGAAGAGAGTTAACTAGCAAAGTTCCAGCTGCGAAACAAGAAATCCCTGCCAACGCGATTGCAGATGTTTGCTTTGTTACCTGCAAAATACATAGGCATCGGTACAGGAGGACAAAGATGCGACATATCGTGTCTGAGCAAACGCGTGAGGAAAATGAACTCAGGTTGTGAATAGCAGGCAAAATTTTAAAAAACGGTTTAAGTTGGGGGGCTGTTCTTTTGTCTCCACTTTCTGGACTTCAAGTGTTTGGAATAGGCTAGACCGGACAAGCCTTTAAGTGTCAATTATTATGCCAGCAATCATGCTGAAACCAAGAACCACAGCAAGATGAAGTGTGGAGGAAGATACAGGGTATTTACCCTTAGTTCCCGTGAACAGCGTCTCCTTGGGTGGAGATACGTCTTCTCACGGGTAGCTAGAACAAGGCCAGAACACAAGTGAAGAAGACTATTTCTTTAGCGGACTTACCCAGGTCTTCTCCACCTCCACTGTCTGCATTCCTTCTTCAGTTTGTTTCGCTTCTGTGATATTAAACGTGCTGGGTCTCATGGTCACGATAAAAAGCCACGCACAGCGTGCTTAGTTGTGCTTGCACATACTGTTCGACAAATTAAACTGAGGGAGATTAATTCAACTGAATTCAACAGCGCTAACAAAGCAAGTCAGGTACTTTCTGCTCTTCCTGTCATCTTTGCCGTTATCTTGGTGCTGGTTACACGGTAAAAGCCTTTGTAATCAAGTGACACGGGCAAAAAAGCCACACCCTACCAATGAGTTTTGATACGGAGACATCAGAGACTGAACGCTCAGTCCACTTCCGTAAGTGGTGCTCGTCTCCCTCAGATACCACTCAGATGAGTCTAAGAGACCTAATTTGATTTCTAGAACAAAACCAAAGCCTAATCTTTGCCCAGCAGGTCTTTCCCCCCATCCCAGCAATACACAAAGAGCCACAATGAAGAGGAGACACCCAAGACCTAGCAAAAAAAAAAATCTGCAGCACTGCTGGCACACAGTCCAAATGCTTCCAGGTGAAAAAAACAAACCCTGAGCATTCCGATGAGACAACTTGAGGGTGCAAGCGGTGGGTCTTCTCAGGAGACCCCCCTGTCACTGACAGCTCTACATAAATCCCTGGCAAACCAATCCAAGTCTCACCTAACCCACAGCAGGCTGTTGTCAATGCCTCGGGTCCCTACTAGGCCCTATTTACCTGCACCACTACCAGCAACAGCTTCTCTAGAAGAGGCACAAAGAGGATCACACGCGCATACAGAGATTTCGCCAATTCGGTCTTCATACGACATTGCGTTCCCCTTCTGGTGAAGACTGCAGTTCCCTACGAAGAAACACAGCAGAGGAGAAATAAAACGCAAAGATTGGGTATGGAAGCAATCCCCCATTAACATCTGAGCATCCCCAGGAAGAAGCAGGCTCAGTGCAATGAAAGGGTGGTGGCAAGCGAGATCGATGGCCTTCATGTACCCACCTTCTCTCCTTTCAATAAAAAAAAAAAGAAAAAAAAAGAAAAAAAAAAAGGATCGTTCAGAGGTTGACATGGTAACCAACTGCAATGTGGTTCGCGTCCGGCACTTCACAAGGGGACAGCCCCTACTGAGGCGAATATACGCTGAAGTCCGCAATGCAGCCCCCGTGCTCCGAGCAGAGGCTGCCTACAGCAGGACGGCATTAACTTGTAACGTCTTGCAAGTTGAATTTATTTATATTTATTCTTTTTTTTAAGCTATTTTTTAAGCCGGACCTTGCAGCATCACTGTTACCTACTCGCATTTAGCAGAGCAGGGGCCAGCTCTCAGACCTAAGAGCTGCCTCCCAAGAGGTGTTTGTGTCTACCTAGCCGTATTCCTAACTTGGAGCAAACATCTCTACTCTTGTTAGGGATTTCCTTTGCTGAGGAGGCCTCCGGCAGTGATGCCAACAAGTGGAGGAGTCTTTTGGAAGAAAATACCCCAGCGCAACCTGAGGAGCTAGCACCATTTCAGGAAGGCGTTGCTTCAGCAGCTCTTTGGGACCCTCGGAGTCGACTGGAAACTCAAAGCGGTCATCGGGTTGGGTCTGGAGGCCAGTCCACATCAAAAGTCAGTTCCAACAGGAATGGAACAGTCAATTCCAACAGTCACTGGAGAGGAAAAGAACAGGCTCAAGAGATGGTGGACAAGGGAAGGCATTCGCCGCTAACATTTACTTGTCAGCGTGGATAAATTCTGACCTCGGCCCTGGCAGCAAGGCTTCATTAGCTCATTGCAAAATAACCCAAGATCCTCCACAGAAGGTACAATGTCATCTTTCATGATTGTTTCAGTGGTCACCTGGTTATTTCTTCCAACGTACAGAGAACCTTTTCTAATGTCTTCTTGGAAACCAGCAATGAAGAAAAATCACTGGCTACGGAAGAGACTCCTCTAGACCAACAGAGCAATTGAATTATTAGACTGAGATGAAAACAGCCAACATTTCTAAGAGCAATTAAAAGAAAAGCTTAGCATGGAAGTGACATCTTGAACCAGCCCCACACCAACCCCTGCCTCCTCCAAGGAGGAAATAAAACATCAGGGTCAGCAGAGAAGTCTCCTCGCCTGAAAGCAGAGAAGCTTTACTGAGGCCGGGCGACGTGGATGCGGTCGGAAAGGAGACACTCAAGAGGACCAAAAGGTATTTCTTGACCTCCTTACATTCATAAAGAGCCACCAAAGGAAGAAGAGGAGTAGGGAATGCTTGGCAACCGATTCGTCCGACATCATTCTGTCTTGGTAACATAGCCTAAAGAACCCAGGACTCAAGGTAAGAAAGGATGAACCAGAAACGAAGGGAACTAAGATAAGGGGCAGACGACAAGATTAGGACGTGGGCAGGTGCTCTAGAAAAACCCTCAGACTCTCGCTCTGGCACGCAAGCCTGTAACATTTAAAGGCTGCCGGAGCCTAGGCAGAGAATGGTGCTCTGATCTGCGATGATTCACAGCGTGCAGGAACACAGATATGATATCCAGCCATCTCTAGAAGGAGGTGTCACAATGCATTTCCAAAAAGCCACTCTCAGTCTGTTATTAGCTCAAAGAGGCAGCCCTGAAGGCATGGCAACAAGTGCTGAAATACAGTATTTCACTGAAAAGACTCGCTAACTCTTCTTTCCCGAGCTTCAGAGAGTTACCAGACAATTGGTTATCACAGTGACGGTTCATGCTTGATGGAGAGCGGGCGCCGAGGGGATGAGTTAAACCTGTTATTCAGACCTGGCTGTTCAGTCTAGACAGGCATCAGAAGACGCGATGAGGTGCCAATGGTCCTTCGTCAACTCGGCTGTGAAAGCACATATCCCCTTACGCAGCAGGGGAAGGTGTACTGCCCCAAAAGCGGCCACGTAAGTCCCTCTTGCTTTATTTTACGGATGCAGAACAGAGTTTAAACCAGCTTATGTTCAGCCTCGAGGATTAAAGGCACGAAGGTACTTCCACTGCTGTGCTTCAGAGTTGTGCCAATGAGGGTCAGAGGCAACCAGGTGTTGAAATGAGACGTCTGAAAAATGGAAGCCGCTTACACCCACCCAAAAGCCTTGAAAAAGAAAAAAAAAAAACCCAAGAAGGAAAGAAAGAAAAAGTGGTGTTTTTATTGCAGGTATTCTGGACTGCAGAAATTTCCCTTTCATAGCAAGAACACTGATGTGCTTCTACCTCCCCAGGTCTCTACAGCGGCGCGTCTGCTTTGTTTCGAGTGTTGCAGCAAGAATACCTTGCCTAGTTGTTCCTCCACCAAAGGATTGTTTATTAAACCAAAGGGCCTGATGTGCAGTTTTCCACAGGCAAGAACCAAGCTGAACGAGTATTTAAGGTTTACATTGGATACCTTTCCTACGCTGATGCCAACGGAATATTTTGGACTGAACAAGGCATTTGAAAACCTTGCACTGCCTTCCCCCCTGCGCAGCAAAAACCCCACCTTCTCCGCAGACGGTGAGCCCCGGATCCGTTACACAGGAGTCGCAACCGCAGTTCTGCAGTCTCTGCTCTCCTCCAGAAAGCCAGACGCCAATAACCGCTTCTAATTTTGAAGTCATCAGCGATGCAAATAAATTCAGATTGCAGCTCTAAGAAATACGGTTCTTCCCGATTTCAAATGCCTCCAGCCTACAGACATTAACAGATACGTATTTGCTTGATCTTATTCTAAGACAACACACAACTGGAGAGGGGAAATAGCTGGCGGCGCTCCCACCAGACGGCATCCGTAAAACCAAATCCTGACTACACGGAAGAGGTCAGCTGGGCCGAAACAACCACGGATAAGCGACGCAAGGGGCAAAGCCCGACTCCAGAGCTGCTGTTTCACTTCGCTACCTTCAGCTTCAAAGTCAATCCGCCACCCCAAAAAGCTGGTTCAGGTTCAACAGAGGGGCTGGCTGTGTATTTTACAAAAAAGATCAGCAGCAGCAGCTAGGAAGGATTGCTCCTCAGCCTGTAGTAATCAAAGGTTTCTAAAAATAAAATTAAAAAGAAAAAAAAAAACCAGAAACCACAAACCAGGAGCTATAAACCGAACTCGGATAGCAATTTGTGCAATTCACAAGTTGTATTTTTACGTCCGCGCTCCACTGTGTCTAGGAGTTGCTTCTGTTTTCTTCCCTTGGCATTTTTCCTACCTGGAGGTTTATCACGCAGATGTTTGCGCTCGCTTGCTGCCAAGGCCCTGGATTTGACACGCGCTCGCTTTCCTCTCCGAATTCATGAGGTTATGCCGTGGCCAAACAGCGATCGCTGCCGAAGTTCCTAGTGAGCCATTGGCAGGCTGGTAGAGGCAGTCGCAAGCACCTCGTGGTAGCAGCGTAACACCTTCCCGTGTTGTTCCAGGAATCAGATTAGTGGGTGCCCTTTCTTGCCGCGCAATCCCATCTACATCGCCCTAGAAATATCCTCGTTCGGAGATTAGCTCTTCGAATCGAGGGAGCCCGAGACCCCGAACAGGGCAGAAACTTGCTGCACGCACGAAAGAAGCCAAACCCCGAACTGCTCTGACGAAGCACGTTCTCCAAGGCGTTCATAAACACACAGAGGTGGGTAGTTATGTTGTTTCTTTACACAGCTGCATTATAGATGATTTATTACTGATACTCCAGCTCTCTTCTAGCACAGAATCCTGACGGATAGAAACCATTCTGGTAGGCATCAGCCTAGAGCTGAAGCTGAAGATGCCTCAGGGTCACGCCCCCCGGTTTTGGAGATGAGCTCTACCCCGGGACCGCACCAAACTCTTGGATCCTACTGGAACCGCGTGCACCAGGCTCATATTGACCATAGTGATCCCACGCTCCATGGGACACGCAGGTTGGTCCCAGGGCAATTCAGCGACATGTCTCTGCAGCTTTCTGGTCCAGCTTTCTTCCACAGCGTGGGTCCATCATCACCCAGTACCTCCAACTCAAGCACAGCCTCGCGCCAGGATGAGCTAAACACAGCCATGAGCTGCCCCTGGAGAGAGACCGGTCACCGCCATCTCAGGTACCCAGAGGAAGCAAAAGCGGTTGAGGTTTCCATTCCTGCAGCCAAGGACATCACAGACACAGATCTTCCAGGGGCCCTTTCGGATCTGCCCCCAAGAAGCGGTTGTGTGCTCTCCATATCGCAGCGCGGGATACATCCTTAGGTTTTCAGAGACTTCTCCGCACACAGCAGTAACACAGGCCCTTCATCTAGCTTCAGCACCTGGAAGCAACGTCTGATATGAGCACAAACCTCCCGGGGTTTGCTTGGCAGGAGCAGGAAAGAAGTCAAGAACGTAGAGCTGGTGCCCACAGCATTAGGCACCTCGTGATCTTAAAGACAAGGACTAAAGAGAGAAACGGTGAGGTAGGAAGACCTCGACATTCAGCCCTATGCAAAGGACACAACAGGCCCAGAAAAGATTTTTAGCTGCGCTTAGAATCATAGAATCATTAAGGTTGGAAAAGACCTCCAAGATCATCGAGTCCAACCGTCGACCCAACACCCCCATGCCCACTAAACCATGTCCCTCAGCGCCCCATCTACACGTCTTTTAAATACTTCCAGGGACGGTGACTCAACCACTTCCCTGGGCAGCCCGTTCCAGTGTTTAACCACTCTTTCAGTGAAGAAATTTCTCCTCGTGTCCAATCTAAACCTCCCCCGGCGCAACTTGAGGCCATCCACTTGGTGGATGAACTTGCAACTCGGCCAGCCCGTACGGCGCAGGAGTACCTCCGCACGTGAAGTGAGCAGAAACGGTTATTTCCATGGATGGAAACGATTTCCCGTGGATAGAAATAACAGCAAGGGGTCCATTACCATCCCCACATGAGAGTTCATCTTCCTATAGCCCCTTTCTTGCATTTCTCCTTAGTCTCAGCAGCTGACATACATCTCAGTCCTGATCAGGACTGTCCTACAGCGATGGGGGTTTTCCTCATCCCGTGGATGACCTCATTCCTTTTTTTTTTTTTTCCTTCTTTTTTTGCTACCAGCTCTTTCCCGAGGAAGACGGGTGTCCACAAAAGGCAAAGTATCCACTGTCGATTTTTATCACTTCTGCAGAAACCCCCCCCTTGAATAAGACAATGTGACATCAAACGCAAGTGCCAGTAAACAACATTTTCTTGTTATTTTAGGGGTGGAAAGTACAATTGTCTTCTCTCCTCTCACCTCCTTGTCAGCTTTCGTATCAGCGTAAAATGAAGTCTCTTCTGGCGCGTTGCCCCCTTCAAATAGCGATGTAGGATCACACCAGCTCACACGTGGAATGTTAGGTACTGTGGAATTCTTAATTTTCTTACTTGAAAGTAACTGCTCTTCAGCAGCCTTTTGTCTCCACGCAGCATTTAATGATTGCCCCCACCGCACACTCTGGTCAGAAACACCCACAGACGTGTGTAGACACATCTGCAGGTCAGAAAAGTCTATTTTTCCGACAAAACCAGGGCTCGGTTTCTCAATTTCTCAGGGCTCAATCCAAAATACTCTTTCAGTATAAGAACTATGAGAATTAGGAGCTGCTTCTGCAGGGCAGAGGACGGGACCAGAGCTAATCATGGGTATTGCGATGCCGGGAAGCTTGAAACCTCTCCCGAGGGTCCCCTCTGGGAAGCACCAACTTGGGCTGTCACCAACTCATGCTGCTCCTCACCCAACAAAGCACACAACGCGTGACCAAGGGCCATCACAGATCAACCCTAAACACACTGGAGACCATCAGCGTCCGGAATAGGTCAGGAAGAAAAGTCACAGGGTCCAAATAATTTTGACTGCCCCCCCACCCCAACCCTTCCAGTTACGCCTCACATCTTCACTCCCACACTTGCCAGCATAATCTGAATTTCCATCTGAGACACCGGCCACTTCATCGAGACAAAAATACCTGGAGGTACTGCCCTGGAGAAAGGGATCACCAAACTCTACCTGCCTTGTCCCTTCTTGCCTTTCTGCTGCACCTATCACAGACCCAAGGAGCAGGTCCAAAGGGTCGAGACTGGAAACCAGTCCCACTCCCTTCTTCTCGACTCCTCTTCCCCACCCTCCAGAGAGATGAACTATTTTTGCTGCTCCGCAACAGGTAGCACACTCATTTTCTCTGGTATTTGTATTTATTACCCCAGCTAACGTCGTTCAGTTTGTCAGGTCCTGCGGAGAGCGATCGAGCCGATGGAAATTGCTCTGGCGTTAATTACACAAGGGGTCCTCCGCGGCAGTTACTCCTAACGATGAGATGCCCCAACACGGCAGATACACCGCTAATTTGGTGAAACATTTAAAAACGAGAGCGAAGTACTTAAAAAGGAAGGGCAACCAAGAGCCCTGGTCACAGCCAAACTGTTGTTGCCCCATATCTGTGTGTTTAAAGCCATATATTAGAATCACGGAATCGTACAATGGTTTGGGTCGGAAGGGACTTTAAAGATCGCCTAGTTCCAACACTCCTTGCCACGGGCAGGGATTAACAGCAAACAAAAATCTCTAGTCCCAGATTTGCTGTAGTATCACGCACAGCCCCCCTCGAGAAGATCTGGGGAGAAACTGCCTCACACCTGACGCTTGTGCCCAACTTAAACCAAGACCAAGTGCCCCTGGCCTGAAGTCCCACGCGATGATCAAGGGCAGAGTCACGAAAGCCATCTCAGCCTTGGGAGCATGCGATCCCTCCCGTAAAATTCCTGTCCTGGGAACAAGAAGAGGCAGAGAGAACTGGCTGAGGAGCATCTTTAAAGGATGCCCCGTAAAGGATCGCTTTCACAGTAAGTTCACTGCTCTATCATTGATCCTGGCACACGGGGGCAAAAATACTCATAGCTGGGTGGACTGGAAAATCCCCAAGACAGCTGGAGGTGAAGCAGGAAAAGGTCTTTGAGTTTCAGAGGGAGATACAAGAAAAGGGAAAGAGAAGATTCCTTACCGCTTATTAACACACGAATAACGCTGCAGAGCAGCGGGCTCTTCCCAGAGAAGCCAGAATACAGTCCTAACGCCATAGGTGTTTTAAAAAAATTAATAAAAAATTAAAAGGATTGACGGGCTGCAAAAGTCTAGTAACCCAGAGGTCTCTTACTGGATGGAAAGTTTAGCAAGAGAGGGGAAACAAAACCCAACAACCTCAACTTCTTGACCCACCTGCTGTATCCTCACCACCCCTCTGGCAAATTCCTTCCTAAAACTTCGGAAGTTGTTAGAGAATTGCTACCAGAACCCATAAAGTGGCTTCAAACCCACTGTAAAACACTGGATGGACACGATGATCTTAGAGGTCTTTTCCAACCTCAATGATTCTATGATTCTATGATTCTATGATCAGTGGAAGGTCCCTGCAGGGAGGAGGAGATGGAGGCACGAGCCCCTTCGTGCTCTACATCCTGCAATATTCAATACGGAAACTAGAAAACGACTTGCAGCCGCAATCCAATCAGACACAGTAAGTATTCTCCAAACGGAAGAAGCCTCAGACCCAGTTTTCTTCCACGCGTGCCTGGGGACTTCTCATCCCAGCCCGAAGCTGCGTTCCCCGTGCAGTTATTAACATCATGCGTACACAGATTAGAGGCATTAGCACCTCTACGTGAAAAATGTTGACACGCGAGCAACGTGTCATCACGAAGGGGAAGACGCTACTCGCTGTAAATATTATAGCCTGCCCTATCCTGGCCTCCTCGGGAGGATGAATCACGTCTCCAGATATTTTTTTTGCACTTGGTATTATCAAGGCATGAGTCACGGGAGAGTAGAGATAGAGCAACAATTCTCATTCCCCAAACCTTCCACAAGAGCAGGCTGAAATCCGTTCGGATTCCTGTGATGAAGTTATTTAGTAGATGAGTCTGCTTTCTGGTAAGCCATTATCCATATCAACAGACAAGGTATTGTCTTAAAACAAAGAAAACCCCTCAAAACACAGTCTTTACATCCATTACGCTTAGAAGTCCCACGGGGTGAAGTAAGGATTTGGAAAGTTTGTCGTTGCTTTGACTAAAGATCCCTCCAGCGCAGCGAGGGGAGGGTTTTGCAGGGTTTGGCTGGTTGTTTTTTCCCCTCGCTTCCACGAATTTCACTACCTACCCCTACGTTTTACACCTGTGGCGGCGGGAGGCAGTTTCTCACTACGAGAGGCCACTTCCGCAGCCGAACGAAAGCACAGCGACCCTGCGCGCCGGGGGTCCGCTCAGCGTCCCACCGCCCACACAGCCAGCTGTCCAGACAGACCAACAACGTCCCTGCTCCCCATTTGCGCTCTTCAAGCTACATAAAATAACAAAGCGAACCAAAATGCTCCACCAAGCCCGACCTGACCCAGTACAAGGTGTGGTCCGAGACCCGAACCAGCCCGACCCTTTGAAGCCCCCCCCGCCCCGAGATGCTCTGCTGCTCTGGACCAGAACAGAATCATGGAATCATTTGGGTCGGAAAAGACCCTTAAGATCATCGAAGTCCAGCCGTAAACCTGACACTGCCAAGTCCACCGCTAAACCGCGTCCCTAAGCGCCACGTCTACACGTCTTTTAAATCCCTCCTCCAGGGATGACTCCTGTCCCTAGTGCTCGACAAGCCTTTCGGTGAAGAAATTTCTCCTGATATCCCATCTGAACCTCCCCTGGCGCAACGTGAGGCCGTTTCCTCTCATCCTAGCGCTTGGGAAAAGAGACCGACTCCCAGCAGCCTCGCCTGGGCATCACCAGCACCAAATGAGGGCACTTAACCCCGCTTTTACCTTTTATTTTATTTTATTTTATTTTTTTTCCCTTTTAATATCTGACGCACC
>NW_008794539.1:109670-114315 GCF_000699145.1 Aptenodytes forsteri
CGCCCGCTCGGTTTGCCGTCCCATTTTTTTTTTTGCAGGGTCTTGAGCGCGGCGTGTCCTTTACGCGGTGGTACAGCCCGAGGATGGCGTGTTGCGGAGGGGCGTAAAAGGCCACGGCGAGCTCGCGACCGCGGCCGGTGTTAACATTAGAGCGAACCAACCCTTCAGGCTCATTTGCTCTCTGGCGTGGAGCGACTGACAGGACAGTTACAGGGGAGCGTGTAGCGTTCGTGTCGGGGGTGACAGCGTTGTCATTGAGACGGGCTAAGGTGATTCTCCGCGATCGAAATAGCGAAAAGACTGCATAGACCGTGGAGCTGGACCGAATTTCCTCAAACAGGAGGAAACCTCCTCCGACGGCATGCCGGGGAGCAGAGCAGCAGAGGAATTGGGGGCCTCGTTACCCGGAAAATCAGTTTGCAAATGGGGTTGTGTTTTAGCAAAGGGAGATTTTTGCCCTAAAAAAGCCCCAAAATCTCCTATCACAGCTGAATTTTATTTATTTTTTTTTTTTTCATTCTGCAGCTGGAGGTATATGAGTGAAAACTCTTGCTATGAAGCATGTAGGGTACTTAATCTATTTTTAAACCTTAAAAATACCTTTTATAGTCCTTTAAAAAAAAAAACAAACAAACCACTAGCAGTGGAGATTGGTTGCACTTAATGCTCCATTTTTTTCATGTGCCTGGATGATCATAATTCACAGGCAACTGGCCATTATTTCTCCCCTCCCCACCTTTTCATAATTTAGGAAGAAATTATATGTTCTTAATCTCCTGTATGATTTTCCAGGTTGGTAACCCGGGTGACTCCGAGATTGCCAGCGTCGCCGCAGGCAGTGCAGCATTTTCTCTCTGCTACCTACCAGCTTGTCTGATGCCGTGGCTGGAGGATTTTTCTCCGGCGCAGTGCTTGCTTGCTGCGCTTGCCGCGAGAGGGCCCATTCCGCGCCTGGCTTTGGTGACGCGCGTGTGGGGACGGAGCTGCCGCTCACTGGAACCCACGCTTTCCCGGGAGGGGGGGGGGGGGGGGGGGGAATAAAATCTCATCCCCCCACCTGGGCTTTGCACTGATGCTCCTGGGGCTGATAGATCTGTGCTGTTTTCAGAGCTGTCGGGATGTTTTTAGAAGTGGATTGCATGTTGTTATAACCTAACGCTCGCGGTGGAGCGAGGCGGAAAAAGTCCCACGCTCCTGTTGTCGGGGTTGCCGATGCTTTTGTTCAAAATCCTCCGTCGGAAATAAGCGGCGCGTTTAGGATGCTCCTTGTTGCCACGGGAGGTAATGTCCTACTTGGAGCTGGCGGGTGTGAGCTTAACGGTGAGTTACGGGCGTCATTAGGAAGGCATTCCTGCCGGCAGGTTGGCTTGCAACGCTTGCGCTTCCAGTTTGCAGGTCGGAGGTGGCGGTTGCGCGCCGTGGAGTTTTTGTTCTTGCTCCAAATGAGGTGTTTAACGTGGGTTCATCGGAGCAGGGGAAACTGTTAGGTTTAGAAAAAGGACTATTATAATCATCTCGTCTCCCCTGCTGCCAGAAAACTCCACCAAACAGTTCTCGCATCAAGCTCGTTGCCGCTGGCGAGGGTGGAGGACTGCTCTTTAGAAAGAGATCCACGATCCTGGCCTCCAGCGCGAGGGAGAGGTTCCAGCGTGTCCTTTGGCACCAGGTTCTCCTGCAGACCTGACAAAGGGCCCGGATGGCCGCAAGACAAAGGTCTCCAGGGGTGCTGTGCTATGGGTGCCAGGAACTTTGCATGGCAGCCTGTTTGAAGGCTAAATTAGCGCGTTTACAGCCCGAAGCTTCTTAGTTGGTGTTGGCTCCCGGCAGGCAAGGCAGAAGCAGCGTATTCAACTCTCTCGTTGGCCTCAAGAGCGAAAGTTTCTGCTCGGGTCGAGCAGGTCCTGCCGTTCCTGGTAGTGACACGAGTGGGGTGGATTGCCGCTGAGAAACGCGCTCCCAAATAAGCACGGACCCTTCTCACGTCGCTTGTCTCATCATGTCTTGGCCTTTTTGGTGATGGAAGGTTTCGGTTTCTCTCCAAAGCAGATGTTCTTTTTGGACGTCCGAAATTGAGCTTTGAAAAGGAAGCAGTTGTACTCACCGACGTCTCCACTTTGGAGGGGAGAGTTTGTCCAGAGGGAGGTTTGTTCCGTATCGGCCCTTCTCCGCCGCTCTGAGAAAAAGGACCTTCATAGCTGAAGCTCCTGGTATGGGTGAAGGGAAGAAATTGCAGACTTCTGTTTTCTGGGGTGGGGTTTGTTTTTTATTTAGTTGGTTGGGGTTTTAAATTTTTATTTTTTCCCATTATGGAATTTACTGAAAATTTCCCTGTCCTAACTCCTGGAATTTGGTTTTTTTTTTTTTTCTTCTTCTTCTTTCTTGCAAAAGCTTCTTTTTCGTTAGAAGATTCAAAAATCAGGCAGGGAGCTTCAAGCTTTTCCCATCTTTTTCAACCAGCTCTGCTCGCCAGTTCTGGTGGTGGGCGTTTGGAGTGGGTTTTCCTGCAGACGAATGCTCAGGTGAGGATGATGCAGGTGGCTTTTCAGGTGGGCTCCTCGTTTGGCCAGAGTCTTTGGATGATGCAGGAGATGGACGGACAAAAGCTAAATGCTTCCTATTGCAGCTGCAGATAGGAGAGCATGTGCGCATGCCTCATCTGATCCCTGGTCCCCATGACAGAAGGGTTTTGGGTAACGATGGTCGCGGTTGAAAATGAAGGTGAACTTCATTGGTGTGGGCCAAGTAGTATTTTGTTTGCTGCCTGAGCTCCGCTTGGTTGCAACTGGATTCCCACTTGCCGCTCCCGCTGTTGCGGCTGACCACTGTCCCGGGAAGGGTTCACGTGTCGGCTGTCCCTTAGAGGGAATAAAAATCAGGCTTCTGGCAGGTCGTTGCAAGATGAACGCCTCTCCTTGGGGTTCACAGATGGGCCGCTCGCCAGTCCAAAGTTGGGTTTGTTTGGGGTGGGTTGTTTTTTTTTTCTCCCCAAGTGTTGGTTGCCAGCCGGCTCGTAGGTTGCCTAGGGCAGAGAGCATGAATTCACAGCAGACATTTCTCATTGAGTTTATTTTAGAAAATGGGGGGGGAATCATTGTCATCTGCCTGAAAGATTTTTTTTTTTTTCAGAATGTAATAGGGGAAACACTTCTGTGGATTGAATAAAGGGAATTTTGTTGCAGTGGGAAATACCGGACAAAGGAAAACTCTTTGTAATCTCAAAAGAGAAGCTGCGCTGACGTTTTGTTTTGTTTCTTTTTTTTTTTTTTTGGTAACAAATTGAATCTCCACTTTTCTGATCCAATGCTAAACTCCGTGTCCTATTCTAGAAGAGCAATTAGTCTGGGAAAACTGGTAACGCTTAACCCCAAAGTGACAGGAGTTCACCATGAAGCAGCGTGTCTTTGAAATATGTGCATATTCTTTTCTAATCGGTAGCAGTCCCACTTCCAGACAAATTTCAAGGATCACTGAACCTCTGCTGAGCTCTGTCACGTGGGCTGAGTGCAATCCTGCAAAGACCAAGTCTCTCCTCCTTGCTCTGCTGTTCGTGCTTTCGCTTATTCAAAGCTGAATTATTAATATTCTTATGGATGCTCTGTGGCACCCAGCCGTTTTCAGCCAGGCTTTGTAATATAAAAGCGGGAAGTTTTTGTTAAACTTCAGTCTTGCCTGACATTAGCAGCTCGTTATCATCTGAGGTGCTTGCGAGCGTACCCTTCGTATGGTATCTAAAAGCAGCATTTTGTGGTACCTCTGTATGATTCTCATCTTTAAGTTTATCGAAACAATTGTACGTGACGTCGTGGCTCTCCTTAGCGCTCAAAATCTCCGCAATATCAGAGCGGGTTGCGGTACTTGCGCACATCAGGAGTTTGGTGTGCTGCTGTGCCGGTCTTTAAAGAGTGCAGGTAACGTTGACCTCCGCTTGCCTTTGAACTTCATGAGTTGGGAAGTTCTGGAGTTGTGGGGAGGGGTGGAAGTGATAGGAGGTGGGAGGGAGACAGGCAGCTTATAAAAAAAAGCTTTTAAATTGCTATACTAAAAGAGTTAATAGCTTGCGCCCACGTCACTGACGGGTTTTATGTTCTTTTTGGTGTCTAACATGAGGTGGAATCAGCTCCTAGATGGATACGCTTTGTAATTTGGAGGTGTATTTGCCTGTCTGTCTTCTGGGATGAATGCTGGGAGCCCTGGCCGTGATGAAAAATAATGCGTATTGATTAGAAAATATCTTCCGGGGTCCGGTTTAGCACAGTCAGCAACTTGATTTCAAGCACAGGCCAATCCGCTCACCGTGGTGGACAAACAGTAAATGAAATACGCGTTGGTGCAGAGACGCGCGTCCCAGAGTGCACCGAGGAGGAACGTTCCTGTGGGAACTGGTGTCTTTCTGTTCATACTGCCTGGGAAACACCTTCTGTACATCGCAGTAAAATGGTGATGTCACTTCTGCTTTGACTCTGCGTATGTGCAAGATAGAGCTGGAAGGTGCAGCCTGGCTTTCATATGGGAAGACGACTGTCGTGGTTTAATCTCAGTCGGCAACTGAGCCCCACGCAGCCGCTCGCTCACTCCCCCCCACCCGGTGGGATGGGGGAGAGAATTGGAAGGGTCAAAGTGAGAAAAACTCGTGGGTTGAGATAAA
>NW_008794539.1:114492-119076 GCF_000699145.1 Aptenodytes forsteri
CAGCTGTCCTGGCTGTGCCCCCTCCCAGCTTCTTGTGCACCTTCAGCCTTCTCAGTCGGTAGAGCATGGGAAGCTGAAAAGTCCTTGACTAGTGTAAACACTACCTAGCAACAACTAAAACATCGGTGCGTTATCAACATTGTTCTCACCCTAAATCCAAAACACTGTACCAGCTACTAGGAAGGAAATTAACTCTATCCCTGCCAAAACCGGGACAACGACCTTCCACGTTCGTGCTGAAGTCTCTCTGTTTGTCTTGCTGGCTCACTTAGATTATTTTGCCAGCTGCGCTTTATGTTCAGGAAGGGCTTCTTGCTCATTTTCCTGTCCTCGAAAACGGTTTGGACTTAGCCTATCGCTTCAGGTCGTGACTGAAGCCAGAGAGAAGCGTGAGTTGGGCGTTGGACTAGATGACCTTCGGAGGTCCCATTCCAACCTAAATTAGTCTGTGGATTCACGGCACGTAACAGCTGTTAAAACGGCGGTGTTTTCCTGGTGTGCTCTGTGCTAGGCTTTTATATTTCTGCGTGAAAAATAATGATGGGAAGCATTGCTTCTGCGGTGCATTTGCCTGTCCGTGCTGGTTGCAAGCCAAGTCTGGAGAGGAGGTCGTGTAACTACATGACCATAAACTCAACCCGGTGTGACAAACGGTGTCCCCGAGCATGGCGCTGGCTGGGGCCAGGACTGCCTCAACCACAGCTGGTGGTTCCTGCTGGGAAGCTGGTTCGTGTCCTTCGGGTGTGTAACATGGGGAGCGTGAGCCCTAATCTGTCCGCAAAATGCTGTGTGTGGGCGTACTTCGAACTACACTTGTTACGAGCACAAGCCCTGCCCTGTATATCGGTTAAACCTGAAAAAAGGGTTGAGAAAATTGCATTTGGCACCCGCTGATAATCATCTGCGAGCCTTGGATCCGCTGCCCTGTTGTGCCCGGGAGCAACAAAGGTTGTTCTCTAGGAGAAGACCCTGCAAGGAAAGGCCACCGCCACTTGGGAGGAGGTCTGTGGCGGTCGCAAAGCAGCTGAGCATCCTTCGGGAGCTGCAAAGTTCGGTGGCAAAAGGGCAGCAAGCTCCCTCCGTCGAGGGCTCGCAGGCACTTCTTTGCTGTGGAAAAACAGCGGGGTCGAACAACCGCGTATTTCCTTTTCTTTGTGGTTTTAAAACACTGATCTATTTAGACTTGCTGCTAGAATTGAACCTATTTCTTTCTACTCCCTCCACTTAGCCGCCACAAGAGACTTGAGGTGCGGAATCGCTCTTTGTTTCCAGCTGGAACGAAGCACGGTTCCTGGCACGGGTTCCCCGGGTGACGTTCTCACGAATTCGGAAATAGCCTTGCTTGGAGCCGCCGTCTGTCCTGCTCAGCTGCTGCCGAGGCTAAAATACGTGCAAACCCCCTTCTTTTCAGGGCGAAGCAAGCATGGGTTCCCTTCATGCTGAACGCGCTTGAAACAGCACGGGCGCTTTCAGTGGTTCTTGTTCCCCTGATGCCTTGTCAGGGACGCTTTTTTTTTTAATTAGACAAGGGTTCTCGGAGCAATGCGATTTCCTTTTTTTTTTTCTTTTTTTTTCAACTGAAAAATGAGTTGGGTAGGATGAACGGTGGTATGTAGAGCTCCACGCTACCCATCGAAGGGATTGGGGGTAATGCTGTCTTGAGGAAGGCTGTTCCATCTACCGGAGGTTGATTATTTTCATGGCTTCTAATGAGTCGTTAAACCAGAGCTTGGTTTTAAGAGGATGTTGAATTTTCTTTTTTTGGTGCTAACAGGAGCTTGCCTGAGGGTTGATGCACACGTGAAACGCCACGATTCACGTGTTCTCCCTGTAAAGTGGGTTACAAATGCTTTCGGTCTTCAATATCCACTATATAAAATCACTAGGTAACATAGAAGAGCGTAGCTCGCTCCTCCTTTCCCAGGAAATATGTTTTACATGTATGGAGGGCGAAGTGGGCATGTTGTTTGGACTTGTCCTTTCAAACCGACCAGGCACGTGGCGGCCTTCAGACGCGAACGGAGCCTCTTAGCACTTACAAAAGAAGCCAGATTACTTATCTTTTTTTTTTTCCTCCTGTTTTCACAGCCCCTTCCTTCTCTCCCTGCAATTAGAAGCCATTTCTGTGAAACTACAGACTCTTAAATCCACCTGAGAGCAGACCCCCTTTTCGCCGAGCTCCCCACTATTATTTATGCCATCAGCAACGGAGAGAAATTCCAGAACAGCGTTATTGTGCGGCGCTCGGATTATCACAGAGCCGCCGCTTTTGCTGCGGTGGCACCTTTTTCCTTCCGTTCTTATTTTTCCGTCGTGAAATGCAGTACGCGTAAGCAACGCTAAACCAGGTCATCAGCATTAAGTTTGTCCGTATTTGCGCCTGCTTAGTGCTGGCTTTCTGTACGGTATTAAGCCCAAAGCGGGTGTTCTTAGTTTCATCTGATCGGTTTGGGGTGCGAGGGGGGGGTTGTTTGCATCAGAAGTGTGGTCTGGGGTGGCTAAATCAGCCTGATTTAAGGGGGATTTTGCGTAGATGGATATAGAGTTTGAATTTGTGGGTATTTTCTTCTCGGGCTGAACTGCCAGAGCACCAATGAACAACTAAATGGTAGGATTTTTACGTGTTTGGTGTGGTGTTTTTTTTTTTAGGGCCAGCGCTTCCTTCTAAAACACAGCTTCTTAATCCTTTGAATTCCCTTGAACAGCAGGATGCCCTAGGGCTGGATGTGTGTGTACGTGGGTTCACCCCCCCCACACACACACCCCGGTTTTGTATTTCCGAGGGATATTTGCATGAGAATGAGCAACGGCACAGCATTTTTGTGTCGGGATTCCTGGGCCAAAATGAATTGGGCTTATTCGTAGAATTAATGGGAAGAAAGAGGAGATCGTGGCCGCTTCCGCCTTGCGTTGAAGGAAGTCGTTTGACCGTGGTCTTGACCCGTTGTTGGCTGGGACGTGTCGGAGAGGGACCTTTTGTCTGTGACTGCGGTGCAACAACCGGGAAAGCTGGTGCCTTTTGCAGCTTCTTTACCTTTTGGCTTTTACTTGCTTTACCTTCTTGAACTAAACCTTCCAAAACCGCCCGTGTTCTTGCTTATGGACGGCCACGAGCAGAGCGCGGCACAGCGGCGCTGTCCTACCACGCGTAAATACTTGGAGCTGTTCAGCCCGTCCCAAGATACTAGGTTTTAAAGTCTTAATGCTTCAGCAAACGCTCAGGTTACCACAGCGCGGGTCTGAGTGTTTGTCTTTAGGTCAAGTTTTACCCCCCGAAATATTTTTCTTCAGTTGTCTTTTTCGGATGACTGATGTCAGCAGCATGTGACTTGTTGAATCTTGCCTTTTTCTTTTTTTTTTTTTCCTGGACCTCTGTCGAGGTCAGAGGGTTGCTAGGCTGGATGTGTTGCCCAGAAATTATTTGTATTAAGGAAAAAAAAAATAATAAAATACAATAAAATACAAAGAAAAGTCTTGGCAAGGCTTTGGTTCGTCATGACGCAGCTCCTATTCCAAAGTAGCTGAAGGGTCTCCCCAACCTGCCGCTTGTGGAGCTTTAATTCCTTCTCATTTTGAAGCCTTGAATTTGTTTCTTTTCTCTGATTCTCTTCTTTTTTTTTTTTTTT
Source organism: Aptenodytes forsteri (assembly GCF_000699145.1). Taxonomy (NCBI): domain Eukaryota; kingdom Metazoa; phylum Chordata; class Aves; order Sphenisciformes; family Spheniscidae; genus Aptenodytes; species Aptenodytes forsteri. The sequence continues at coordinate 118,119 of NW_008794539.1, forward strand.
TTTAATGAAAACGTTCTTCCCTGAGTCACCGTAACTAAGATCTGAACTGCAAATTATGTTCCATTAGGGAAAAAGACGGGGTTCCCCAACCCCCTGACTAGTCATACCCAAGCAGAGGAAATCAGTAGCTATTAAAGGAGCCAGGATGGGAAAACCAAATGAAACTGGGTGCTTTTCCTGCGTTGACGTAACCGAGGATTGACGCTTGGCTCGCTTCGCTTCTCTCTGACATCAAATGCCTCTTCTAGGAATATTTTTATAATAGCGCTGGGCTGTCTGCGGTTCCCGAACTCATTCCTGTTGGCTAATTTCATAATTTCTTCCCCTGAACCTCCAATTTAGCACCCACACCTTACTAATTACCAAAGCTATGAGCACTGACGGGGAGTGCTTTGGCAAATCTACAGATTTCAGGCGAGTAGTTGGCCGAGATGGGCGGAAAAGTGGAGGACGCAGAAAATGGAGGTGCTGTGAATTGTTCAAATGGCATTTAGGGGTCCTCTTCCTCCGCCTTCACTTAATTAGAAATGAAATCTGCTTTTATGCCGCAGATGTTATATATGTTATTTTTTTTATATAGATATATACACACACCCCACTTAAGTGGTACCTTTCTCTGTCAGTACGTTACGTGTTGCTTAGCAAGCCACCTTGGTTATTATTTTTGCAGCAAGATAAAAAAAAAACCCTAAAAATGAGCTAGAGAGAACAACGAGTGGCCTCGAGGTTGGCGAGGAGAATTCGGAATCGGTGTTTTATTTAGACGAGGATGGGAATAGTGGGCGCTGGATACAGGGCATGGAGGAAAAGAGCCTGTTGGGAACATCCGCACGAATCAGCGGCTTGATCTGTTTGAAGTTTTTTGCTTTAAAATGTCGATCAGCCCCGTCTGCGAAGAGTGAAAACTACAGTCCTTGTCGTGCTTCTGATTTGTGGTTTTGGGGGGTGGTGGTTGTTA
>NW_008794539.1:119195-136027 GCF_000699145.1 Aptenodytes forsteri
TTTTTTTTTAGCTATATCTGCAGCTCCCCTACATAAGCTGCTTAACTTTGCAGCTCTGGCAACCAGAGCGTAGGCTGCATCTTTCCCCGGAGGGACCTGAAAGCTACCTATGTCCGGGCACGTATCCTTTCTTTTAAGGAGGAATGAGCTAAGGTTTGGCTTTAACAGTTCACACGCTTCCTAAAACTAGTAAAGCCACTCCGGGTACGGTTCCGCTGTGCAATGCAGGGTGCTGCAGAAACCTCAGAGTTCTTTCTGAAGCCAAGTTCCGCTGTGTCAGCGTGCCGCTGGAGGTGAATCAGCCCTGACAGAACCACAAATAATTAACCTTGGGCGCAGAGCTGCGCTAATGCAGCTGCACTTCAGTAAGTTACAGCACGAGCAGCTCTGTGCCTGAAGTAGATGTTTTCCAGCTTGCTCAGAGACCGTTCGGACTTCTCCAGTCCTGTGCTCCGCTGGGGATGCTGGAGCCGTGCTGATGAAGAAGCGTTCCCTGCCCCTGATAACGTGAGGTCTTGCAGGAGGTCCTGTTCCCACTCAGACCTCCCTACCCCAATTTGCAAGGGACTAATGCTGCTTGGATCTCCTTGTGTTCTTTGGAAAGTCTCCGTGCTCCAGCAAGTGCTGGCCGGGTGGGAATCATTTGGCCCGTCGTTTCCGAGTTGATGGCAGGAGGAGAGGGGGAAGATGTTGAAGTCATCGGGCGTGATGGTCTCTGAGCAGTGGCTATGTGAGATTGCTGCAGGTGGATATGTAAGATCTTGCAAGCTTGTTCGGGACCCGGGTGGCTTCTACGCTTGCCGTGGTGCTAGAAGAACATAATGTCACCTACAGAGCGTCCAAGTGGATCTTTAAAGCTTCATTCTTTCATCTGGAGACCTTGGAGCATCCGTGCTTCGCTGCCTGGCATGGTGCATGGATGTACCGGGGCAAGCGCACGGGCCAAACCAGTGGCGATGCCTCAAAACCGGTAGTGTTTGAAGGCGCGTGGGAATGACCTCCGTTGCTGCCACAAGGTTAAACGAAGGGGATGGAGCTGAATTTTCAGGGAAGGCTCTTGTGGTTGCCTTCCCACCGTTCGGTGGAAGCAGAGTGTGGTCTTTAAATGATTTTGCCCATTTATTCTGCTGTCTGTGAAAAGGGCTACAGCAAATGAAACACGCTAACGTTTTGTTTTCTCAGCAAAATTAGATATTGAAAGGTAAGCGGCTCTTGGACCGTGCGGTCCAAGACTCAATTAAATATACAGCTAACAGATTGTATGGCCTGACAGCACACCATGGGAGGAAATAATGGGCGTCAGCAGACGCGGTCAATTTATAGCTAGATACGCTAAATATTTTGCATTCTGGGAGGGAGCCCGGTAATATTTCTTCTGCAGTGTCTTTATCGTGGCATTTTGCGGGGCGGTGGTGTGTGGGTCCGGGTCTGGTGTGGCACACAAGGACGTGTAGACCTGGAGACCAAAAGGACACGTATGTTGGTGGCACACGGAGCACCCCACTGAGGTGCGCTAGATAAATATGCGATAAATACGCAAATAGCTTGTGCGGGTGGTGCGGAGAAGAGCAGATGGAGATGTGGATACTTAAAGTGGCTTTTCCTGTGGTTACACAGTATGTAGCCGGGAAAAGGATTTATTTTATATGAATATACGTTGGCCTGATGAGAGCTGTGGGTCTCGTTGCTGCTTTGTCCTTACCGGACGGACAGTTTTGTGCGTGTTTAGCAGGAAATTTCCTCTGTCCCTGGAGTCTGCAAGGCCACCTCCGGAGGGAATACACTTGATAGTGTAGTATTCTCGGAAGGAATATACCCCTCCCCTGGAAAGCACTGGGTGTCAATCCTCCACAGCAGACCTGAGGACAGCAGGGCTTTCTGGTGTTTTGCAGGAACACTTTGAAAAGTATCCGGTTTTGGTAGCGGAGGCACGGAGAAGGAACAGGAGAGGCTTATCTGGACTGGCAGGCTGCGAGCTGCTGATGCACCTTTCTCCCTCATCTTGTGACTCGGTGAGAAATAAGTCCAAACACTATTAAGGTGATAACGTTATTAAGCCCAGAAGCGTCAGGACCTGAGGAAGAGGCCAGAGCGTTTATCAAAATACACTTAAACGTTTTCAGCCTCCAGCCTTTCACACCACGGTATTGGAGAGATGGCTACAAGTAATTCTGCATCTACAGAATTTAGACGTGGCGCCATGAGTGATGGGTTACAGAGCCTATTAATTACGCAGAAATCGGATCTGCTCTCCGGGGTTGATTGTCTTCGGGCAAAGCTCGCGTAGGAGAAGTTCATTCGCAGCCTTTTGGAGTGAGCCAGCTGTCCGTGGGCGCCAGCGGTGGAGGTGTGGGCTTGGAGATAGCTTCTCTTCGCCTGGTCTGGTGGGGTCAAGGCTTGGGGAAGCCTCTGCACGGTTCATCGCTTCCTTGGGTTTCCCAGTAGCTGTGGGAAAGCCACTTCAGCTCCTTGGGTTTGCTAATAAGACCTCCTGAAAGCAGGAAGAGCGGAAGATGCTGCGTTGCTTGGCGAAGGCAGCGACTGGGATCCAGGAAGGGCTATGGCTGCGTAGCGGAAAAACGGGGATTAACACTTACACAAGGAGCGTGTGGAAAGCCTAAAGCACCAAGGCAATGCTAGGACCAAATAACTTCGATGGGGATCCTGCTGCGTTGTCGTGCAGCCCTACAAATGCCGCAGAGGAAGCTTTCCGCGCACGAGTCTTAACCCACTGGAAAAGCAGCATAATTTGGCTTTTGCTTCCCCCCCCCCGCCCCGGTTTGGTACAAGGCTTACCAGCTACAGTCTGGGGAAGACTGTCACTCTGAGAATAAGGTCAGTTCAGGCGGTTTCTGGATGTTGAAATGCAGCTAATTCAGTCAGACGCGGCAACCCTGGGGTATCAAGAAGCTTCTGCTCTAGTATGGTAAATCTCAGTGTCACGGTCTTCATTACTATTTTTTTTTTTTTTAACTCGCTGGAATATAATCCTCCCCTAAAACGCTCCGAGAGATAAGATCAGGCCTAGACTTTCAGGTCTGCTTTTACATTTACTTTTTCTCCGTGGCATACGCTTTATCGGGAGCTATTTGCCTTTGTCTGGGTGCTTTTGGGAAAAAGACTTTTCTGCATCTCAAAGCGTATTTGAATTTAACAGGAGGATGGAAATGCCGTTCCTGTATATGCTGCATCTTTTAAAGTTGCTTTCTTGCGTCTGTAATAGCCATTATTTCTCTGTCTGATTTTCTTCCTTCTCAGCTGTTTGCAAAGGCTTTTACAAAAGCTGATTCACCAGTGACTGCCGTGTAATACAATAGTTGGTGCCTTTTCGATGGTGTTAAAATGAACCTTTAAAATTGTGCCTATAAAACACCAACTTATCAAATCCTCCTGCAAAAGAGACTGTCAAAGCAGGGGTTTTTTTACATGTTTATTGTATTAATATTAAAAGCTTGCAGAATATATGTTTATACCGGATGGTTCTAGTTTGCATCTGCATCCCTCGGTGAAATGTGTGAGGGAGTTTGAGGGATTAATTTTTTTTCCGAATTTTTTTTTTTTTCCCCCTTCTAAATCCCCCCCCCTTTTTTTTTTTCCCCTTTTTCCTGATTTTTTTTTTTCCCCCCTTCTAAATCCCCCCCCCCTTTTTTTTTTCCCCCTTTCCAACATGTTTTCTAATGGCATTTGTGAGGCGATTGCTGCAAAAATTCAGCACTAGCGTTCTTCTGTCAAGGTGTTCATTAACCTTTGAAGCAGGATGAATTCTAAGGTGGCGGGGGGGGGCGGGAAATGACTAGCTGGGACCCAAAGAGACCGTCCTTAGGTGGAGAGACTAACGAAGCTTGGCAGAGGCTGGATTTTGTTTGCAGGCACGCTCCTTTCCCTTCACAGAAGGGGAGAGAACGGAACACGATGCCTTTACAGCGAAATGTGCTTCCTGCGAGTCTTTGAGATATTGCTGTGATAAGTGTAGGGTAAAAGCACGTCTTAGACTCCCTGGAAAAGCGCAAGGAAATAGTTGAAGTAGTTAATGGTAATTGTGTAGTTGCCTGATACCTGTCAGCCGTGTCAGCTCATCCAGCTAGCGACGGCGCAATACTTGTCAGCTCCTAGAAGAGGACGTTGCCGAAGAACGAGAGGTGGCTCAGCGGATGACTTGCATCCCAATGATGCAAAACCTGGCCTTGGGAGAGGTTTTAAAATAAAGGGTGCGTGAGGACTGTCGTGAGTTTCCGAAAGACTGGGGGGAAGGTGGAGCTGGAACTTGGGCTGTGAGAACATCCCAGGGCTGGTAGGGGACTTACGGACCTGGCGGTTTTCCATGAACCTGGTCAAGAATTTGGGACGTCATCTCCTTCGTGGTCTTCCGTTGAGATGCGCGGAGCAAGAGGGCAGCTTTCGCCTCCGTAAACGTCTAAGCCAGCTTTCCTGGCTGCTGGCCTGCCGACGCGATGGCTCAGCGCCCCGCGTCGCTTTGGCAGAAGAGCCGTCCAACACCAGGACGGCTCAGATGGCCGAGTCAGGGGGTGCGTGGTCTCCATGGCACGCGCACGTCACCTCTCCTAGCCTTTCTTGCTTGCTGGCTGAATGACGACGTTAGCGAGCGTAGCCAGCTTTAGGCACGTCCTTTCTTACTCTTTATGGGATTTCTCTAGGTGTGCACGGTTGCTTATCAAAACACGATACAATTTTTCAGAGAGTTCTCCGGCGGTTTGGCGTTCAATTCGGAACGACCGAATTGAGTCAATTCGCATGCAGGAATACGAGAATGGAAACGTTTGGGATTTTCACGGGGTAGATGGGAATAAAGGTCTCAACCGGGTTAACGCGCCAGGAATTTGGCATATATTGGTAGCTTTGACACAAGGGGTGTACGCAAAGCGGAGGTGGAAAGGCGGAGCTGCTTCTCTTGACGCAAACTTGTCCCGCTATGCAACGTCAACTTTCACGGCGAGGCAAACCGCAGCGATTCCCACAGAGGTTAGATGTTTTCCTTGGTCATTTTTTTTTCTTTTTAAGCCAACAGCTGTGTGGCATTAACTAATTGGCTTTAACTTAGAGGGAGTTAAAGCAAAATAAATCCCCAAGCGGATGATTTTGTTCAGAATTAAAATGCATTGAGTCATTGTAGATGAGTGCAGTTGGCTAATCCTGATTTGCAGCCATTTGAACTGGGATTAAAAGCGGTCACACGAGGATTAAGTGCAGTTTAAATAATCCACTAGGAATGTAATTCAGATTAAATAGCTTGTGTTCTTGTAATGGCAGTGTGGTTTGGATTATGGCACCTCTGCGTGGCGTGCTCTTCCCTTTCCTTTTTCAGAATGAGAAGTAAACCAGTGCTGTAAAGTCACAAGCTGAGCAGTCATTCCCCAGCAGCTTTTTGTCTTTCGTGTTTGTTTGGGTTTTTTTTAATTTCCTCTTGGATTGTGCTTTGTGGCAGGCATTTAATTCATATTCCACATTTCCCTACAGCGTAAAAACGTGAAATTTATTAAGAAAACATTTAACCTATTAGATGACCTAAAAATCCAGCCTTGGTTAGGGGAAACAAAGTAAATAAACCAGAAAAAAAAAGTATTTCTTTGTTCTGTGTGCTAGGAATTGTATTATTATTCAGTAATGGGACACTACTCGCCCACACAGATGGTGAAGTAAAATGAGAATTCTTTGTTCTGTGCTAGGAATTGTATTATTATTCAGTAATGGGACACTACTCGCCCACACAGATGGTGAAGTAAAATGAGAAAAGCAAGTGTTTTGGGACTGAATGGAGACAGAATCGCCAAAGATGCCTTTAAGTGGGTTTGCTGGGAGTTCAGACTGAAGAGGACCTTCCACGTTGTCCTTCTAGCTGGAACGACATCTCCTAGCAGGCTCCAGAATGAATGTCATACGGAGGCAGTCACTTCCATGGGTATCTTCTTTTTCTTTCCTCCTTTAGTGCTGTGACTCTTCCTGTGCCTCAGAACTCCTCTCCTCCGTTTCACGGGGAGGGATGCTGTGATTGCTGATGCTGACACGTACGCCGACAGCCCAGACTGACTTTGGCGCACATCTAGTGCGCTTGGGCAGGCTCCTGAATTGTCTTGCGATTCATTTTCTGCTTAGGATGTGCCAGTTTTAAACCGCTTCAGAGATTTTTGGGGTCTGCCGAGCAAGGATAAACCGTGACGCTCTACAGTGACGTGTTGAGAGACGGCCAGATGATGCACCAGTTTGTCATCATGTTTATTCAGAGGAAGCTTGTGAGCTTGCCTGATTTATGATGTTTATCCAAACTGTGCGGTCTCTCCATTTCGAGACAGCCCGTTCAACCCTGGCGGGTAGCAGTTGTCACAAGTACGTGCGCTTGGAAGAGACCTTGGTTTTACCTTGCCACCCCAGTGCAGGCTTCATCGGGTACCACGGGGGAGAGGGTGATGGTCAAGATCTTAAATGGCTCTCATTCATCATTGTTACAGGTTATTTGGTAAGCTGACATGTCCTTAAATGATAAAGAGAAAGGATTTAGCTTTACCTGATGCACCGTTTTCTCTATCTGGGAGAGCAGAAGAATTTTACTTCAAGGGTTTCATTAACACTTCTCAAGGTGATATAATCATTTATGTGAGAGCAGGAGAACTTGCTAAAGGGCTCTTAATAAGCCCTCTCCACTGTAATTTCATAGGGTTGCAGCCTGGATAGTGCTTTTCATGTGTTAAAGCAGCACTTGCGATTCCAAATTAGCACCTGGCTGTGAGCTTGAGGGGTCATTTTGCGCTACAGGAAAAGAGCAGAACAGCCCCCAGCGCTCCCGCGCAGCGGCTGCCCGTGGCGAGGGCTCGCTGTGGACTCACCTGCTCGGCGTGAGCGGTCAGGTGCGGGTTCGCTACGCTCGCTCAGCCTATACTGCCCTCCAGCATCATGCCTCTCTCTTCCCATTTAATGAGCATCCTTCAGCTGTAGCACCCTCCACGCACTCCAGGATTGTTGCTTTGCCCTCTTCATGTGCTCATATCCTTGCCCTCTTCAGCTGCAGTAATTACAGGCCACGAATTGCAAATTGCGACCTCTCCGCTTAGTACACATTTTCTTTGCCTTGGTCAAAGATGGGACTTGGATGCTTCTCTAAACAGAATGATGAGATAGTGTCGATCTGTGCCGCTTTGGCCTTTGAACTACCCTCTGCTTCCAGGATCATTAATCCATTATAGTATTTAGATAATTCATCTTGCCCTTGGCAGTATGATATTTAATGTGACACCCTCGGAACTGAGGACGTGTAAGCGTCGCTCAACAGAGGGACGATTTCTCGGTCACTGCAAGAAAAACGTGGCTTGCGTGACATCGTGCAGCGGGTTTGAGACCTGGCTTTGGTTGCGCGGTCCGAGTAAAGCCCTACCCAAAAGGAGCAAAGCTGCACTGGTATCTCTTTCCCAGACAATGTCTGGCTTTTGCATTTTGGAGGCCGGATAGCAATCCGTGTTGCACATGTAGCAGGCTCTCTGCTTCCAAGCAAACCATCTGAACTTAGAGTAGTCCACGCGCAGGAGAGGAGTCTTGAGCAAGCTGTGTCTTGAATGACTTCACGCTGGAATTTTTAGCTAGGTCAACCTTAAACTAGGGTCCACCAGGGATCTCGAGAGTGGACGACTTCTTGTCTTGGTTCCGCTAAGCCTGCGGTCAGTTAGATGGTGGTTGCAGTTGCTTTTGCATTGCAGATGAATGCTCCTCCCCAGGCTTTTTAAACATCTGTAGCTTGCAGAGTTGAGCTTAGTTTTGTTAGGCCTGAGCTGTCATCTCCTCTGACTCTTAGCCACAGGGAGTTGTTTTTATTATTATTGTGCCATGTGCATTTTTTTCCGAAGGATACTGTTAGAAGATAAATGATGTTTAGGAGATATTCAGTACAATTAGAACTACAGCAATAACCTGGATTTACTGGAGCAGTGCAGCCATTTATTAAGTCTAAGCGTGCAGGTCCTTAAATTCCCGTTGGGATTTTGTTTGTCTATTGTTCTGTTTGCACTGGGCATAATACCAGAAATGGGTTCTCTGCCAGAAACAAGTCGCAAGACAAATTGTTCCATCCATGAAAACTTCAAACAAAGGGTTTGGTTTTTTTTTTCCCCTTAAGACAGAGTACTTGGTGAAATAGCCCCCGGTTTTCCAAGAGCCGAGTTTGAGAGTCTAAAGATGTGATGAAAAGGTCTGATCTTGCTCGATCGTAAAATCGTAGCTACTTTATTTTTCCTCATTGAGACATGAGCCTTCAGATCTAAAGATGATGAAAAGGTCTGATCTTGCTCGATCGTAAAATCGTAGCTACTTTATTTTTCCTCATTGAGACATGAGCCTTCAGACTAATTTAGTACAACTCGCTCCCTTAACAAGCTACGCTGTTATTACTGATTTTGATAGCGCCGCGAGGTTCTGCTTGTGTATGCACAAAAGGCACGGAAGAGACAGGCACTGAAGATAAAACAAGGTTATCGCAGCGCAGAAGATTAACCCGGGCATTTTTCCACCTGAGCAAGGAAGGGGAATAAGTACCTGTGCCACACGCAGGACTCGAGCACCTGAGCCGTCCTACAGTCGGAGATCTCTGTCTAATTAATCTCAGTGCAAGTTTCTCTAGGTCGCATCCTATAGATAGTAAGAAAACGTTATCTTAAGAGATCCTCAGGAAACCTGCTAGCTGTGAAGGACTCGGGTTCCTAATATTAAAAGTTTGGATTCTTATTTCTTTAGCTGTCCCCTAATTTTATCCTTGCTTCTCAGGATCATCTAGTTTGACAGGCAGACGTTTTCCTCTATGTTTTAAAACTCGGGGAATTATTGCTTACCAAAGTAGAAGACGGTAAAGAACATGAAATCAGTTGGCTTTGAGAAATGTCTTAGCAGGGATTCAACAGATAAAGGGCCGTAGGTCTGAAGATGGTGCGCCGAAGGAGCATTAAGTCTTGAGTGCGCGCAACATTTAGGGGAAGCTTTGTTAGGTGCTGACCGTCGATGCTATTTCAGGCTTTCTCTGCGATTTCTGACTTCTCTCTGTGTGCTTGGGTTGCTGTGTCTCCGAGAGAAGAGTTTTGGAAGGAAATCGTTATGTCGGTTCGAATTCTGTGGGTTTACTTTGCCTGTCTTAAATCTTTTATGGCGCTCACAAAGGATGATGCGTGAGTGCAAAGTGTTGCTGGATTTGAGTATGACTTTTGGAAAGGAAATCACCTTTTGGCGCTGCTTAATTCCTCCGTAACTTCGTCTCGCTGTGGACCTCAAACCCGGTATATTTTCCTTAAGCTCTTACGAACTCTTCGTCTGAAACGTTTGACTTTTCTTGCTGGCAGTCAAAGGATTTGTTTTGCATGAGTTTTCTTGCTTCGTTTTAATCCTTCTAATAGAATTAGAGTCCGGGTCCTTCGGCTCTACAGAGCCATTACGAGCTTAGCGACAGCCTTTATAACCTGTGCATCTTGTGAATCCCACCTAAACAGACAGGAGTAGTGGATAGCGCAGACCAAATATTAGCAGCAGACACCAAAATGAAATAGATCTTTTTGAGAATTAGCACAGAGAACGTGCAGATGATTTGCCTGCGGTCTCGGGAGCCCTAAGGATAAACTCCATTCTGTTGGCCAGAGGATAACTCTTTCCCCCTGCGCGTGATCTCGGAGATAACCGTCATTCTCTAGAAGGTGACTTGCATTTTTTGTGGCTGCTTAGCTTGTTCACAAGCAGGTTGGGAAGTGCTGCACGCTGCACATTTCTTGCTGACTTAATGAGCTGCATCGTTCAAACTTTGAAGCCAAGGTGATTTATTACGGGCTCTGTGGGTTTGAAAATGATGAACAAATGTAATTTGGGAACGAGTGCTGGTAGTAAAGTGAAGTTTCAGTGAGCTCAGCTGGGGTGCAATACGCTCCCTTCTCCATGAGCCGTGGAGGTGCTATGGCACGGTCATGCTCCAGCACCCTTCATGCTGGAGGTTCATGCATTCATTGCCATGATGAAAATTCACATTAGTCTCGTTGCCCAGCACAGGCGTGGAGAAGTTGGTCTGCTTAAGGCATCCCGACTCTTTGCTTTCTACCTTGTTTTCTTCCCTTCGTTTCTAATGGCTGAACAAACCAATGAGGGGAAGCTACAGATTTTTTTAAAAAATTAATATTATTTAGTAGTCTGCCCTTCTCCTCCTTATTGTCCTGGTCTTGTTTGTTCTCCTGAATCTTGGGCTTTAAATTCTACTGCTGCTCAGTTGTTCCAAACTTACCGTTCCCGACTCAGTCCACCCACTGCAGTTATTGGCTTCCTTAGCATAGAATCGGTAAGGTTGGAAAAGACCTCTAAGATCATCGAGTCCAACCGTCAATAGCAAGGCAATTAAACTCTCTATCAGACTTCAGAAAGGCCTTAGATGAAACTTCACCCTGTTCAGATTTGTCAGGAGTTTTGAGACCGACAGGGTTTGTTTGGTTGGTTGGGGTTTTTTTAAGAGGTTTTGAAATTCCTCAGCATTTCTTAACTTTCCTGTGGCTGCGGTTTATGTTGCCATCTAGCTGTTGACTCATGATAACCCCTTCTGCGTCCGCTTAATGGTGAAATGTCAAAGTCATGCTGCAATTAAAAAAAAATATATACCAGCCGTTCGGTGTCGCGGAGCTGCAGTACGGCCAAAAGTAAGTTCAAAATTATGACTCTTAATGCGCCTATGCTAATGATCCCCAGCAGTGGCATCTTAACGCTAATTAACCTTGGGGTGAACTCGCATTACCGGTAAAACTCTAAACCAAAGCAAGAGATGAAGGGCGCAAAACCCCCGACGCTAAGCCATCGCAGGAGGCTGTCGGCAGCTTTTTTTAGGATGGAAATGCCTTCTTTTCATCTCAGGACTGTTTTGGTTGTCTGGACACCTCCTCCCCAAGAAAACAGAAAGGACCAACGCGGTCGTGTGTTTCACCGAACCCTGGAAGACCTGCAGGACCTGATTCTGCCACCCATAGGGGTTGGGATGATATTTGGCAGTTGCTTCCTGCTTTTGGACAACCTCGCCTTACAGTTTGTGGCTTATTAATAGATTGTAGATGTCTAGAACCAAGACTTCCACCAGCCCTGTCCCATAATGATGAAGCGTTGGAGTTTTTCTTAACGCTTCTGGCACATCTGTGTTCTCCTGGAGAACTCTTTACTTCTCTGGTAGCATAAACCCAACAAAATCACTTACTAAATTGCCAGAGTTATATGCAAAATGAGACGAGGCAGTAGGAAAACGACTTCCAGGGTCCGTAAATGAAAGTATCTGTCTTGCTGTGTTGTAATATGGTAAATGGCTCTGTCTGCCGGTGGCAAGGTGAAGGTTTTGTTGCCTGCAACAAGCACTAAAATCTCATTGCTTAGGATCTCTCTTGGCACTGATTTTAAAAGCAGCGCTCGGCAAGCATCAAATTATTAATCCAACTAGTAACTTCACAGTTTATAACTCTGAAGGCACTTTTTTATGTCGCCCTACCAAGACACATGAGTGGTGAAACATTGGAACAGGCTGCCCAGGGAAGTGGTGGAGTCCCCATCCCTGGAGGTATTTAAAAGACGTGTAGATGAGGCGCTTAGGGACATGGTTTAGTGGGTGGTGGTGGTGGGTCGACAGTTGGACTCGATGATCTTAGAGGTCTTTTCCAACCTCAATGATTCTATGATTCTATTCTATTCTATGACGTGAAAATAAATAAAGCAGAGGGGTGAGCTCTGGATTTTTTTGAGTAACTTCAAGGGGACCGGGAAGGAAGAAGGACTGGAAAGGTGGGAAAGAAATAGGGAAGCTGTTGCCTGCTGGGAATAGTCCCCAAAATCTGAGTCACCGTTCACACCATCGGGTCCAGGTGTGACTACGGCCGCTCACCTGTGCTGAGCGCTTGTCACTCAAGGGGAAGGGACAGAATTGCAGCTAAATGAGGAAATTCCCATCTCGAGGGCCGCTGCTTCATTAGAAACCAACTTTGTAGAAACCTCGAGTATGATTTAATTTCTTTTAAATAGGTACGGCATTTTAACTAGGCCAGTACTCCTGGATTTTGGGGGATTTTTGGTCCAGTTTTGCCGTCGGACAGAATGTACTGCTTCCACACGATACCTGGTGGGACGCTGAATTTCGGACCAGAGAGACTCCAACGTTTCTCAGGTGCTCGATTTGATGGATTCTTGAGGGAAATGTCCATGTACTGCTTAGTTTGAAATATAGTCAATATAATGTGGTTTTGTACAGGCAGGATAAGTAATATAATTCCTTCTAATGGGAATGGGACCTATTAATAGCCTGGCATTTGGAGCTGGTTTATGAGCACTGAGGTGCGTGGTGTGGTAGATCTATATTAATTTTATTTCCTTAGCTTTCTCCTTGGGCGCGTGGGGGTACGGTACCTCGTTTTATGCAGTAGATCATCGAATCGTAGAATAGTTTGGGTTGGAGGGGACCTTTCAAGGTCATCTAGTCCAACCCCCCCCCTGCCCTGAGGACATCTTTCAAGGATGTCTTCAACTAGATGGGGTCGCTCAGAGCCCCGTCCAACCTGACCTGGAATGTTTCCAGGGATGGGGCATCCACCACCTCTCTGGGCAACCTGGTCCAGTGCTTCACCACCCTCAGCGTAAAAAAAAAAAATTTCTTCCTTAAATCTAGTCTCGATGTTTGAGGCTGTGTTGCTCTGTCTGCAACTTTTAATTCCTGGAGGAAACCGGTCTCTTAACAATTTTTGGCTGGTTTAAAATAAGAGTTTCTGTGAAGATTATGTTGAGATTGGCTGCCCTTTCTAGTTTGCCGTACTGTTCGGTATTCGATCCTTGCAGCTGCCACCTCTGCTGCAATATTGTCACTCCTAATGCTTCTGATAAAGTGCAATTCTGGAAGAGAACATAACCTCTTAATTTCAGGATGGATGGCCACTTCAGGATGTCCACAACGCTGCGCTGTGAATCTGAATGGAGAATCCATTTCCTCGAGGACTCCGTACTGAAATGAACCGCTAATGAAAGTGCAGGAGGCTCCCAAAAAGCAGCGCAGAGCGGTACAGGCTTGACGCTCAACTCGAAGGTCACTTTGAAGGAAGACCAGCTTAAGCTGCCCCCTTTTCCATCAGGATAATTTCATAATAGTGAAATTATATTTCATTACGGCGTTAGAGCTATGTTCTTGTCATCCACACAAATTAAAGTAACAGTAAAATTCCCCTTAAAAAAGGGTGGCCGAGCTTCCATTGTTTTTGACCTACCATCTCTTCAGTTTCCAGAGACGGGCGTTTCAGAATTAAGTCCACGTGAAAGAAAACAATCTTCCTTTTAGAGCAAGAAAGCAATTTTTGGTCAATGCCCTGTTCTCCCAAACAGCAACTGGAACGCACGAAGCGCTGCGGTTAGGAAAGGCGATAGTCGCTACAGCCAGGATGAAGTCCCCTCGGCTAATACTGCGTTAAGGTCACCTGCACCTACTTGGTTTGCCGCCAAGTAATTAGATTTGATATTTGGCGTTTTCGTATTTGTTTTCTGTGCCCGCAGCATTGCTTAGTTTGGCACTGGAGGTTTTTGGGAAGTTATCAGGAGGTTTTATCGTTCAGGAAATGACCTTAAAAACCCTTTTGTGTTCTCTGCCAGATCTGTTGGGCAGATCTTGTCCAGTGCACGCAGGTCTCCGTGGGAAATGCCACTTAGCAGTGAGCAAATGGGCACAGTTGCAAGGGCGCTTCGTCAGCAGCGACATAAAGCTGTGTTTATGTGTAGTCCTGTGTGCCTCACCTCAGACACGGATATTGTAATTCTCCAAGGAAAGATGCTCCGGGATGCTGGAGGTGGATAGAAAAAAGGCTGAGGTCAACTACCGTGACCTGCGGCTGAACTACCAGGAGAAGTTCATGCATCCAGTGACTGACAGGCGGGGTTGACGCTGGGACTCCTTCCCACCTTCTGTTTTTACTTGCATTTCTGGGAGCTCTGTATGTAAAGGATTTACATGCTTCTCCTGCAGACTCACCAAAACCTGCGTTAGATACTGCAAAGGAATTGAATCATGAATAATTCGGTTTATTATTAATAGCTTACTCCCGTTTGGGATAATTAATTCACCAGAACGGGCTTAATTGTATAGATTGTTTCAATAAACCAGCAGAAAAATTACTATCTCAGTACCGTGTCTGAGAAATCCTGTTAAAAATCTGCAGTCCTACAGAATTTGGAGCATCCTACAGAGCGTTAATGAAAGAGGAAAAGTTTAGGCATGCTTAGTGACTCTGGTCAGATATGGTACCCGCAGGTCACGTATTCCATCAGTGAGTAAAATCTACAGGGTTGACACTGGCAGTTGTCGCAGAAGTACCGTGTAGTTCTTGGGATTGTCATTTCAAAGCAAGATGGATCAAGGACAAATGAATTAAATGAGAGAAGAATCAGAGAATCATAGAATAGTTTGGGTTGGAAGGGACCTCTAAAGGTCATCTAGTCCAACCCCCCTGCCGTGGGCAGGGACATCTTCAACTAGATCGGGTTGCTCAGAGCCCCGTCCAACCTGACCTGGAATGTTTCCAGGGACGGGGCACCCACCACCTTTCTGGGGGACCTCTGCCGGCGTTCCACCACCCTCAGCGTAAAACATTTCTTCCTTCTATCTAGTCTAAATCTACCCCCCTTTAGTTTAAAGCCATTCCCCCTTGTCCTGTCGCAACAGGCCCTGCCCTTTTATAAGTGCCAGTACCTACTGACCCTCAACCCAGTTAGAACTGCTGTTCTGCATATTCTGTTCGGGAACCTGCTTTATTGTTCTAATCATTGATGTTCTCATGAATTAGGGCTTTAATTTGGATTCCCCCCTACAACAACCTTGGAAAAGCCAAGCTACCTATTAAAATAAACAGTCAGCCTGCATGGCAGTAAATTCCAAACATTTGCTGCTGTCACCCAACCTGGGTTTCACCACAGTACCGGAACATTTTTTGAACTTGCACACCAGAGCTACATGACCAGAAAAATACCGAAGCACTTCGTTGCTTAGAAGCACTGTGGAAAAGCCCTCTTTCTATGCAAGATTTATGAAATCCTTGTTTAAGACTCTGTCCTCTCCTGTTTATTGACATCACACAAGCAATGCACAGGACCACTGACAAGAATGGCAAGGATAGCATAGGTCAGGATGCAACAGAGTATGCCCACAATCTGCTTGCCCTACACTTGCTTCAGACAAGGCTGTCACCCTGCACGAAGCATGGTTCATTTTATTTTTAGAGTTCTGCAGAAATAAGCTTTCCTGCAGAATATACAGTTTCCTTATGGTCTGACAAAATAATACGAACATCGACCCTAAGGTGGGCCAGCATATTCCTCTTTCTTTTCCATCTCTCACAGATGAGAGATTAATTTAAAAAAATAACAAGGCAAGAGATGATAAATATTGGTATGATAAATCTAGGAACAAAAAAACCCACACTTCTCTCTAAACTGGTCATTTTTCCTGTTCTATACCTCGGAATTTCAGCACGCTGAAAGATACAGACTTACACAGACTAGATCGAACACAGGGCCTTCCTAAGGCTCACTGGTAACACATGACACCAGGAGGGCAAGTAAATCCACTGCTGTAGTCACTCCATCATAGAAGGCCGCTAGGTTGGTCAGGCAGGACTTGCCCTTGGTGAAGCCACGCTGGCTGTCTCGAATAAGAAGATGGCAAAGGGTTCATTAGGCTTATTCCCAAATGAGTGCCCTGCACCTCACTCTACTTGGCTTTTTTAACTTCCTGCCCCTGCTACTTTTCTGACCCCTTGGGACTGTGCGTTGCTTCAATTCCTGGTTCTTTCTCCAGTTAAATCTCAGCAACGGTGCATTTGTTTGTCACTTCCAATGCACTTCGTGTTTCTGCTCTGCAGAGAGGGTTAGGAGTGGTTTTAGGGAAGGCACGTAGCCTCCAAGACCACAGAGCATTAAAGATTAATTCATCAGTTGCTTTTTCGTTAGCCAAAGCTCTCAAGAACGTTTAGGAAACTTAGAAACGTGTGAAAAAGCTTAAAAGTTTTGAGGTCGCCAAGGTAAGTACGGTGTCAGACGTGCTTTAAATTCTAACGTCTGCGAAACTAGAGTTAGCTGGAAGAGCATAAAAAAATTTTACATGGATATAGTAAAAAGGGGCTGGAGTTTTCTGATTGTTATCCTACAGCAGCGAGCAGCTCGGATTTCCATAATGCTTTTCACAAAGTGGAACATCTTGTAGTGCTTTGCAAAGCATTTAATTGCCGGTAATGCTGACGCTGCGCTTCTCTGCCCTAGCATTTAAAGGCAGTATCAGAAAAAACAATATTATTTCAGTTTTAAGCAGGAACGTTTGGAAACCTTTCAGCTTTCAAGAGCAATGCTAAGCTTCTGGAAGGTGAAAAAATCCCGGAGACATCTGCGGTTGAGTTCAACGATACCCTTGTTTTCCTCAGCCTGCAGGAGCTATTTTAATTAGGGGAGGAAGGTTATGATGGAGCAGGCTTTTAACAGCCAGTCTCTGAAGTGCTAAAACATTTCCGCAGGAAAGGGGTTTGTGCTGTGTGGGTTTTTCCCTTTCACGCTTTCCAGTGTGAGGATTAAGAAAGCGGTAGCGTAAATACGGCAGTTTGTACTGGGCTTTTTGGAGCGCCTTTGAAGCGTTGTGCTTCAAGGCCTGCTTCCATAGCAAGGAGCAACCTTAATTCAGCGTTGGGATCATCGAATCGTCGAATAGTTTGGGTTGGAGGGGACCTTTCAAGGTCATCTAGTCCAGCCCCTCTGCCATGAGGACATCTTTCAAGGATATCTTCAACTAGATCGGGTCGCTCAGAGCCCCGTCCAACCCG
>NW_008794539.1:136069-138118 GCF_000699145.1 Aptenodytes forsteri
GCTTCACCACCCTCAGCATAAAACATTTCTTCCTTCTATCTAGTCTAAATCTCCCCTCTTCTAGTTTAAAGCCATTCCCCCTTGTCCTGTCACAACAGGCCCTGCTAAAAAGTCTGCCGCCATCTTTTTTATAAGCCCCCTTTAAGTACCGGAAGGCGGCAATAAGGTCTCCCCGGAGCCTTCTCTTCTCCAGGCTGAACAACCCCAACTCTCTCAGCCTGTCCTCACAGGAGAGGTGTTCCAGCCCTCTGATCGTCTTCGTGGCCTCCTCTGGACCCACTCCAACAGGGCCGTGTCTTTCCTGTACTGAGATCCTACTCACCTCCGTGCAGAGTATAGTCAAGAGAGGTTGAACATCTCCCCGGTCTCCCTGGAGAAGGCAGAGGGACTGAGCAGAGGGTCCTGCTCGTCTCTGTTCAGTGGGTGGTAAGATCTGGTGGGCTGCCGTCGGGTACGTGACGGTGTCAAGAGCGGTGCGGAGAGGTTCCCGTGATAGATGAGGTTTTGAAGATAAAACCCAACACCTGTCAGGAATGGTTCAGGCGTAGTTGATCCTTCCCATACATAAAATGAGACCTTGCCAGTGAAATAAAATATTTATGGGGAAGGGGAGAGAATTTACAAATACCGTGAGAGCCGTACAGCAGCGTACTCAACCGTGAGAGCCGTATAGCAGCGTACTCGGCGGCTGAGGGGTATGACATACCTGCTGTGTGTTATATGGGGGGCAAAAAAGTGTTTCCCAACGAATGCCGGTTCTGTGCGTGTGGGAATTGTGCTAAATAACGATGCCCGTGGAGCTGGACTCCCTTTTGCTTGCGAGATGCTGGAGAGAAAATAGAGCTTTCTGGCGCTCGTTGCAGTCTTTGCGTGCCGAACGGTTCCAAATAGTCTTCCTTTTTTAATATTAATTCACATACTGTGGGGTCTTTTGGGAGGCTGAGAGTGTCGAGACCCTTATTCAATATTTATAGTGGTTCTTGCTCTTGCCCTGAAACACCAGCTCATTTTCCTCTTGGATTAGGTAAGTTCTTAGTGTTGGAAATCATTGTGCAGTATTATTTTTTTTTTTTTTTTAAATGTGGATTTTTTTGTGGCGTTGACTGTCTTTTCCAATTTAACTGGAATAAGGTTTTTAAAGGAGATGACTTAGATGTACTTATTTACGCACAACATAAACCGCTTGAAGGTGTACCTGCAGCTGATTTCTAGAAGACGCAGGTGGGGCATGATATAACCTGATGATGTTAAGTAAGAGGCACTCTCCGCCTCTTTTTCTAGTCGCAGGCTTGATGTCAGATAAAGAGAAGAAATGTGATGTGTTTAAAAAAAAAAAAAAAAAATTAATAAAAATAAACCCATATTTGGGTACAAACACTTGTAAACCGTATTCAGCCAGGCTCACTGAGCACTGATTGAACATTCACTGGAGATGCTCAGCACTGCACTTCTTAGTTCTAAAAATACTTTGTCTCCGAGCGCTGTCATTTGAGGAATTTCTCCGGTGGGGAAAAAAATAAAAATTCCTTTGAGCTACACCAGCGCTCTGCAGAAACAGCCTTTGTAGATGGTGGGTGATTAATTAACTGCTCGAATCAACCCCGTGCTCCTGCTGAGGGGCGCGATCTCGGTGTTAGAGCAAGCGTGTTTCAGTTGGTATTTCTCAGCCCTGTTCTGAAATGGCAGCCTTTTTATTTGTTTATTATTGCTCGGGTCGTAAAGACGTCCTACATCATCGTGAAGAGGCTGCCATTCTCTGCCGCAGAAATCAAGATAAGCTGCGAAAACAGAGTTAATTGGCCCTCGTAAATAGTCTGCCTTCGCTGACAGCTCCTGCCGTGCGTATTATGCACACCAGCAGCAGGAAGACATTATGTAGCTTTATAAACCAATTCAAAATAGTTTAAAAAAAACAAAAAAACCCCCCAAAAAAACCCCACCACCACCAAAAAAAAAAACCCCACAACCAAAAACCCTCAACAAAAGCCCCACCGAAACCTAAAATGCAGACTTTGTTTTGCCTTTTTTTTTTTTTTTTTTTTTTTTTTT
>NW_008794539.1:138271-149956 GCF_000699145.1 Aptenodytes forsteri
TTTAAATTTTTTTTTTAATTTTTATTATCCCCCCCCCCCGCCCCGCCTCTGGCTTTTGATGTTGTTGTAGTACTCTGTCGTCGTCGTCATATCTGCAAGATACAACCAAACTTGCCGCCTGGCAATCGCAACTCTTAACGTACGTCACTCTCCACCTCAGCCCTTTCTGGAGGATTAGGACGTTTTGACAATCGATTTGCTTTCGAGGGGCCAAGAGAAGGTTTGCTTTTCTAGCCAGCAGTGGGGTTTTTTGTCTCCCGTACAGCAGATGCTTGTATGATTATAGAGACTTCTTCCCTTTTTATTGAAGGCTGCGGCCCTTGCCAAATGGCTGTCCATCTGTCTCGCCAGAGCACTCGCGTCTTCCCGTGTAGGAAGAAGAAAAAAAAAAAAAGAATTAAAAAAAAATAATAATAATAATCTCTCAGAACTGCTCTTCAACCGCAAAGCCAAAATCGGTGT
Organism: Aptenodytes forsteri; assembly: GCF_000699145.1. Lineage (NCBI taxonomy): Eukaryota > Metazoa > Chordata > Aves > Sphenisciformes > Spheniscidae > Aptenodytes > Aptenodytes forsteri. The sequence continues at coordinate 138,734 of NW_008794539.1, forward strand.
TGTATCCGAGGGATGCTTAGCGGTCAGGAGTTAATCATGACATAGAAGTACCGTCTCTTTTGTGGTAGAGGGGTCACTTGCATGGGATTCGTATTTCAAAAAGGAAAAGAGTAGCCTTTTAAGCATTGCGTGGCAGATTATTCTCTAATTAAATATTGAACATTTATTTCTGAAGGGACTGCTGGTAACTTTTGATGCTCAGTTTGCTACAACTTTTGAGGAGCTTGATTTTTTTTTTTTTTTCCCCTCCCCCAAATACTTCTGAATCCTTTGTCTCCAAAGGTCAAAATGGCACTTAACACGCTAGCTTCTTTTATTTCCCCAGTCTGCTCTATCTTCCGTGTTTTGAATAAAAATGTCAGTCTAGATTAACTTTCAGCATCCTTTTTGTCCTTCAAAGGCGGCGCATCAGCTTTCCAACATCCTCTGGCCAGTGACAAACGCAGCGTAAGCTGGAATAACATAATAATATACCACGTGGTGGTACGTTAACTACCTTCCTGAAGATTTTTGGTGTGTACGGATGTCTGAAGTGCGTGTTTAATTGTCTCGATGAACTTTTTTCGAACTAATATGCCATCTTAGAATATATATCCAGCGTGCTCCATTTGGGTCAAACTGCTTCTCCGCGCGTCTTCGCCTTCCGTAACAGCCTTGCTACAAGACTTTTCTATCTGCCGCACAAATACGCTTCTTGAACACCATCCCAATTATTAAGGCCAATTAGGAACAATGGTAGAGCCTGCCAAGTAAGTTCCACGTGGAGCATGGATTGATTAATAAGCAGCATACTGGATTATGAGCCATCTCTCGTGCTTTACATTAATAAAGGGAAATACTCCATTGCTTCCTTGCACGGTGCAGTTATCTGGCGAGATGCACTTAAACGCGACGATCTTAAAGGGCTTGTTGACGTCAGGCTGGTTTGAGGCGAAGGGAAGAGCGGGACTGCTGGGTCGTAGGAGAAGCAAAGAAGCTGCATTTTGGCAATCCCAGGCCAAGTGCTAGAAGCTCTTCGCTGACCCTCTACATTTTTGGGCCGTGAAGCTAAACCGTTTGGCAAGCACGGAGAAAATAGATGAGTCAGCAGTTGTCACAAAGGCTCAGGAATACCTTGCGCTTTTTAAAGTGTAATTTTAGACCTTTGGGTAGGGCACAGTAAAGTGCCGGTCTTGATATCTGCCGTATATACGTGTTTACACTGGGCTTGTTTCTTACTGCTACGTTGATTGATCTGGCATCCCCTGACAAGTGTGCTCAGCGAGGAGGGGTTGGGTTTTTTTCCCTACAAACTTCTGATTTCGTGGCACCTGTGGCTTTCTGATTTTCTGCGTTAATCAGGGAAGGCAGTAGAGATCCTGCTTCAAGCTAATAGAAGAAATTGCGAGGCAGGAAGAAAGGAACACGCAGTAAGCTTTGCGCCATTGTTCTGAACAATTGCAATTTAAAAAAAAAAAAAGTCATTAATCTTGATGCCGAAGGGTTTATAAGTCTCTTTGGAAACTGCTTCATGCTGGGCAAGAATACGTGGCTTTGTGATATGCTTTTATTACTTTGTGCAGCACGTGACCGAGACTGGCTTTGTTTTTTCTCCCAGCTCTGCTGCGGATTTAGGTCCCGGCAGCAGGGCAGAGGGTAGAGGTGATGGGGAAACACTGAATAAAACCTGAGTGTTGCGCTTGCATCGCAAAAGCGGAGCCCTATCATGCGTTGCTTGCGTTTTTGTTGCTCGTTCTCCATCCTGCCTTATTTGCCGTGCTATCTGCAGACGGTGGATTATCTCTTCGTGACAGCGGTAGAGCTTGTGGGGCTCCCAAAACGAGCTGGAATTTGGGCTGCTGCTTTGATAAAGAAATTATGACGTGGTTTTCCTTAATCATAGAATCACAGAATCATTGAGGTTGGAAAAGACCTCTAAGATCATCGAGTCCAACTGTCAACCCAACACCACCATGCCCACTAAACCATGTCCCTCAGCGCCTCATCTACTAGTCTATTAAATACCTCCAGGGATGGGGACTCCACCACTTCCCTGGGCGGGCAGCCTGTTAAACAGAAGAGGAAGGTGTTGAGCGGTACAAACCAAGCGGTCCTCTACTTACAGTCAAAATCTTCACTTGCCTCCGGGCTGGTCATGCGTAAGCCCTGTTCCAAAGCGAGGTGTGCATACGGTGTTCGGAGGAACATGCTTAGCTTTTTACCTTGGTACCCTTTGCAGCCCAGAATAGTTGTTCTCTCTTGGTGCTGCTGCCTTAGAAGTGCTCAGAGCCGTCAGAGATAAAGGCAGTTGCACGCTCTGGAGAGATGAACCAGCAATTGAGAGGAAGAGCAAGAAGGTATCGCTGCCGGTTTTCAGCAAGAGAGACTTCCCAGTGGCTAACCAAATGTCTTTCAGTGATGCTTTACGGAGATCAGCTGATAAAGTGCGCTTTGTTGGATTACGGAAGAGTCTTTCCATCCCAGTAGACTGATTTTTCGCAAGTATACCTCTGTCAGTGCCAGCAACGAATGAGTTCGGTTAGTATTAATGCATTTGAACAATCTGAATGTTCCCATTAATTCCTCAAATGCAAATGAGCAGGACTGCGGTTTAAGGGTAAAGGGTGCTTTCTTTCCTTTTAAGCCAAGACATTTATTTAAAGTCTTGCTAAAACAGTTTAAAGCAGCCTCCTTATTCTTAAGGATTAAATTTTGGGCACCCACAGTGTTTTAGTGGAGGGGTAACTTGATTTATTTTGCACTGCGTAAAGGTGAAAGGAATGGCATAAAGAAAAAAAAAAAAAAGAAATTTAAAAATATATGTTGATGTTACGTTGATCTCGGCTCCCTAGTACAGAGCTGGAAAGCAGGAGAGCGATTAGCTTTACAACGATGGCACTGAAATCCATTGCTCAGCGACTAATCTTCAGTCAGCGACCGGGAAGAAGGGAAGTTTGGGAAGAAGGAAATATTTCTGTGGAGAGAGAGACATATTTTTCTATACCACCCACTTTCTTCATATTGAACCAAAGGTGCTTTTCGTCTGAATATTATTCTTTTGTTAACGCACTGTCTACAAATACTATCATTTCATTGTCAGAGTAATGACATACCTGCCTGCATTCATACTGAGCGTGCAATTTTATGCTTGTTAGGCTTTGAATGGTGGGAACGGTGGTGGCATGGGATTTGTAATGCAATTATTGTCTGCCAGCCTTGTTATAAGTGTCATTAGCTGTCACCGATTGTAAAACATTTTGGGCTGGTTAACGAGTGGAAACAGTAGAGTTGGTAACACTTAGTGTTGAACATCTTCTAATAGTAGTAGGTGGACACTTCATTACTTGGTGTTTCGCTTCATAAAAATCCCACTTTTCCCTCTTTCAGTAATGCGAGAGAGAAGAGCTGATGCATAATGATTTCTTTTTAAGAAGGCAGCACCGTGACACCCAGTATCGCAATCCGACGTTGATTCAACGGTGACTCAAAGCGAAGAGCGCTCCAACCTGAGTCATCCGCAGCATCTCCTACAGCCGCTCCTTATGTTCATCTCGGTGGGTTCCCGCGCAGGCTTGGCCTGCCGACAGCGCTGTTTGGTTTGAGGTCATAATTCACGTGGGACGGACGCCGTGCTGACATTTTAAGAGGACGCTGGGAACTGCTGAGAAACGCTTTCTAAGTAGAGGCAGCGGATGGCACTGGGAGAAGTAGATGTTCTTCTCTTTGCAGCAGCAATAGCTGTTTATAGCATCTGTGATGCAAAACGTGACCGGCGCTTAGGGACATGGTTTAGCGGTGGACTTGGCAGTGTCAGGTTTACGGTTGGACTCGACGATCTTAAAGGTCTTCATCCAACCTAAATGATTCTGTGATTCTCTGGGATTTTTAATGCCGCTGAAGGAGCCTGCAAGCAAGGTCAACATTTTTTGTGTTCCCTGCTCAGTCCGTCATAGTGTGGTTTAGGGTGTCCGTCTTCTACGGGTCGTTCCAAGCAGTTCACTTAACGTCGCAGCTGAATGTATTTCCAAACAGTCTCAAGTCACATAATGACTGTGGGCTGGTTAGTGTGAATTAATGGCCCGTAATGATCGCAAGAATGGGAAAGAACCGCAGAAGTGGTTTCAGAAAGTAGTAGTACGCGGGGAGAAATTGCTGTAGCGTGGGGGGGGGGGGGGTGTTTTTTGCTTAGTCTGCATCGCAATGGTGCAACGGCATCTGCAATAGGAACGTTTATACGAGTAGTAAGCAAGTAAAGACCCACTGCTGGTATTTCTTCTGCTTTATCCCCCTTTTTCCGACTGGGGACTGTGCGCATGTTGGTGTAGCTGCATACCCGCGACTTCATTTTGCAGCCTTGTAACAGAGACCCAGCGCACGGGCACAGCGCTGCCACTTCCAATTGCGATGCTAAAGCTCTTTCCTCTGCAGGAGGTTTTGTTAACTCATAAAGTTAGTAGATAATTGTGCAGAACTCCGGATTCTCCTCCGCGGAGAAAACTCTGCAGTTTTCCAAGTACTTCCCAAACATTTTCCTTCCAGCTTTAAACTCGGAAGGATTTTCACGGCCCTGTTTAGGAAAGCTCATGTAGCCGCCGTGCAGTGGAGCGGTTGCCATTGCGGGTGGATCCCCAGCTAACAGCAACTGGGATTCTGCTCCTTGAGGTATTGGGAAAGGGCTGCGTTGTCCCTTTCTACCGCCCGTCGCCAACAGCAAACTCCTCACTCTGAGGTTCGCAAATGCATGTCAAACACGCGAGGGAGTTCATGAATCCTCACTGGAAGGGAATCACTGGTGGAGGACTTAGTGCGATGAAATCGGTCCTTTTGAATAGCTTGCAGAAGGCCTCAGCGCTGTCAAAATCCCACAATTAATAAGTCAGTCCTTTGAGCATCGTTCGGTGAACAGTAAACGCACTTTTCCATTTGTTTTGCAGAGAAACCGGGTGAGTTCTTGTGGTTTGAAGAATCGTCCCGTATTCAAAGACTGAGTAATAAATTTCTAATAGGGTTTGGTGGTTTTTTTTTTTTCCTTCCCTCACATTTGACATTCTCTTGACCTCCAGCCACTGCTTGTTTCCACTCTTTCACTACGACTGCTTTAAGAGACTCTGAGTCTTTTTAACAGCATAATGGAGCTCTCTCAACATATTTCCTCATACAGGATATTTCAGAAGAGTGTGTAGCTTTTCAGTGGCAATGCTGTAATTATTAGTGTGTAGCAACCCCAGAGGAAAATGCTGCTCCAGCAGTCTTGACCGCTAAGGCGAGATCATCCAAGAGGTGCTACAAAACTTAAGTGCCGGGACAATTTCTTCTTGCGACCAAGACTGGCATCAGATAAGCTTTTGCAGTGAGCTGTAGAGTACTTGGTCTTAAATCTTCGTAATTAAGTTCTCCCTCGGTTGGTTTGGCACAGACTGGTGCATGGGGTTGTTCCTCCCCCGGTGCAGGACTTTGGGCCTCTTCCCCGTGTTGAACTTCAGGAGAACTGTCAGCCTATTTCGGCAGCCTGTCGCGATAAACAGCTAGTTGCACTGAATTAATCAAAAGAAAGGCCGGAATTTGCTTGTGTTCTGTAATCGTCTTTTGGAATAGAGCAGATAATCACATAAAGGGAAAAAACCATAAATAAGCGTGTTAATTATTTTTTGACAGACTACAATAGCCAACATAGTAAGCGCCCAGTGAATTGTCCTTGCTGATACTTTTGTGAGCGTTTTCAGTGAAAAACGCACCAATACCAGACTCTGGAGGTCTGTGGACATCCCCCTGTGTCAGATCATAGAGCGCAGTGCCATTTGCATGGCGTGTGCGGTTTGTAAACCTAAACGTGGAAGGTAATGGAAGTGATCTCGGGGACATTTCGCGCCGGTTTGGCTGAAGTGGTGACGAGGCCGTTATAATCCCTTGCCACGGTCGCGCACCCCTCTTGAAAGCTGCCTTGGGAGGGAAGAAAGTGGCTATCGCCTCTACGTGACACCAGCGTTAAGTAGGAAATGCAAATGCAGTGCTAAGAGTTTCGTCGCAAAGTTCTTTGTCGGCGGGCCGCCACAAAGTTGAGTTGGCTGCATTTCATCCGGCTGCTGCGCGAGCGCCGCTTCAGTGGAAGTCAGAAAACCCCGTCGCTTGTCTTTTTATGCAAAGCAGCAGTAATCTGGCTCTGAAGCCCGCAGGGAGATGCGCCGTCTCTCGCAGGTAACGCTTATCAGGCTGCCGCAGCTCCCGGCACTGCGGCACTTCGGCAGCGTGCCATTCGTAATTGGCCCCTTTTTGCTATTTTTAGCACCGGCGCTTTAGATCGCTGGCTTCTACGCAGAGTCTCGTGGAACTCTGGGCAGTCCCTTCCCCCTCTGCGTTAACAGCAAGTGCATCAACAAAGCTTCATTTCGGGGGTTTTGCATAGGCATGCAAGTCTGCGTACCTTTTTTTTTTCCTCTTTTTCTTTTTCCTCTCCAGCAGAAGAACTGTTAATGGCTGGCTGTAGCAAGTCGTCCTTTAGCGAGGGAGCGAGCAGCAGGGAATGCGATACCTGCTTTGGATGAATGTTGTTCTATATGGTGCATATCTCTCTCTCTCCATTTCGCGAAGCCTTTATGAAATCCCCAGCCGAAGCCAGGGCAGCCAGTTGACAGACTTCCACCCTTAATGATTTAGATCACTGCAGGCCCGAGGGCAGACAGGCACAGGGGCAAAGTGCTTCTGTTCCCTAATTTTTGCAATCCCAGAAGCTTCCCCTTGGAATTTGCATCCCTGAGGCTGATATTTATTTTGCATGGGCTTTTCTACTTGGAGACTGGGAGGCAGCGAGACATGAAACCCGTGGAATTGAAGGACTGACAGGAGGCTATGGGATGGTAAGAAGCTGGCAGAGGTGGGTCAGCTCAACAGCTGAACACGAGCGGTGGTACAGCACGGGCTGCGACGGCATCTGCCGAGCGTGGTCCGCAGGGAGGAATCCTGAATTCTGTTAACAACGCTACCCGCCGTCTCCCAGAGCACCTTCTGCAGCTAAATAACCACCTCAAATTTGTCGTTTTCCACATATGGCAGGATGCTGGAATCGGGTTTAGAAGGAGGAAAGGTCATAATTGGACCTCTTTTATATTTTCTACTGGGCCAAACAATGAAAGGCTTGGGGGAGACGTGAAGTGGCAGACTACAGGTTCGCCAGGTTGTTTGGAAAACTGTTTTAGAAGGCCTCACAGTTCGTTGTGATGATAGGAAACTAAATTAACCTTAGAAATTAGGACCGTGCTCGAGTGACCAGATTAGGCAAGACTGCAGAGTGTGCGGAGATGGTTCATTGTTTATCCAAATACTTGATGTTAAACGACTGAGGGGCAATTAACCGTACTGCAAATAAGGATGGTTCATTGTTTATCCAAATTATGTTAAACAACTGAGGGGCAATTAACCGTACTGCAAATATTAACTGTCCGTATCAGAATGAAGTCATACGCGATGGAGGCTTAAGACCCTTGACTCATCTTCCCGTCCTCTCTACCCGCAGAGGGATATTTTGTGGCGTTTTGTGTTACGGAGGTTAAAGTATGTCTAGAAACTATCCACAAAAGGTCTACCCAGGCCCTTCTAAATAAGGTGATTTCAGTGTAAGCAGCAAAAGTTCCCCTTTTCAGTGTCGTAAAGAGCCATTTGGGTTTTTTTATAGTCTCGTAAAATGTGTCGCCAAATTGCTTCAAGACTATCCTAAAAGAAAAACTCCAACAACCTCTTTGAGGAGTTGAGAGAGTCTTGAAAGCTGGAGCTGCTGTTTTCTTCGGTGGTTGGTGCGTGGTGTTTTACACAGAAGCGTCCTCTGCTTCCATCATGCCTCTCTTCCTAAATTTCCAGACACTTAAAGAGCAGTATTTTTGCTTTGTTAAAAGGCCTCAACGTTCCCATCTCCTGGTCGGAAGTTCTGACCAGGAGCCATTTTCTTATACGGAGCTACAAACCTTCAGGGATTTTGCTGGCATTAATCCACCAGACCCAACGGGGCCAAGGGTCTGTTCCATCAGGGACCTAATTTGCCCTTCCTGAGTAAGAAGGTGTGATCTAAACGATACAGCGCTTTTCTACTACGATCGTTATGTCTTTCCCTTGAAGGAACATTTTTGAACAGTGCTGTCCTGGTCTTAATTGTGTTTGTCTGTGCATGTTAAGAAATCAAAGAATCAACGTCAAAAAAAAAAGGCACGTTCATTTTAGATTCACTGCCCCGTCAGAACGATGTGCTTTATATATCTCCAGGAGTTGCGTTGTCAAATAGGGGATGTTAAGAGTCAGATAATCGCCAACAGTCATAGAATCATAGAATCATAGAATCATTGAGGTTGGAAAGGACCTCTAAGATCATCGAGTCCAACCGTACATGCAGGAAGAATGTCCAGGCACCCACTCAGGAGACGGATTTTTCACTGGATCTGGCACCTTTCCCTTGAAGGAACATTTTTGAACAGTGCTGTCCTGGTCTTAATTGTGTTTGTCTGTGCATGTTAAGAAATCAAAGAATCAACGTCAAAAAAAAAAAAAGCACGTTCATTTTAGATTCACTGCCCCGTCAGAACGATGTACTTTATATATCTCCAGGAGTTGCGTTGTCAAATAGGGGATGTTAAGAGTCAGATAATCGCCAACAGTCCTTGCGCAAGTGGGGATTACGAGACAATTCTCCGATTCCCACAGATTTTCAGAGGTGCCCAGGGAGGCTCTGCTCTTGCTAGCAGAGCATCACCTGCAGCGTGAGGTTCAGGTCAGCCGAAGGTGGAACTGTTTGTGCACCAAATTCCCCTGTACAAGCAGCAGACGGTGAAGCCAGCGAGATAAAAACCGATACGGTTTTACACGTAATGAAACACTTCCCTGGGTATAATGTGCTAGGGGCTTGGTGGTGGGACGTGTTGCAACTCATAATAGATCTTCCAGTAAAGAATGAACGCTCCTAATTGCTAATATTGGCTGTGTTTGAGTAGCCCCCGTGAAAGATATACAGCGTGACTAAGAACAGCTCGTTTCTCAGCGTGGTAACTCAAGTAGCATTATCTCCAGGCTCCCCGTACCAGAAGGGGCTCTGTCCTTAAATAAAACATCAATATACAATTCACTCTCGGCTTTTCAGCAAGTACATCTTCAGGAGACCCTGGACCATTCGTCAAAACCCACAGGAGTTATTTCTGTTTCCTAATTTACACTGGTGTCCTGGCTACCTCAAACACAGATTAAACGGCTCCAGTTCAGGATTTTCGGGGGCGGGGGGGGGAAGATCATCACAGCTTCTCATGAGCAATTTGGCCCTTGGAGAAAGGAAAGAGAGGGGGCGCGGACGTACACACAATAAATCCGTAAAGCATTTAACCTTTTGGTGGTAATTCCTTCTATACCTTCCTCGGTACATGGCATGCGCTGAAGTTTAGGAAATGGGACAGAAACCAGTATATATATATTTTTTTTGGGGGGGGGCGACGAAACCAACGACAACCCAAGAAAACCCCAACAACAAAACGAACAAGTGATTTTCAGGTCTGCTAATACACCGGACAGATGACTGAATTAGGTGAGGCAAAAAGGAACACGGAGATGACAGTTACCACTGTGCTTTGACTTCTGCTTTTCCTATTCCGCGGCTCTCTTTCGGAAATGCGATTTTTTTTTTTCCTGTGCGCGTTATAAATACACTTCCCCAGCGCCACCCACTTGAGGAGTGGCAGGCAATAACCACGCACAGGTGGATATCATTCGTGCCACCTTCTGGCGGTGAAGGAAAAGGCAAATGAGTTCACTTGCATAGCTGACATGTCTGAAAAATAATGCCAGGAAAAAGAAGAAATAGTCCGTATTTTGTTATTTTTAATATTAAACGGTTTGGGTTTCCTATTATGCTGTGAACTAGATTAATAGTAGGATTTTTTGTAGGGTTTTTTTTTTTAATATTAATTGTGGTGATTTGGGTTCAGAGAAATGCTGGCTACCAGATTTGCGGCTAATCCGCCCTGCACCCACGTGTATCTAGAGATGTGCTACCAGTGGTCTTGGAAAAGAAAAAAGGGAAAAAAAAAAAAGGAAGGAAAATGAGCAAGATACTTCTTAAACACTTACTGGAAGCGTTTCTTGCTGTTACAGGTGGGGCAAGTGACACTAAATTAAGCACATTATTTACTGTTGGTAAATCAACAAGACTTTTTTCTTCCAATGTGGTGGTTAATTCTGGATCAGAAAAGGGTGATAATAAAGCCGCCCTCTAGAAAAAGCTTCTTTTTCTTTTTCCCCTTCTACGGATGCAGATGGCGAGCACCTGTCTCGTGCGGCGAACAGGTTGTCACGGTAGTACAAGAGTCAAAAAAACCTGCGTTTGGAATATGTAGGAGCGCGGTCTGTTCATCTCGGCCGGACTCAGCCTCTGCAGAAATATCTCGCGTACCAGATTTAATTTTGTTCGTTTGAAAAGCAGTGCTTGGGTGGATGATATATCTCGGGCTGTGTTTCTGTGTGACGAGGGTGCAAGAAATAGGGTATGAAATAGCTGTTTCTAATACCCAATATCTATTTGCCACCCTCTGCGCATCAATATTTCTGTGCCGTAGGGAGCCAAGGTCTCTTTCAGAAAGACCTGAGTACGATCGGAACCTGCAGTTTTTGTATTCGGGGTACTTGTGCGAGGCCGGTGCTGGGCAGTTAAATAAGAGAGTAACAGATTTATAGCAAGCCTTTAGTGCATGCTGAAAAATAGCAGACATGTCTTCGAACAGGCAAAGACGGAGGCGATGACAGCATTTGCCGTGGCACAGGCCTGGGTGTAGAATGGTTGGAGATTATGTTCTTCTACACGTGAGTCAGGAACCCAAGTCAGTGGAGAATGAACCAAAAACCAAGACGTAGCTGCATCCCTTAAACGCCACTGAAAGACGTGGATGAACACCGAATAGATGCAGCGTAAACGAGTATAGAATGGAAACCACGTACTTGAATACATTTTGCTAATAATTCCAGTAAAATGAATAGCTAGGTGCAAGAGGAGGAAACAAGATGACGCTGAAATAAATGTGCGTTGTATTGGAGGAGGGTGCTGTTCCCCAGCTGTCCTGGTTTCAGCAGGGACAGTTAATTTCCTTCCTAGTAGCAGGTACAGTGCTGTGTTTTGGATTTAGGATGAGAACAAAGTTGATAACGCACCGATGTTTTAGTTGTTGCTAGGTAATGCTTACACGAGCCAAGGACTTTTTAGTTTCCCATGCTCTACCGACTGAG
>NW_008794539.1:150691-170268 GCF_000699145.1 Aptenodytes forsteri
CTTGGCTAGTGTAAGCATTACCTAGCAACAACTAAAACATCGGTGCGTTATCAACTTTGTTCTCATCCTAAATCCAAAACACAGCACTGTACCAGCTACTAGGAAGGAAATTAACTCTATCCCTGCCGAAACCAGGACACTAGCAAAGGCCCACTTTTTGGAGGCTTGAATTTCTTCCTTAAAGCTGGCGAAACAGTATCTTTACGCACCACTATTCACACCGAAGCGTGTGCACGTTTTGCAGCCTGTGAGCAATCTCTATGCTATAGTACTAACTTAAAGCTCTTGCAAATCGGTTATATTTACAGCAAAGGCAACCTGAACTCTTTCCAACGGAGCGAAGTTAATGGGCCACTAGCTGTTGGAATTAAATATCCCCTCCTTTAAATATCATTTAGACTACAAATGATAGCCAATGGTAAACTAGTGGTGCCTGTCTCTCTGCACAGATCTTCAACAGGGGTGAGGGGGGGTCATGTTCTAGGTCCCTTCCAACTGGAACTCTTCAATTCCCTAAGTCTTTATTACTTTGGAATTAAACGACTACCTCAACCAATTTTTTTGCATGAACCACTACCGTGCAGATGGCAACTGAGGAAATGAGCCAATAAGCAACAGCTCAGAGAAGGTTGGGTTTTCTTCCCCGTGTCCTCGGTCCGTGGGTAGTCTTATAAGCATGAAATTTCTTTCTTTTACTGCCTTCTGTTGAGGTGGTGTGGATTAAACTGTCTTTAAAAATACTACTGTATTATCGTGCAGTCAGGTATGTTCCTGACGCGGTTTTTGGGTGATAGTGCCAAACCTGCTTTTAACAAGAATCCAGCGCGATAGCGGTAATTCATTGACATGCCGCTCTTCTTCATGAGCCACCATTTCCTTGCGACTGCTACGTAGTTTGTAAGAGTAATTGCACTATGTTCGTTGTTGGCTCTAAAAATCATTAATTTTAGTGCCGTGGTTTCACATTAGTAACATTTAATTATTTTTTTAGCAGAATAATGGTTTAAGTGAGGTGGTTTTGTGCTGGTTTCTTACAGCCCAGATGTCGGTTAATCCATTAAAATTGCATTAATATTTGCTAATGACAAAACAAGGGAATTACAGTATTGCACAGCAGCTTGTTTTTTGGATAATTGCGCCTCCGTTAATCATTTGTGCCTAGCAGGAGTGAAAAGATGGAGCCATTAGAGGCAAGAAGGGTTCGGAGCGCAGGATGGAGTGAAACGGGTTTCTTAAAAAAGCAAATATGTGAAAGATAAAGCTTGTCCTGCACTACATTAAATATCATGAAAGCTGTTGAGCAAAAAATAATCGGGAAGCAAGACATAACTAAGAGGATGCTTATCAGAAAAAAATTGTAAGTATCAAGTGAACTAGCTTTGTGCAAACTCTATCGTAGGGTTTGTTTTCCTATAATTCAGTTGTTCTTAACAGAAAATTTATCGTTTTCTACATAGAACTGACACTCTCAAATATCAAAAGTGATGTTCAGAATTGGAATTTGAAACCAGCACTAAATCAGACGGGCAGAGGCTACGGTTTGTAGAGGCACAGCTGAGATGTGAAAAATGTGGAGTTATTCACGGTTCATAGGGTAACGTGGGTGGGAAGAAGCCTCAGGGGGCCTGTAGTCCCATCTCCTGCCGAAAGCAGGGTCAGCTCTGGGATCAGGGCTTTGTCCAGTCACCTCATCCCAGAACGGAGGTCTCCCAACCTTTCTGGACAAGCTGCTTCACGGTCCTCGCAGTGAAAAGGGTGTTTCTCCTTGTATCCAGCTTGAACCTTAATTGTATTAATTTCTGCCCCTTGTCTCTTGATCTCCCATCGCAAACCGCGGTGAAGAGCCTGGCTCTACCTCCCTGATAAACTCCGTGGAGGTGCGAGAAGGTTCCTACTACGGGGTGTCCCTGAAGCCTTCTCTTCTCCAGGCTGATTAAGCCCTGTCCTCTCGGCCTCTCATACTGTACGTGCTCTAACCGTTCAGAGGTTTTGGAGAGGGATTGGTTGGTTGGTTTGCCTCTGGGTTTTTTTCTTATTTTTTTATTTTTTACAAAATATTTTGCAGAGACTTGATCAGAATCGCATACACCTAAAGATTAACCTCTAATAAGTTAAATGCGAAAGTTAAAAGGTAAGCGCGTGGTTTAGACTGAGTTTCATGCTCTCCGAATTGAAGTAGTAATACTGTATAAGCGATGGGTTGATTTTAGTAACTTTTTTCCCCTCTGTGGAGCTTTAAATTTGATCTAACCAAACTAATTTCCAGACTCTGCAACTGTGATACGGTAATTCTGTATCTTAAAGATCTGTTGCCCTGTAAAGGAGCTCTAACTCATGGAAATCATTAAAACAAAACAAAATAAAAACCCAAACCCACAAACATACTGTAAGGATCTGCTGACTTATAGCAAACGGTGCCCTTGTAAGCAAAGGCTTTGGTAGTCTCTTTTACGGATAGCTGACTCAGCAGATTATGCTGTTGTCCCCAGCTTTGTGCTAAACTGAGGCCCGTGACTTCTGTTGCATTCCTTGCTCTCAAAGGCAGCAGCTGATTATTTTTACACTGCATTTACCCACTATATGATGAAGGAACTGTCACGTGGAAGCACCTTTAATCAGCTGTGATCTCTAGCGCGCTAGAGCTTAGATGTGAAGTAGAACGACGTGTGCTCGTTTGCAAAAAGACCACTACCCTTCTTTTGGAGTAGGATTCGCCAGCTGGAGTTTGGAATTGGGTGGTACCAGGGCACTCGCCCGAAACACATAGTTTGAGTCCTTTACGTTGCAGATTGGGAGTTTTAGCCTTCATGGCTGCTTGAGTCACCACACTTAATGCTTAGCAATTTTCCAGCCAGCTGGAGGTAAAGTAGAAATGAAAATCTACCCTCGGTGTAGGAGGCAAGCACTTCAGATACAATGGGAAATAACTTGGCATGCACAAGATTTCACAGAGGTAATTTCATTGACCGAGCCCATGTGCAATTATGAAATTTATGTTTCTAAAGCTGCCACCTGTGCTGCACAGAAAAAAATATATATATATACCTGCCTCTCTGATTGAAAACAGCCTTGCTTTTCAGAAATGCCTTTGAAGGTATTTCGCCTTCTTATTTGCTCTAGCAGTTTTAGACCCCTGCCACCTCCCGGGGAGGTACAGGTAAGACTGAGGAGGGGCACAGATGAGCTTGAGGGGTAAGACAAAAAAAGTTGTTGGACATTTATAATGGCAAAAATGTGAGGGGAGCGTCATCACAAAGCAATGAAGCGATATGCAGGTCGAAATGAGGTTCTAGCCCCAGATGTGCGCAGAGACAGTTATGTAGATGGTACTCGTAACCTAAAAAATCTTGTATATTTATTTGCTTTTTCCCCTCACGTTCCTCTCGCCAAGTATCAGCTTCACATCTTGCTTTGTTCCACCTATTAAAGTACAACTGTCAACACCGTTGGTTGTGAAGAGCCGCTAGTAGGTAGATAACGCATCCCAGAGCAGCAGCAGTGATGGACTGTTGCCTCGCAGTCAATCTGAAGCGTTGCTGTCAGGAGGAGAGCGGAGCCAAGCTAGCACAGAACTAGAAGCTCTTAGCTCTAAAAACGTCCAGGTTAATATCAGCAGGTAATTTTATTATTGTCTCGGAAGGTGCTTCCAGTTTGCACAGGTGGACTTGTAATGAAAGACTTCAATGTAAACCTATTTCTAATGGCCCAATTAAAATATATTCACATGGATTTCTTCTCTTTTTTTTTCCCCCCCCCTTTAGGTCTGTTATTTTTCTTACGATGGAAAGGCTGGTTGTCTATCTACTGGTTATTAGCACAGCCGTGAAGGCCATGATGTGTCCCAAAAGATGCATGTGTCAAAACCTGTCTCCATCCTTCACAATTCTCTGCACGAAGACGGGGCTTCTCTTTGTGCCCCCCAGTATTGACAGGAGAACCGCAGAACTAAGGTTAATGGATAACTTTATCACTACGCTTAGGAGAAAAGATTTTGCAAACATGACTAATCTAATTCATTTGACGCTATCGAGGAATACAATAAGTCAAATCATGCCTTATGCATTTTTTGATCTTAAAGGCCTTCACGCCTTACACTTGGATAGTAATAGACTAACTTACATCAATGAAGATCATTTCAAAGGTTTAATTAACCTTCGGCATTTAATACTCAGTAACAATCAATTAAACTATATCTCTCCTGGGTCATTGGATGACTTTATTGAAACAATCGAAGACCTGGATCTGTCCTACAACAATCTCGTTAACGTCCCTTGGGAAACAATTGCCAAACTTTCTAATGTGAATACGGTCAGTTTGGATCATAATCTCATTGAGTTTGTGCCAGAGGGAATCTTCTCGAACCTTCACAAACTTGCCCGTCTAGACATGACCTCCAACAAGTTGAAAAAGATCCCTCCTGATCCTTTGTTTTCCAGAATACCCGTGTACGCCAAGTCTAAAGGATCTCCGCTGTCGTCCCTGGTGCTTAGCTTTGGAGGGAATCCTTTGCACTGCAACTGCGAACTCGTGTGGCTGAGACGTCTCACCAGAGAAGATGATCTAGAAACCTGCGCCTCTCCACCAGAACTGATGGGCAAATACTTTTGGTCTATTAAAGAGGAGGAATTTGTCTGTGAACCCCCGATGATAACGCACAGAACCCCAAAACTAACAGTGACAGAAGGCCAAAGCGTCTCTTTGAAGTGTAAAGCTGTTGGCGATCCAGATCCCTACGTTCGCTGGATCTCACCCGATGGGAAGCTGGTCTCTAACACGTCTAGGACGATTTCTTATGAGAACGGTACTCTGGATATTTTGGTGACTTCTTTGACTGACAAGGGCACGTTTACCTGCATAGCATCAAATGCTGCGGGAGAGTCGACGGCTCCAGTCGAACTCCTTGTTACCCCGTACCCTAACCTTGCTAACAGCACCAACTGCGATAAAGACGCAGAGCCTGGCCCCTCAGATATTCTCATATCTGCCAAGTCAAGCTTTCCAAACGAAACGAAGGCTCAGCAAGAGAAGGTGGTCGTGGCTGCTGAGCTGACGTCGTCCTCTGCTCTTATCCAGTGGCCTTCTCAACATCACCTCCCCGGGATCCGAATGTACCAGATTCAGTATAACAGTTCTGCTGACGACATACTAGTGTACAGGTAACCCTGCTCGCATACCCATGCTCACACCTCAGTGAAGTAGGTAGGGGAAGTAAGAAAAAAGGGTAGCGCAGTTTGACACATTCCATGTAATGGCAGCTATCTTGCAAGCAGTAACGGTAAATGAGGGGATGAGGAGACAATGGGGGCCTTAGACTTTGCTCGTTCAACTCCCGTTGTTGAGGAGTTGCGCTATAAAAATTAATAATACATCTGCTTCGGTGCTGCCTCTTGGGGATCTCGAAACCCTTTACAGACATAATTAAGTTTCACAGTCCAGTTTAATGGACCAAGTGAAGCTGATGAGCAATATCTTAGTTGTTAACGTTTAAGGAAATTGAGATGGAGATTTTAGTTACCTTTTATGCTGATTAAGTGTAATTATTTTACTTAAAAATATGGGGAAGAGAGAAAAAAATCAAGATGCCCAAAGATGCGAGATGCCCAAAGCAACATTCTGCCTATATGGATATGGCCTTACCATGTTATGCCAAACCTTCAGCCCGTATCAGTCGCTGCGTGCTTCCTTTTCTCCGCTTCTGTGGTGTCATGGGGATAAAACTCACCGGTATGACTTGGACACGGCACAGAAGGTTTTCGGTTATGTATTTTGTGTGGCTTTCACATTTAAAGGCACTGATCTGTCCGCTGGAGATTATTTGGTAAAATTTACTTGGGAGTAACTCTCTGATATTAAGTCTCAGTGGACAGCATGCAGATTAAGTTTGGAGCCGCTCCCCCGTGCAGGGGTGGGCGAGTTTCTGATTATCTGCTTTTCCGTTTGTTCACAGGCTTTTGTTTGTGATTAACTGGGGGTGGAAGGGATAGGGAGGGGTAGAATGACTTTAAAGTGGGGGCTAGCATTTGATTCGCATTTAATATTCCATAGCTGTGCACTTTGTAAGGATGATAACTTCTCTAAACTGAGCGATAATGATTTTTCTAACGTAATGCCACTGGTTGCACTGAAGTTTGGAGTGGAGTAAGCGAAAGGAGGATGACATCTAATAGCTCCAGAAATATCCCTGAAAGTTTGGGCTCAAGTATACTGCTTTAGTAAGCAGCCCCCTAAGGAAAGGAATGGAGGATAGCCGTTCCGCTGGGATTCCTATTTTAAATACCTACCATTGCAAGCAAATTCTTGTAAAAAAAACGGAACTGTGTATGAAAATTGCGTGAAATACACGTTTCACTGTACCGTCACTTGGGATTTTCAGAAGTCTTGTGTTAAAATGCCCATCCCCAGAGTCTCTTTGAGGAAGGATGCCATCCATCCTCCCGTTGCCATGGCTACGAGCTAGAAAGGAAGCAGGAGGACTCGGTGAGGGTAAGCAAGGGTCTCTTCAGAGGGGGGTGGGAGGACGCCTTGTTGGTATCTGACAGGGATGGTGAGGAGCTGGCTGGAAGATGAAGCCTCATTTAGTTGTCAGCTGTGAGAACATTTGTGACATTGCTGTTTGAAAGACCTGCAAAGTTGCGAAACGAAGGGAAATGCGAAGCAGAGATGTCTCGATAGCTGCGACTGGGGTTCCTAAAGGGATTTTATTCGATTCTCCCACTAGAAAGTAAAGTGAAGCAAGCAAAGTGAGAAGCAGGTAGAGCCAGCGGGTGCATCGCAGGCACGGCCAGTAGTATAAGAGAGTTGTTTAATGGGATTTTTCATCCTTTGCCATAACAGCTGGTCAGCCGAGTTGGCAGCCTTCTTACAATTGCAGCAATTCGTCCTCGATGAGTTTTAAACTGTCCAAAGTCTCTAAAAATAAATGAGTGACTCACGTGGTAGCTCATTAATAAATCTGTAGAGTTGAATACTGCTGCTGCTGAATAGCCTTGTTCCTAAAGAAGAGCTATGTGGAAGAAAGGGGGACGAATACTATGTTTGCACGCCCCTTTCTCGGCCCAGATTCCTGTTAACCGAGAGGCTCAGGTTGGTAACAAAACCGTAAAATACTTGACGCTTCAAATCACAGAGCAGCGATTCCAAATAATACAATGTAATAGACTGTAGTATAATGGGCCTCTCAAAGATGAAAATTCATGCGTTCTCGTGCAGTTCCCACAGTGAGTAATCATCAAATATAGATCGTTAAAGGGAGTTTTGTGCTAAAGTGAGAGGAATGGTAATTGGGCAGCAATTCTGCATTTGCAGTTTTCTGAACAACTGCTACTTCAAGTTATGCTATAAATGTTGGAGTGTTTTAAGTTGAGCGCGTTAATGTGCGCTGGAGAAACAGGAGTCCCCAGATTTGTTTGCTGACTCTTTGCATGGTCGTGACCCCTCTCAGACTCTGTCTTTCTGGTAAGGTATACAAACATCTGTTTCACGGAGTCAGTCTGTTGACTGAAGATGTATGAATATATATGATATATGAAGATGTAAATAGATGTGTAGTAGCACACCCAGCAGTGGCAGTGCTTCAGTCCTGCCAAAGGACCTGAAAAAGGTGAAAAGCTTCCTTCTACCTAGAGCACGCCGCGTAATTTATTTCTGGTAGGCGATAGCTTGCTGCCCAGAAAAAGTATTAAGCGGTGCAGGATGCATCAGAAACCTGTCGCTTCCGTCAAGTTGAGCGGTACCACGGGAAAAGCAGTTGCTATGGCAACTTTGCTTTATCTTGAGAATTTAAGTTGTTCCTTTGACTCCTTTATTTTTCCTCACCTTTCCATTTCCTTCTCCCTCTGGATAGGTAATTGTGGGTAAGTGCGTGTTCATCTGTGCCCGTGCTAGAAGCCTATGAAAGTAAAGGGAGGGAGGGAGATGATATTCTTCCGAATTTTCCCTTTGGACTGCAGTCAAGTTGTCCGTTCATGTATGTGAGAATAATGTATGCGCCCTGCACGTGGTTACGCCGCCCGTGTACGCTTGCACATAAGCGCACCATAATTGCTCCTTGTTGTTCCCAGTTTGGGAGATTCACAACACAGAGCCACAGAGCGTTCTTCCCAGTGGTGAATACGGAAAGGAAAATAGGAGTTGCGCTTCTGGCTCCGCTGGTTACTGTGTCGTCTCAGGTGAGTCGCTTAATTCCTCTACTTCTGTGAAACAGAAACTATCACACTGACCTATCTCCTGGGACAGGGGTTAGCAAAACTGAAGGCAGAAATTAGTTATGGAGAAAGAAAATTGCATCAGAGTGAAGCATCTGACAAGATGAGTAGCAACAATCCAGAATCGGTAAATTAAAGTGCAGGTAGCAATTTGCACTTTCAATATTGAAAGTAAGAGCCTTGTTTGTATTCAGAAGAAAGGTCGGAAACTGTTGTTGTACAGCCACGTATAGAGTGAACCAAGAATCGTAACAGCCACTTTGTGCAGCTTTTCCTTCTCTGAGATATAAATGGATCTGTATTCTTTAAACAGCTTACAGTCCTGATGCTGATTACAGTTCCTGTGCAATTTGGACTTCAAAATGCTCCACAGGACCCTGGGCCACCTTTCTCTTGTAGCCTCCCGCGGTGTGCAAGAGAGAAGCAGGGCAGCAACTGATGCTCAAAATCCCCTGAAGGGAACTGCAGGTGGTCCTATTTTGTCTTCCTCAAGTGGCCAGCAAATTAAAAAAAAAAAAACCCCCGTGATTCTGTATTTCTGAGCTAGGCTGGATAAACTTCGATTTGTACCACGTTTGATATAAGCAGCAGATTACTAATGCTTCATAATCTGATTGATGCCCTAGTCAATTAGAAGCTGGATCTCATAACATCAAAGGCAATAGTCTCCTAAGCATTGAATTTAATCTTTCATAGCTACTGATCATCTAACTTTAATTAGCTGCAACTACATGCTATAAATTAGAAGATGAGTATTTAATAGTGATGCTTCTAAGATAATTGAGAGACTATATATTGCATAAAACTGCTGATAATACGTCCTTGTTTTCTCTGTTGAGAGAAAACCTTAGAAATTGAGAGGCAGCCCGCTTTTAATATGGAGTACAAAGTACCGTTGTTTAAAGGGCAGAGCTGTCACTCTTGGGGAAAAGGTGATATGTTGCCAGATCAATATAGCAATGATTACATCTGTTGCGTGAAAAGCAGTTGGAATCGGCCACGCTACGTCTGCTCAAAATTTCTTAAATTAGCTCAGCGCAGTGCAATGGAAAGCCTCGGGACCATGCTAGATTTCAAACAGCGAAGTTTGAAAGAGGTTTTATAGCTCCTCGTCGGTCAGGCACGTGCCGTAAGACTTTGTGTTTCCTTTCTGCGTGCCCCTGACATGCTGGACCCTGCACGTGCACTGTACGGACGGACTCGGGTGGTGCAAACATGCCTCTCAACCGGCGGAGTTGCCGTGTGTGCGTGCAGTAACTGTAGTGATTTTGGAGTATGTCGGGATTGCCGTGGTTATCCAGCAAGCCTGCACACGAGCGGTGGCTGTTTGTCAGGAGGAAATGTTGGACAAATGGTCACGTTTGCATTTCTTCACGTAGCCAGCAGTCACTCCTCAAAAAAAAAAAAAGAGGATCTATACCGATGGAAGTTCAGAAATACGGGAGCCATCTGACATCTGTAAATACAGTGCATCACGTGATTTGTTACTCTTTGGCTTTAATTTTGGTAGCTTTTTTCCCTATCTTGCAGCGTAGCAGTTGTCATGGCAGTTTCCAGGCTTCTTCAGGGAGTTTCTCCTTGGAAACCTCTTCTTCGGGTTTCCCTTTATGGGGAAAAGCCTTATGTTCTCATCGTTGTCTGTGTGCTGAGTTAATCAGGATTACCCTTGCAAAGCTGGGATTCCTCAAACCACAGAGGTCACTTCTCCATTGTCATTCCCCCTCCTTCCCACGCCCCCATGATCTTTGTTAATGAGGCTGCCCAGTGTCACCTCTTCCTTTGGCACCGATTGCTGCGGGAGAGCCATCACAGTTTATAAAAATAATGCCTCGCAGACGCAAGTGATGGACGGTAGTTGTTGCATTATGGAGAGATCATTCAAACGTGAGATATCGCTGTCTTGTCTCCCAAACATTTAAGATGCTGTGCTTTTTTTGGAGGAGGAAAACATCCCCGTTTCCTTTTGTACTGTTGATGCAGAAGTATGGTTCTTATTCACACCATTATAAAAACCAATTGCTGTCATTGCTTCTATCGAAAATTTTGGCATCATTTCTGTGAAAGCTCTGTAAATAAGAAACCTTTCATCAATGCTTCATAACTCTCTGTATCTTCTGGTGCGTGGTCATTTCATTTCCAGACTGTAGCATCAACCATGTGAAAATAATTCTTTTGAAAAATGCAGCCAGCAGCCTGTGTTTAGTAACGGTCTAGGATTTTATGCTGCCTTAGAATGGTCTTTGGTGGCGGTGGTTTTTACCTCCACAGATGTCATAGATCGTATTTGGGTCTCGGTGAGTGTTTCTGTGAAAAAAACCCCAGACTCTACACTGATTGCTTTTTAATCCCTTTAATCAGCCGAGTAAACTGGGTGCTCAGGAGTTTGTTGACAGAATCAGTTCAAAAAGCCCTCCTGCCACTGGGGTCCCTCCAACACCTCAAATTCTCCATCCCTTCCTTTCGCCCTTGCCCTTCCCCTCCCAATTGAACAGCTGAAATGGCAGGAAAAAAAATCTGTTTTTTCAAACCGTCTGAACGGTAGCGTTCGACTGGGAGCAGGGGGGTTGGCCGAAGTAAAAGTGATTCATTTGAGGCAGTCTGGCCACAGTATTGCATTTTCCTATGGGCAGCATCGTTATCAATTAGAGTCCAAACAAAAGACTCCCATCTCTATTTCGAGCTGCTCAGTTGATTTTGTTGTTGTTGACAGCGTTGCTAGGAAGTATTTCCAATCTCACAAAATGACGTTTCGTCAGAAGTTTTGTGAGCAGATTTCACAGTTGAGTTTTCACCAAAGGGCTTGACTTGTTACCGGCTGACTGCAGATGGCAGGGGAAACGCTGGCACGGATTATGGTTTATAGATGTTCGTGCTCTTAAAGCAGTTACGTTAGCACTGTTCGTTTAAATCTGACAGTTGCTGTTCTGCTGTTGATCCCTTTGAAAGACGGTGCTTGTGGGCCAACACCAAGCACATGCAGACTCTGTGACATCAGAGATGTAAGGGGAAAGGTAGTATACATTCAGCTACGAAAAAAGATTTGACAGAATTGTGTCTAAAACCGGCAGTTTCGGCACTTTCATAGGTAATAGGACGCTAGCTCCTGGTGAAAGTCGAATGTAAATGAAGGGGTTTTTTTGAGAAAAGACTGACGGGGAGTTATTGTGAAATAACATCATAACATTTCTTGAAGAATTAAAAAAAGACCGAAAGCCCCCAAAATACTAGCCGAGTAAAAGGTTTTTGCATCCCCGGAGACTTGAGAATCTCCTGGCAGACATGAGGTTTTGGCTTCTGTATCGCTATTATGAAATGTCTTTCATGCAAGCTAATTATTTAAGTAAATGACTTTTGATTGCTGCAAGCTCTGAGTTTGGGAGGGAATAATTCCACTGAGAGGTTGATAAGCTTTACTCTGCTTAGAGTCACAGTGCCCCGAAATCCCAGTCACTTGGGGCTGTCAGGGATCATATGGCACCCTGAATATGTTTCGTAACGAACCTACAATATAGTCAATGCTGCTTAAAATGTTACCAGGTCAAACTAAGTGCCGATGGAGGTGTTTGTTCTGAAGATGCCGTTTTCTAAACTGTAGTCGGTGGGTTCTGGTAGCATGATAAAGTTTTCAGGTGATAGGTACACTTGCTGCCAATATCTACCCACATGCTTTCTGGCCTTTCCTACGAGTCCTCGCCGTTTGCCACAGCCTGGCACTAAAGACCTGCCTAGTCAAGCTTGTGCTAATTTGTCAAACTGATTGAATTTAACCACTATTCGATCATTTATAGCGTTGCTGCAATAAAGTAAATACGGTATGGGGAAGCCTAGACTCTACCGCAGAAGCAAATGTTCTGCAGGCATAAGCGGGAAAGCATGCAGAGGTTAACTGCTGACATGGCTCTAGGCAGATTGCCTACGCAGTTGTGAGCTGTCCTTACTCATTTGTAGAGGATTCCTTGAAACTTCCTAAATATGCCAGAATAGCTATATTTCCTGCAAGACGTGTCTGTGAATAACTGCTTAGCCAGTGAAGAATCCTTATCTTCTACCTTATCAAGACTATGCGCTCCTCCTTATTCACGGAGCTGAAAATAGCCTTGTATTACCAGAAAAGCTGATAGAAATCAAATATATATTTGGTCTTACTGAACATTTGGACAGATGATTTGCACAGGAGATCAGAAAGGCCTTCGTTTAGAAGCTCCTCTTTTTGATGACAGCTACTATAAAAGTATTTCAGCAATAGCTGGGCACACTGTAATACAGCATACGCTGTGCATAGCTTTCCGTGGTAATTAGTCAAATTCCAATACCGAACTCTTCATTGAATAATCCTGACAATAACGCAATGCAGGAAGTCGTTTGAAGGAAGAAAAGCGAGCATCAAAGGCTGCCGAGTAAGGCAAATAACACGGACATTAAGCTAGAAAACAGTACTTTGCATAATTTTTGCAGTTACACCTCCCTCTCGCAGATGGGCAGACTCCTAAAGACTAGAAGGATGCTTTCCGTATGGCGTTTCCTTTCTGTTCCTGTTGCTCAGCTGGTCTTCTAAATGGTGCCTTCTTCTAGCAGGGGTTATCTATGACATCCCTTAGCTTTCTATGTACTGTGCCCTGAGGTTCGATGACGGTTTTGCTGACGTCAAGCAATTCTAGACTTTGCGCCCTGGTTGGATGTAGTTGCCAGCAGTATTTTTCTGGGAGGCATAACTGATTTCAAAGCCTTTTAGTGTTGAAGGCAGGCAACTAAATTCCCCACCTTCTCAGTCGCATCCCTTTGTATGACAAGCAAGAATCTTCTGCTTAGTTTCAGTGTAACTTGGTGTTTGAACTGAGGGAGGAATGCAGCCCAGCCTCAGCCACGGTGTTCTCTTGTCGTGTTTGGTCACTGTGAAATGTGGCTGAACAGACGACTGAAGAGTTAATTAGCTATTTGTCTGATAATTGATAACGGTGTATGTTTTAGGAATGTTAAGCCACAGAGCAAACTGAGCGGTGCTCTGCGAAGCACCAGCCACACCTGCCAGCTGAGGATCGAGGGCCACGTTCACGTGGAGAGTGTGGGAGAATCACCAGCTACACACTACCAAAAGTTGTACCCGGAAAAGCCGAGGATCGATGAATTGCTTTCTGGAGTCCTGGTCCAGTGAGACAACACAACCTTGGTGTTTTCTTTGACACGGTGTAACGTTATATAATGACACGGCTGAATTAAATTTGTGGAAGAGAGAAAAAAGCAAGGAGCACGACGTACTTCGAGGATTCAGTGCTCGGCCGGTACAGGAGATGTGTAACTGTAAAGCAACAATCACCACAAAACGCTTGTTCCATGAAGTAATGCTTGCAGGGCAGAGAAGGGGCGAGTCTGTTGTCAATGCTCGCAGCTGGCAGACCTCAGTCGGCATTGCCTGCACTCTGAATGAGTAACGGTGGCCATGAGGAATTTCAAGGGCTTGTTGTGCTGGTCTGAAGCAGTTGCTAGCGTTGCACGTTTCCTCCTACATTAATGTTGGATTAAATTTCTCATTATGTACGCGTTAGGAGTTGTTTGGGCATTTCAATTTGATAAATGAATCTTTGTGTAGTTTCCTCTCCAACCCTGTTCCTCCTGCAGTAAAAATCTCGTTAGCCTTAAAACCCAGCACGTGGCCACGTTCTGTGGAGGTCGTGGAGCTGCTGTTATAAATTAAAGCTGGGGCAATGGTTACGAGTTGCGGTTTGGGAAATTCAAATCGGACATGAGGGGAAAAATATCTACTGGGAGGGTAGTTTAACGCTGGAATGGTGCCTGGAGAGTTCATGGAAGTTTTCAAGTGTTGGCTAGGTGGAAGCGTGGCTGACCTGATCTACTGTTTGTGATGGTACTGCTCTGCGCGGGAAGCTGGGCTAGAGGTCTCGGGGGGGGTCTCCTCCTCTAGTGTTTCTGTGAATCTGTGGTGGTGCACGTGCATCGACAAGGGAGTGGGTTTGGTTTTTCATAGTCACAGAAATTCAGTTGTTATAAATGAAGTGGTAGCAGCCACGTGTTCAGAGAATGTTCTTTCGAAGGTGTGGCTCTTCTTTCTTTCCAGTCTAAGCATTGTATGGTCCGTAGTCCCATGGATGACTACTTGGAAAAGACTGTATGACAAGCGGTTAGTCTTCTCCACCACCACCTTTGTGGCCAGGAGAAGGCCACGTTCCCACCCGCTATAAATGGATGTAGTTTCACTGGCTCCTCTGCAACAGTGCTACTTTACTCCAGCGAGGAATCTGAGCCACACATATGGAGAGCTGGTCTGCAGTGAGATATTGTGATTCGTATGGCCATGACCGGGGTCTGTGGGAATTGGTAACACAGCATATAGCTCTTCTTTTGGCATCCTTCTCACCCGTCGATGTAGTACCAGTGCTACTCTGTGGTAAAGGAATATCGACATTGAACAACCTCAATGTTAGGGTTGCATCAAGGCAAGGAAGTCAAACGATCTCAATGTTAGGGTTGCATCAAGGCAAGGAAGTCAGTGTGTGCTGTTATTGGGCTACAGAAGACACCACTTAGTTGCAAGTGTGTACACTTTGCTCTGATTGTTCTTACCGGTCGACTGATTGTTGGTTGACAGCCGGCTGAACATGAGCCGGCAGTGTGCCCAGGTGGCCAAGAAGGCCAATGGCATCCTGGCCTGTATCAGAAATAGTGTGGCCAGCAGGAGCAGGGAAGTGATCGTGCCCCTGTACTCGGCCCCGGTGAGGCCGCACCTCGAATACTGTGTTCAGTTTTGGGCCCCTCGCTACAAGAAGGACGTCGAGGTGTTAGAGTGTGTCCAGAGAAGGGCAACGAGGCTGGTGAGGGGTCTGGAGAACAAGTCTGATGAGGAGCGGCTGAGGGCACTGGGGTTGTTTAGCCTGGAGAAGAGGAGGCTGAGGGTAGACCTCATCGCTCTCTACAACTACCTGAAAGGAGGTTGTAGCGAGGGGGGGGTCGGTCTCTTCTCCCAAGTAACAAGCGATAGGACGAGAGGAAACGGCCTCAAGTTGCGCCAGGGGAGGTTTAGATTGGACATGAGGAAAAATTTCTTTACTGAAAGAGTGGTGAAACATTGGAAGAGGCTGCCCAGGGAAGTGGTTGAGTCCCCATCCCTGGAGGTATTTAAAAGACATGTAGATGAGGCGCTTAGGGACATGGTTTAGTGTTGGGTCGACGGTTGGACTCGATCTTGGAGGTCTTTTCCAACCTTAATGATTCTATGATTCTATGATTACGAGACAGTGAGCATCACGGAGCTGTTACAAGATGGAAATAAGGTTAATCTGTGGACCGAACGTTTGAATTTGCCTTTTTCCCTTGATCTTCAAAACGTGCTTCCTGTGGATGTGAAATTACTAAAATACATTTTAAAGTGTTTAATGACAAGGATAAACTGTTCTGCCATTTAAGTCCTCAAGCACGTTGCTTCAGTTCCTTTATGTTTTTCAAAAGGCCGACCGTATTCCGTTCTGCATAGGGCACGTTATGCCCTTTTATGCTGAAACTGTGGAAATTTAAGATAATGCAGATCAAAACAATAGATCAAGTGTGACTTCTCCCCTGGCCATTGGTAAGCGTGTGCACTCAGGTCCCTGTTTCTTTGAAACAGCCAAGGTAAAGATACTGTCATTGCTAAAATCTGCGTCTTCCGTCCCTACCGCGTAACCTAGGGAAGGCTAGATTTTTTTGCTGCTTGGTCCGCTTGCCGGGCTCATCTTCTGCTCTGTTAAGTTTCCTCACAGTGGCACCGATAGTCAAAAGAGCTCTCCTTAGGCTCGATCGACTTGGATGTTTACTGTACTCATTTTCTCTTCCAGGATGATTCCAGCTGCTAGTAAATCCTTCTTCTTGACTGATCTGGTTGCAGGACGTGAATACAACCTCTGTGTTCTTGCTGTTTATGATGATGGATTGACATCTTTGACCGCAACCAGAGCGATCGGATGCGTGCAGTTCACAACCCAGGAAGAATACAAACAGTGCCGATCCCTTCACGCGCAGTTTCTTGGAGGAACCATGATCATCATTATTGGGGGTATCATAGTGGCTTCGGTTCTTGTTTTCATCTTCATCCTCCTCATGAAATACAAAGTCTACAACAACCACCACAAAAATAAAACCACTAAAGTTAGTAACGTCTGCTCTCAAACCAATGGAAGCCAAAGTGGCTCGATGGCTCGATCCACTTCTAAACTTTCAGAGAGGCGGGAAAGTTTGCACCAGGAATGCTCGGGCGCTTCCATCAAAGGAAAAACTGTTGTAGATTTGGATTGTGAAAAAGTGACTCCAACCAACACAACCTTTTTAACAACTGATGCGTTATCTTAATGGCCATTTGATGGAGCAGGACACACCAAGGTGGTATTGCTTGAAACATTTTAATGCGAGTGGTTGTATTTTAAGCTTCACTACTATTGTCTATTTTTAAGATCAGATGGTTTAAAAAATATTTTTTTAATCTGTATACAGTTCTTGCATTCTTAACTATTTTGTTTCAATATATTAAATATAAGTGTGTGATTTACAAGATTTTTTTACTGGTTCTTTTATAGCATACACCTCTGGTATCAAGGCAGCAACATAGCTAAATTCTGCTAGGTTTTGTCTTTGGTGAAATGCACTATTTTTTCATTTGGTTACCAACGAAGAGCAAAATCGTACTCTCAGGATCCTCAGACTTCCTCTCTCACGGCAGAGTCACTTAGCAGCTTCAACTACTCATCTCTTCAAGGAATGATTTGTCATAAAAAGTTACCAGCTTCTCAATACTGAGTTATTTTTTGCCATAGGTATGGTGTATACGTGCTGCTCACAAAAGAAGCAAGATTAGTAGAGGTTCCCCACAGGAGGAAAAAAAAAAGGTACTCTAAAAAAAAAAAAAAGAAAAATTGAAAGTACTTTAAGTACTTTAGCATATTCTCTCAGTTATTCTGCGGCACAGAAATATGAGCTCGTATTGTTTGCTTTGTAACAGCTGTTATCTGTCGAGACTGTGCCTTTGCGAAACCTCCTCTTGTTCTCGGTCGTCAGATTTACCTTTGTTTGGGCAGGAAGAAGACCTGGTTTTGTTCTTTCTAAATTGTAAAACTTTACAGAGCGGTTGAAATTAGATGTGTTTCACTGTGCATGCTTTTGCTATGTTGAAAACCATGCCATAGTCTCCCCCCTCTGAAAGCGTACTGCTGAAGGCTATTTTTTTTCCTTTTCTGTTGATTAATTTGTTGCCTGAGGACCCACAGATTAAAGCTTTCGTGTCCTGAGGGACGTTGCACTGTCTCACTGTGACACTGCATCTTCAGATGGCTTTTACATCAGTCTCTTATTTCTGTAATACTGCATGAAGTGTAATGTAAGTGGCTGACAGATGAATTATGTGAATGTGTCTGGTCATTTTAACGCATCATATTGAATAACGAAATGTTCCTTTTGTTTCAAGGGATACTGTCAGATCGAGACAGGCCCAAAGTTTAGGTTTTGAAATAACTTTTACAAAGCCTATGAGGAGCTGGTGACCTCAGCTAAACGATGTCCCCTCTGCCATCCTCATTGGTCGGTGATTTTTTTTGCGTTGTTTTGATACTTGGCTTCGAAAGCAAAACAAGAGAAAACATGAATACCTTGTATTTATTAAACCTCAAGAAATGGAATGTGAAAGGAATTGGCAGGAGAGGCTTGCAAGCTGAGTGAGCGGCTCGCGTCTTTCCAAAGGTGACTGTGTCACAACTGAGCAATTAAGAAAAGTGTCTTTCCTAACATTGTCCCTTTAACAGAGTCAAAATATTCCTCCTGTTCGGGCATGAAAGAACGGACCAAGAAAAGCTACCTGGCAGACAGCCAAAAGCTGTTTAACTCCACAGCAGTTGAGGACTGTATTTTAATATAGTTCAGTTCTTACTAACTGCCAAAGTACGAGGCATTTTTTGACGTTTCTGCGCCGCGCAGATTTGCTGAGGCCTCTGTTCTGTTTTGCTTCTCAAACATAAACGGAGGGGGAAAAGTAATTTGAGGGATTCTGTTATCAGGTGTATTTGTGACAGTGAGGTAAGACTATGCAGCTACACTCATGTTAGTTTTCTTAAAAAAAAAAAAAAGAAGAAAAAGAAAAGCTGTATGTGCAACTGCGCAAATGGATGCTTTTTGTTATGTAGATGATGGTGATGGGGCCTGTGCGTTCCAGGATTTTCCTCTGGCTTCTGTCTGCCTTCCAGGGACGCAGACTCGTCACTGGCACTCCTAAGGTGCAACCACCTGAACCTGCCTACGGTCGCTGATTTGAAACGCTCTTGCAATCCCCACCTCTTCCAAAGAGCAAATTCGTTCATCTTTGGCCAGACGCAAAATTCAATGCTGGAATTTGAACGTGGTTTTCTTAATTACTGCAGCCTGATTGCTATGAGTATCATGAGTGACTCAACCCACCTGTACATTAAATCTGTTTATTGATAATATCCTGCCATTTTCTGCCAGTAGCGGTTTCTCTCACGCCCTTTTATTTGGTTCCTACTTGTTAAATATGAAAATGCTGCACTGCCGAGCGGCATCCAGGTGGGGTTCAGGGACTGTAACTGCAAATGCTGTGTTTTGACACTTCATAGCGTGTACGTACCTAACACGGGTATCACAGCAGCCAGCCTACCTCTTTTGTTGGCCCTTGGACCACAGGCAGAGACGGCGCGTTAGTCCGTTCTGTAACTGCTGTTCTGTCTCGTGCTCGGGTTGTCCATCTTATCGTTAGGGGAAGAACGTCAAACCAGTATGAGCTGCGCTAGCATCATCCTTGCCTGCATGCAATAGCAGGGACATACTGGATTTAAATATTTCTCCCTTGGAAATGGAGTTGGGGTTTGGCGCGTTTCTCCAGGTTGTTTTAAGAGGTTAACTCTTAACTCCTGATGTCTCTGTAACAGAAGCATAAAAATGTGGAATCTGAAGCAATTGCTCCTTCAGAAAGATTACGGAGGGGGGGGGAAAAACGGGGGAGCTGCCCAGAACGAATGTCATAACCACTGCTGCAAAGGCCAACCTTATGTGAGCAGGGGGCAACAGCGGAGCAGCAGCTGAGGGCGGAGGGGGCACAGCGGAGCAGCAGCTGAGGGCGGAGGGCACAGCAAAGGGCCATGCTCCTTCTTGCCAGCCCTCATTCCTGCTGCCTCCCCCTCACCGCACTGCTGCAAAGGCCAACCTTATGTGAGCAGGGGGCAACAGCGGAGCAGCAGCTGAGGGCGGAGGGCACATGCTCCTTCTTGCCAGCCCTCATTCCTGCTGCCTCCCCCTCACCGTTGTCTTTTGGGGCACCGGCCTCTCCCGGTGAACGTGTCTAAAGTTCGGAGGCACCTCTCTCTTCCGCAGGGGACCGCATCCCGC
>NW_008794539.1:170733-174476 GCF_000699145.1 Aptenodytes forsteri
CTGTAGTCTTCCAGCACAGCAGCGCTTTTTGGGCAGCCACGTTGGCCTGAGGGCATGCCGGGAGCTGTCGTCTTCTGGTACAGCCCTGCTGTGGGGCCGCGCTGGTCCGCGGGCTGTGCCAGGAGCTGTAGTCCCGGTGCCGGTGCCGCCGCGTGTCCGTTCCACGGAGGCTGTCCAAGGAAACCCCCGAAAAGCCCGAGGGACCCTGGAACAGCCCCTCTCTGAGAGCCCGAGAGGTGCCGTGGAGCCGCTGCCCGGCATGACCACGCTCGGGCACCTTCAGAGCTCTGCTCTGCCTGAGCTGGCTGGGTGTGGGCGTCCGGGCTGCCTGGTTGAGGGCGAATGGGGAGAACCGGGGGCAGGATGGGAAAGAGTTGGGTAAGGACTTGGAAATTCAAGATGGGGATGACTCTCTTTTTTGCCATCGGATCCCCTCAAGGCTCGTTTATTTTTCCCTTCCAGGCCCCTCAGGCCTAGACCCCTCCTCATACCCACTAGTCCCCTCTGAACCCCTCTGTTGTCCTGGGGTTGCCTCAGCCTGGCCCATTTGCCCCCTCAGAACCTCTCGGCACCCCAGTGCGCCTTTTGATGTGCTCTAGAGGCCTCAGCTTGCCCCCTGGTCCCCGCAGCACCCCTCTGTTAGCCTCCTTGCGCCCTCCCTTCAAGCCTCATTGTACACAAAAGCCCACCGCTGGCCTCCGCTGGGGCCGGTGGAGGGCTCTCGGGCACAGTCCAACCACGGGACTCTTCCATTTGCCCTGTATCTGTCTTAGGATCGCTCTAGTCCACTCAGGACCCCTCCTGAGGCCTTCATTGCACCCCAGACCCCTCTGCGGAACCTCTAGCACCCTAAGAAACCCCACTAGACTGGGGGCCTGGCCCCCTAGACTCTACGATACGACTTTAGTCCCCTCAGCACTCCTCTGTAGGTGTTTGTTATGCCCCAGAGCCTTCTGTTGCTCGCCTAGCCTTCTCGGGAGCCCTCTAGTCCCCTGAGGACCCCTCCTGAGGCATTCATGGTGACCCGCAAGGACGATGTCTGTCCTCTCAGATGGTTTGAGGTATTTTGCAAAGCTCTGTGGGAGGACGGAAGGGAGCGAAGGCATGTCACAGCGAGTGCCCTGATGGTGCTGCTTAGCTGGGCAGTGCGAGCAGCCCTGGCGAGAGATGCCCGGCAGTGCTAGTGGCAGTGGCCGCAGGAAAGCTGGCGGCAGGGGCTGCGGTCACTGCACGGGGGAGGATGAGAAGAGAGGGCCCCCAGGGTGAGGGAGGAAGGCTGGGCTCCTGGGCACAGTGTGCTGGCCCTACAGCGAAGCAGGGCTCGCTGGTGGCCAGGAGGGCTGGAGCTGCTGCTGGGACACTGGAGTGCAGCCCTCGCAGCATCCCTGCTCGGGGACGGTAGGAACCCTCTCACCAGGGACAGTGAGGCCACACCAGCCCCACTGATTCTGGGTGCCTTTGCTCACACAAGTCCCCTGCTGATGCCACGGACAAGAGTCCCGGCAACAGGGGGGGAGCTCATTACCTTGGTGCTGGGCGAACAGCGCAAGGAGGCGGCCTCAGCTTCCCAATCCCCTTGGAGCTGTGCATTATCCTCTGGCAGCGTCGTGCCTAAAGAGCGGGGCAAACACAGAAGGGTCGGCAAGACACGGCAGCTTTGCCAGCAAGCTTACCAAATACTGAATCATAGAATCAGAATCGTTTAGGTTGGAAAAGACCTTTAATATCATCAAGTCCAACCGTTTTCTCATAAAAGCTGTGAGTCTCTGCTGCTAGTTCTTTTTCACTTGCAGGATTGAGGATTAAGCAAAATCTTCTAGTGAATGTCCTTTTTATGAGGATTCTTCAAGGTCTTCCAGCTTCACGGACTGGTATGAAGATACCGCAAAAATATGTTCACTAATAAACCCTCTTCAGTACAAGTACTGCGGCAATCCGGTGTAATTCCACTTGGCAGGCTTATTTCATCGGAGTCCACACGTGGTAGAGCTTTGAACGAGGAATGGCTGAGGAGGGAGGTTATGACCCACAGTCAAGAGGACAGCGATGTCAATTTAAGGGTGACCTGCCTCCAGCGTATCTATGCGAACGCTCCCGGCCTGGGAAACTCCAAGGACCGAGGGCTCCGCGTGCAGTCCCGCAGTTAAACCATGGTCGGAATAATGGTGCCGTGGGGCGGGGGGGACACGGCTCGCGTGGCTGGGGGGCTGCAGGACAGGGATACAAGCTCTTCAGGGGAGATGGGGAAGATGAGGAACGGGGCTGCCTCCTGTGTGAAGGAGCAGCTCAGCTACACGGGACGATCAACAGTCTGGGAGAGAGCGCGTGGGTCGGGAGCGGAGGAGAGGCGGTGCTGGCGACGTGGTGGTGCCTCCACCAAACACAAGAACCGTCCGTCGCAACACCCGGGAGGACGTTCCAGAAAATATCCCAGAAAAATATTCCGGTGGGATCTGTTGCTTTTTTCAGGAGGGCAACGCCCTCTCTGCCTCCTTTCCCAGGATAAAATCCCGGGAAGCAAGATGGGAAACGGGAAGGAAGAAAGCAAAGGAAGAGGGATCTCCCGCCTGGTGAGTCTTGGAAAATTGGATGCTGCTGCTTCTTCCCCGACACAACCGGGTTTGGCAACGGACAGGCGAAGGGCAGGATGGCTTTTGGCACCATTTCCTTCTTCCCCAGGAACCCTCCATTTTCCATCCCTCATTTCAGAAAATTTTGCAGGTAGGAGGATTCATTTCTTTCTTTTTTCTCCCCCCCTTTTTTCCCTTCGCTCATCTATCCGTAGGCAGCTCCTACCGTATCTGGGCAGCTTTTCCAGGCAAGAAGAATAAGAATCAAGTCCTCTAGGCGGTCCTCCAGCCCCGCTGCCCAGCACTGAACAGCCTGGCAGAGCATTCAAAGTACACGATGCGGCTCGGTGGCACGAAGACACTAAAAAAAGCCTTTTTGTTTTTTCCGTAATTCAATTCTGCAGCCCTTAACGTGTGTCTGACTGAATTCCTTCTTTGGGATTTTCCTGTAAAAGCTGCAAGCTGCTCGTTCTTGTTAGAATTTATTATTTAAGCTGATATTCTCACAAACCCTATAATAACGCTGTATTTTGACGTTGCTCCTCACGTTCGCTTTTATCCAGAAGCTGATGAAAAGTTTCTTTTTAAGCCCATGACCTACCGAGACCAGAGATCAGCAAAAACGCGTTTCCGTTTTTACCTCGACCAGCGGAAAAAAAAAAAAAAATCGCCTCAAAACCAGATCGCGTTTGCGTGTCTCTGCAGAAAATGTGCTACCAAACCACGCGGTGGCACCTACGGGACCTCCCAACGTCTTGGGTCGAAACGACGGGGGGGAAAAAAAAAGTGGAAGAGTGGCTGAAGTGGAAAAGGAGGGGGAAAAAAAAGGAGAGAAAACCAAGAGCGATGGAGGCGGGGGTTTTCCACCGTCTGCCTTACCTGATGTCTCTCCTTTTGCAGGAGTTTGTGGGAAAGGCGACTCCCAGCCCTTCACCCCTTGCGGGGAAGAGGGACTTTGGCCCATTTCAAAGGGCAATAACGAAGGAGAAAGGGGGAAGAGATGTAAAAAAAATCCTTCTGTGGAGGAAGAGAAAGCAACGGCCTCGCCGAGGGCATCCCCAAAAGAGTGAGTTTGTCCTGGCCTGGCTGCCTTGAGTGGTTGAACCTTGGGAGAGGGTTGAACCTTCAATGGTTGAACCTTCAGTGGTTGAACCTTGGGAGAGGGTTGAACCT
>NW_008794539.1:175392-176099 GCF_000699145.1 Aptenodytes forsteri
CCGGCTTTGGCTTTGGGGGGGGGACCCTGGGGGACACAGCCCCAAGACGCGTGCCCCAACACCCCCCACGCACACCCCAGCAACACCCCACACGCACCCCAACAGCCCGTCCTGAAATGTCAGGCGGACGTAGCCAGCGCACCCCAGCTCCACCCCAGCTACACCCCCGCACCCCAACTACACCCCAACTGCTCCCCTAAATCCCAGCTGCACACCTGCAGCCCTGCTACACCCCAAAGTACACCCCAACTACACCCATACACCCCCGCTGCACCCCGAGTACACCCAACTGCACCCCAAACACACCCCCGTCCTTCAGCTACACCCCAACTACACCCGTACACCCCAACTGCACCCCAAACACATCCCTGTCCCCCAACTACATCCCAACTACACCCATACAACCCAACTGTACCTCGAGTACACCCGACTGCACCCCAAACACACCCGTCCCCCCCAACTACACCAACTACACCCATACACCTCTGCTGCACCCCCAGTACACCCAGCTACACCCCAACTACACCCATACACCAACTACACCCCTCCACCCTCACTGCACCCCCAGTATACCCAGGTACACCCCAACTACACCCACACGCCCCCAACTACACCCATACACCCCCGCTGCACCCCCAGCACCCCCACCTACACCCCAACTACACCCACACGCCCCCAACTACACCCATACACCCCCGCTGCACCCC
>NW_008794539.1:177669-177871 GCF_000699145.1 Aptenodytes forsteri
GGGGGAGGGGGACACGGTGGGGACGAGGGGACAATGGGGACACGATGGGGACGGGGACACGGCGGGGACGAGAGGGACGCAGCAGGGACAGGAACACGGCAAGGACAGGGGACACGTTGGGGACAGGGACACAGCAGGGATGGGGACAGGGGATATTGCGGAGCCGGTGGGGAAGGGGGGGGGGACACCGGGGGGGGAGGGG
>NW_008794539.1:181974-182673 GCF_000699145.1 Aptenodytes forsteri
AAGAAGAGAGAGGAGGAGGGAAGGAGAGGTGGGGGGGGGGGGGGGGGGGGGGGAGGTTGGGGGGGGGGAGGGGGGGGGGGGGGGGACACCGCGGGGACAGGGGACACGGTGGGGTCCCCAGAAAGAGG
Source organism: Aptenodytes forsteri (assembly GCF_000699145.1). Taxonomy (NCBI): domain Eukaryota; kingdom Metazoa; phylum Chordata; class Aves; order Sphenisciformes; family Spheniscidae; genus Aptenodytes; species Aptenodytes forsteri. The sequence goes on from NW_008794539.1 coordinate 182,103, forward strand.
TGACACGGTGGGGTCTGGCCCCTTGGAGACGGGGGAACGCGGTGGGATCCCACGTTCGTGGTGACAGGGGTGAGAGGAAACATGGCTGCCGTCCCCATCCCCGCTCCTGTCCCTGCTGTGTCCCTGTCCCCAACACAGGGCTCTTGCCAGGGGTGACAGGGGACACGGTGGTGTCCCAGGCCGGTGGTGCCAGGGGACACGGTGGTAGCCCAGGCCAAGGGTGACGGGGAACGCGGCGCGGCACCGGGAGATGAGGAGCCCCGTGGGTGGGTGCCAGCGGGGTCCCGTTGGGTGCCAGCAGGGACCTGCGGGTGACAGAGGAGAACGCCGGGTGACAGCGGGGACGCCCGGGGTGACAGTGACGCTCACCCTCGTAGTTGACCTGGCCGTCGCCGTCGATGTCGGCCTCTCGGATCATCTCGTCCACCTCCTCGTCCGTCAGCTTCTCCCCCAGGTTGGTCATCACGTGCCGCAGCTCCGCCGCGCTGATGTACCCGTTCCCGTCCTGGGGTTGGGGACGCGGCGGTGACACCGCTGCCTCGTCCACGTCCCCGTCCCCGCGTCCCCCCCC
>NW_008794539.1:207844-212129 GCF_000699145.1 Aptenodytes forsteri
GCGGGGACATCGAGGTACAGCCCCGCGCAGGGGCACCAAGGCTTGGGGACCCCTGGGGACACTGAGGTACGGCCCCGCACAGGGGCACCGAGGCTCGGGGACCCTCGGGGACCTCGAGGTGCGACGCAGGGGCACCGAGGCTTGGGGACCCTCGGGGACCTCGAGGTGCGACGCAGGGGCACCGAGGCTTGGGGACCCTCGGGGACCTCGAGGTGCGACGCAGGGGCACCGAGGCTCGGGGACCCTCGGGGACGCCGAGGTACGGCCCCGCGCAGGGGCATCGAGGCTCGGGGACCCCCGGGGACAGGGACACGAAGGCACAGCTCCGTACAGGGACAGCAAAGCTCAGGGACGAGCCGGGGAGAGGGACCCTCGGGGACGCCGAGGTACGGCCCCGCGCAGGGGCACCAAGGCTTGGGGACCCCTGGGGACATCGAGGTACGGCCCCGCACAGGGGCACCGAGGCTTGGGGACCCTCGGGGACCTCGAGGTGCGACGCAGGGGCACCGAGGCTCGGGGACCCTCGGGGACATCGAGGTACGACGCAGGGGCACCGAGGCTCGGGGACCCTCGGGGACGCCGAGGTACGGCCCCGCACAGGGGCACCGAGGCTTGGGGACCCTCGGGGACGCCGAGGTACGGCCCCGCGCAGGGGCATCGAGGCTCGGGGACCCCCGGGGGCAGGGACACGAAGGCACAGCTCCGTACAGGGACAGCAAAGCTCAGGGACGAGCCGGGGAGAGGGACCCTCGGGGACGCCGAGGTACGGCCCCGCGCAGGGGCATCGAGGCTCGGGGACCCTCGGGGACAACGCAGGGACACCGAGGCTCGGGGACCCCCGGGGACAGGGACACGAAGGCACAGCTCCGTACAGGGACAGCAAAGCTCAGGGACGAGCCGGGGAGAGGGACCCTCGGGGACAACGCAGGGACACCGAGGCTCGGGGACCCTCGGGGACCTCGAGGTGCGACGCAGGGGCACCGAGGCTCGGGGACCCCTGGGGACATCGAGGTACGGCCCCGCGCAGGGGCATCGAGGCTCGGGGACCCCCGGGGACAGGGACACGAAGGCACAGCTCCGTACAGGGACAGCAAAGCTCAGGGACGAGCCGGGGAGAGGGACCCTCGGGGACGCCGAGGTACGGCCCCGCGCAGGGGCACCAAGGCTTGGGGACCCCTGGGGACATCGAGGTACGGCCCCGCGCAGGGGCACCAAGGCTTGGGGACCCCTGGGGACATCGAGGTACAGCCCCGCGCAGGGGCATCGAGGCTCGGGGACCCTCGGGGACGCCGAGGTACGGCCCCGCGCAGGGGCATCGAGGCTCGGGGACCCTCGGGGACCTCGAGGTGCGACGCAGGGGCACCGAGGCTCGGGGACCCCTGGGGACACTGAGGTACGGCCCCGCGCAGGGGCACCAAGGCTTGGGGACCCCTGGGGACATCGAGGTACGGCCCCGCACAGGGGCACCGAGGCTTGGGGACCCTCGGGGACGCCGAGGTACGGCCCCGCACAGGGGCACCGAGGCTCGGGGACCCTCGGGGACGCCGAGGTACGGCCCCGCACAGGGGCACCGAGGCTTGGGGACCCTCGGGGACGCCGAGGTACGGCCCCGCGCAGGGGCACCAAGGCTTGGGGACCCCTGGGGACATCGAGGTACAGCCCCGCGCAGGGGCACCAAGGCTTGGGGACCCCTGGGGACACTGAGGTACGGCCCCGCACAGGGGCACCGAGGCTTGGGGACCCTCGGGGACATCGAGGTACAGCCCCGCGCAGGGGCACCAAGGCTTGGGGACCCCTGGGGACATCGAGGTACAGCCCCGCGCAGGGGCACCAAGGCTTGGGGACCCCTGGGGACACTGAGGTACGGCCCCGCACAGGGGCACCGAGGCTCGGGGACCCTCGGGGACCTCGAGGTGCGACGCAGGGGCACCGAGGCTTGGGGACCCTCGGGGACGCCGAGGTACGGCCCCGCGCAGGGGCATCGAGGCTCGGGGACCCTCGGGGACATCGAGGTACAGCCCCGCGCAGGGGCATCGAGGCTCGGGGACCCTCGGGGACAACGCAGGGACACCGAGGCTCGGGGACCCCTGGGGACATCGAGGTACGACGCAGGGGCACCGAGGCTCGGGGACCCTCGGGGACCTCGAGGTGCGACGCAGGGGCACCGAGGCTTGGGGACCCTCGGGGACCTCGAGGTGCGACGCAGGGGCACCGAGGCTCGGGGACCCTCGGGGACCTCGAGGTGCGACGCAGGGGCACCGAGGCTCGGGGACCCCCGGGGACAGGGACACGAAGGCACAGCTCCGTACAGGGACAGCAAAGCTCAGGGACGAGCCGGGGAGAGGGACCCTCGGGGACGCCGAGGTACGGCCCCGCGCAGGGGCACCAAGGCTTGGGGACCCCTGGGGACATCGAGGTACAGCCCCGCGCAGGGGCACCAAGGCTTGGGGACCCCTGGGGACACTGAGGTACGGCCCCGCACAGGGGCACCGAGGCTCGGGGACCCTCGGGGACGCCGAGGTACGGCCCCGCACAGGGGCACCGAGGCTTGGGGACCCTCGGGGACCTCGAGGTGCGACGCAGGGGCACCGAGGCTCGGGGACCCCCGGGGGCAGGGACACGAAGGCACAGCTCCGTACAGGGACAGCAAAGCTCAGGGACGAGCCGGGGAGAGGGACCCTCGGGGACGCCGAGGTACGGCCCCGCGCAGGGGCACCAAGGCTTGGGGACCCCTGGGGACATCGAGGTACAGCCCCGCGCAGGGGCACCAAGGCTTGGGGACCCCTGGGGACATCGAGGTACAGCCCCGCGCAGGGGCATCGAGGCTCGGGGACCCCCGGGGACAGGGACACGAAGGCACAGCTCCGTACAGGGACAGCAAAGCTCAGGGACGAGCCGGGGAGAGGGACCCTCGGGGACGCCGAGGTACGGCCCCGCGCAGGGGCATCGAGGCTCGGGGACCCTCGGGGACGCCGAGGTACGGCCCCGCGCAGGGGCACCAAGGCTTGGGGACCCCTGGGGACATCGAGGTACGACGCAGGGGCACCGAGGCTTGGGGACCCTCGGGGACCTCGAGGTGCGACGCAGGGGCACCGAGGCTTGGGGACCCTCGGGGACAACGCAGGGACACCGAGGCTCGGGGACCCTCGGGGACAACGCAGGGACACCGAGGCTCGGGGACCCCTGGGGACATCGAGGTACAGCCCCGCGCAGGGGCACCAAGGCTTGGGGACCCCTGGGGACACTGAGGTACGGCCCCGCACAGGGGCACCGAGGCTCGGGGACCCTCGGGGACCTCGAGGTGCGACGCAGGGGCACCGAGGCTCGGGGACCCCCGGGGGCAGGGACACGAAGGCACAGCTCCGTACAGGGACAGCAAAGCTCAGGGACGAGCCGGGGAGAGGGACCCTCGGGGACGCCGAGGTACGGCCCCGCACAGGGGCACCGAGGCTTGGGGACCCTCGGGGACATCGAGGTACGGCCCCGCGCAGGGGCACCAAGGCTTGGGGACCCCTGGGGACATCGAGGTACGGCCCCGCACAGGGGCACCGAGGCTTGGGGACCCTCGGGGACATCGAGGTACGGCCCCGCACAGGGGCACCGAGGCTTGGGGACCCTCGGGGACATCGAGGTACAGCCCCGCGCAGGGGCACCAAGGCTTGGGGACCCCTGGGGACACTGAGGTACGGCCCCGCACAGGGGCACCGAGGCTCGGGGACCCTCGGGGACCTCGAGGTGCGACGCAGGGGCACCGAGGCTTGGGGACCCTCGGGGACCTCGAGGTGCGACGCAGGGGCACCGAGGCTCGGGGACCCCTGGGGACACTGAGGTACGGCCCCGCGCAGGGGCACCAAGGCTTGGGGACCCCTGGGGACACTGAGGTACGGCCCCGCGCAGGGGCATCGAGGCTCGGGGACCCTCGGGGACCTCGAGGTGCGACGCAGGGGCACCGAGGCTTGGGGACCCTCGGGGACGCCGAGGTACGGCCCCGCGCAGGGGCATCGAGGCTCGGGGACCCCTGGGGACACTGAGGTACGGCCCCGCGCAGGGGCACCAAGGCTTGGGGACCCCTGGGGACATCGAGGTACGACGCAGGGGCACCGAGGCTTGGGGACCCTCGGGGACATCGAGGTACGACGCAGGGGCACCGAGGCTCGGGGACCCCCGGGGACAGGGACACGAAGGCACAGCTCCGTACAGGGACAGCAAAGCTCAGGGACGAGCCGGGGAGAGGGACCCTCGGGGACATCGAGGTACGGCCCCACGCAGGGGCACCGAGGCGTGG
>NW_008794539.1:215641-216807 GCF_000699145.1 Aptenodytes forsteri
GGAAGTGATCGGGGTAGAGGAGCTTGAAGCCGAAGAGCGTGAGGATGACCTCGACCGAGAAGGACCCGCGGTCCACGAAATCCCCGTTGAATATCTGCAGCCGGTTCAGGAAAACAGCTCCCCCCCCCGGGTCCCCGTCCCTCCGTGCCACCCGTCCCCAAGCCCGTCCCCGCCACGGGGGTGGGATGGATCCCGGCGAGACCCCGGGGCGGGGGCGGCTCAACCCCGCTCCCTTCCTGGGGGATACGTAAGGGTTCGACTCGGAGGGCAGCCCGTTGAGCTCGAAGATGTTCAGCAGGTCGTAGTACTGCCCGTGGGTGTCCCCGCACACCGTCACCTTCTCCGTCTGCGGTTTGGGACGAGCCAGGGCGAAACGTCACCGCTCGGGGACTTCGCCCCGCGCGCCCCCAGCGGCACCCGCGCCCGACGAGGGGGCACCCACCTCCTTCAACGTCGTTTCTACTAACGTGGGGAGCTTGGCCAGCACCTCCTTCACCTGCACCAGGATCTGCCAGGACAAAGGGTCAGCGGAGGTGACAAGGAAGGGGACGGACACAGGGACACGCGTGGCACCTGGGGACAGGGCAGAGCCCAGCAGGGGACTGGGGGGGGAGTTTGGGGGGAGCCTGGGGTACCTGGTAGGCACATTTTCTGTGGAGTTTTTTCTGCTCCTTGTACCACTGCATCAGCTCCTTCATGAAAGCCAACGTCACCTTGCCGCCGTCCAGCTTGGGGCCGCTGTACTCGTCCTCGATGGCTGCGAGACAAAACCCACCCCCCCCACCACCCCAGGTGGCCGATGACGCACGAGGGGACAGCGGGGACAAGCCCCCCCGAAGGGCCATCGTGCCCCTGCCGTCCTTCCCCGCAAGCTCACAGCCCCTGACAAACCCCGGTAGCCTTCTGGGGAGGCTGAGCCTTGGCTGGGGACCCTCACGGTGGGCCCCCAAGCCCTTCGTGAGGGCCCCAAGGCTCTGCTGGGCACCCTCACAGGGACCCCGAGACCCTAACAGGGAGGCCAAGACCCTCACAGGGACCCCGAGACCCTCACGGGGATGGCAAGACCCTCACAGCAACCCTCATGGGGACACCAAGACCCTCACGGGGACCCTCAAGGGGATCCTGAGACCATCACAGGGACCCTCATGGGAACCCCGAGACCCTCA
>NW_008794540.1:0-11692 GCF_000699145.1 Aptenodytes forsteri
ATAAAATAAAATAAAATAAAATAATAAAAAAAAAAAATCTGAGGAGGCTTTTCAGTGAAGCTGATACCTGCAATGGTACTGACTGAAAGTAAGTGTTTAAGATTTCATGGATTTTCCTTCTCAAGCCCTGAAACAGTTCTTTTCTATGTTCCAGGAAAGAGTTTGAGATGGACCTTTGCTGTCACTGGTCTCTTTGGGGAAACAAAATAAACCAGGCAGTCACAGACATGCCTTTTTTCAAAGCAAAAGAAGTACCTAGAGAAGTTTGTATGTTCCAGAGTATTCAAGAACTTTTAAATCACAAACACATGATGGGCTTAAAACCTGTAATTAGGAATAAAACCTCATCTAAGATATATTATTTTTTTCTTTTTGCTTTTTTACTTTTGAAAATGACACAGCGCACAGAAATGGGGGATTGTGCTGGGGATCCACATTGATGCTGCTCATGAAAAGAGGAACTGAAGGATGGTTGGGGTTTCATGACGTTAGGTGGGACTAGATCTCCATTGTGCAGCTGGTGTATCCCCAAAGGACAGTAATGGTCAGAAAGACTGACCTGATGCACTCAGAGGAGAATCCATGCATTCACCCAGAGTGAACCTTCATATACTGCTAGCATGAGAGAGATGGAGGAGCTGGGAGCAAAGTTATGACCTTCTCATTCTGTTTCTAGATATAAAAAGGACACAGCAATCTTCAGAAAGCATCTGAAGATTCAGAGCAACTCCTTCAAAGCATGGGAGTTCATGCCTTGGATCTATACCTTGCACAGCCACAAAAGACTTGCTAGGAATACAGAGCCATAGCATGGGGTAGGAAGAAGGTACTCTATCAATGACCTTCTACAAATGCTAGTTTTATTCTTAAGAACTTAAGGATGGTAATGAAAATGAGATCTTAGTTCCACTTTATCACAAAACAGTCAGACAATGTCCTTCTACCTTTTCATAATGCTCTATCAGAATTTCAACGACGATATTCTGAAACTTAATGTTCATCATAGCAGCCACGGTTTCTTCTTGGGCTCTCATCAGAGTTGGTCCAAAGATAACACCAAGGTTGGATACAGTCATTAGATTTTGCTGACTGTGTAATGATACCCTTTAAATGAACACAAACAATATGCAATTAAATAGTTGGGCTAAACTACAATTCCAACAGGCAAAAACCTGTTAAGACTATTTTTTTTAACAAGATCCAAAGTTCATGCCTCCCCTTTAAAAACATTTTTTAAACTTTTACTAGAGTCAAAATGTAGACTAGTACAACTACTCTATTTCCATTAAGGCTCCCATCCTGCAATAACTTAATGGATAATGAGCACATCTCCCTAGAGTAAGTATTTAAGTTCCTGACATAACTGACAGGGAAAAGCAACTATCTTTGAAGGTCTCCACAGAGATCCAAGACCATCTAAAGTTTAGGAGTCTTAGGGTAGGTACCTATCTCTCTCCGATGCTTAAACAGGAACTTAAATACTTGATGTTGGATTGACTGAAAATACTATGATATAACGGAGCTCAACCATACACCTTAGCTTTCATGTAAAGGAAAGAAACTTACTTACTGAAAACACATACATTGCAATAAGATCTCTTTATTAATATGTTGAAAACACAGGATCAATGGGGTCAGTGAAATCATTGTTTCTGTGGTATAGATAACACTAGATGATCATAATGACATCTTCTGGCTTTAAAATATATTAACCTTTTACTTCTGTATACTCTGTTATCACTTACTGTACCTTTTCTGTCATTTTTCTTCTTAATGTAGAATTTAGAAACTTAGTTTTTCCAATAATTTATCAGATAGTAAAATGAAAGCCATCAATCAGTAATCCTTAATGCCCCTTTTCTCTCCTTACGAATAAGATTTGCCAAATAAAAACTGTATCATCATAAATCCTTCGAAATAACTGCTAGTGATTCCCCAGTCACAGCTGCCCTATTGCCTCATGTCTGAGAAATATCATGCCAAGTAAAGATTTGATCATTGCCTTAATGCTTAATTTTACTGAATCTGCTACCAAATAGAATAAGTTATTGAGGCATTTGTTCACATTTTCCTCTTCCTTCTCACTGCTATCTGCTACCATTGTCAAGCTGAGCATTTTTAGCCATTCCTACATAATTAAAATAACCCTTGTACCTTTTAAAACTAAGATACAGTAAAACCTATAAAATACTGGAAGACTAGCAGGTAGAAGCAAACTTTATCTTCTGGTTTTCTCTGACAGCCTTCATTAATCAGGTTTATGAAGACATCTGCTATGTTTTCCTTCCAATAATATTGTCAGACAGCTTGATTTGTTCTTAAAATGTTATACAAACATTAGCAAAATGATCTCTCTGATGTAAGAGTTTGGTAGCAAATAACACAAATACTATCCCCTTACAAAGATTAAAAAGGCAGTGACAAAAAGACTATGAGATTTTCCCAAGGCTACTGGGGGATTTTGTTAGGCTCAGGATCAAACCCATGTCTGGACTCACACGCTACCCTTTCTCTCAGTCTCACTGTTGAGTAGGCACTAATGCTAACACAGAATGAGTAGACCAGTAGAGTTATCCTGGTATAGAGGTGAGAGAGACTGTACAATTACTTCTCTAATGAAGTAATACTCCCCTCATATTTGGAACAGGAACTTTTTAGCACCCCATTTACATCGAGAAGCAGGATAAATATGGGAAAGGGGTTTGTATGGGAGACAACATGATTATAAACTGCAGGAAAATAAATGCCTATCTTCTTACATGTTTCCTATGCTGCTTCATTAAGTTATGCCAAAAACACTTTCCAAAATTTTACTTCAGACAGACACACTGCAAGAGATCGTTATTTGGAAGCCATATCGTGAAAATGACTACCTTGTTACAGCACATTTTTAGCCAATTTTCTTAATCTAATTTTCTCTGTAACAGATCTTATGTTTGGCTTAGGTGACTAAGGGGTGTTTGGGAAGTCCACTAGTATTTTAATAAAAATGGAATTTTGAATTACTCAGCTGTAGGTTTGTTAGAAAAACCTAAAAAAAAATCACTCTTTGCAATGTTACTCTGCTTTGTGCAGCACAGTAACTGTTAAGGTCTATTACACAAACACTATAGTCTTATAGCATAAGACAGAAAGTAGTGTTTGTCCTGTGTTTGGGTTTCCTTGGTAACAAATTTGGTAGCTTGGTTAATAAAAGGAATGGTGAATTTAATAACATTGTAACCAGAAAGGACTTTCTACAAAGCATTTCAAAGGCTCAATTTCTTTCAAAAGAGAAAAAACCCAGGCCTGTAACTGGATCATTTTGATAACCAATTTCCCCTGACCTAGTCCTACTGTTGCTGGGCTACTGAGTAGATACAGGCCAAGGTAATCATGCATTTCAGGTAGCTGTGAGGCATTCATTAGGGTGCACTTGCTTTCTCCTAAAATCTCTTTCTTTGATCTATCACCAGTAAATTTTTGATACTGCCAGACTGCAGACTCCCGACTATCTACTTTAGAAAAGCATGATGATGTTAAATCATACCAAAGAATGATTTATTCTTTAAAGTAGACAGGTAATTTGACTAGGAAGGTTTAACAACAAAAAATGAGTTACCTATCTGAAAATAACACCAAACTTCCCATGTTTGCCTAGCTGCTGACTGAGTATATACTCGTACAGTATCACCTCTATGCAGGGTGCTTTTCAGGATTTGCTGGTTTTGTTTGTACATCTCACAACATCTAGATCATATTTAATTTTGCACAGTGACACAAAAGTCAAGGTAGGCAGAGATGTAAAGACCTTAAGACCTAAACCAAGAAAAAATAATATTATCCTTATTTTATAACCCATAGTTAAAGGTATAGTATTTTCACCTAGACACAAAAGCATACATAAAGAAACTGAACAGCTAAAAGAAAGATAGGGAAAGGATACACATTTTGAAATTGGATTTTAAACAAAAGAATGAAGCAAGAGGAGGTTGGGGGTTTTTTTCATATTTTCCCATTTACATAAAATTAGGCACTTTATCTGCCATTTGTTCCTTGAAAAATCTCTACACAGCGGTAGGAAAAAGATGAGGAAGGAAGATAACTAATACACTCGAGACTAATTTTGAATTCGGTCTCAAAATTGCTAGCATAAACAACAGCTGGCAAATTCTACGAGAAACTAGAAGGGGTGAATTGAATGTTGGAAAGAAAAGAACTGAAAGTTTTCAGTATAAAACCATAAGATTAAATTTATCAGAAATGAGAATGTCATCAAAGATGTCATAGGCGAGAGTTAAAGAGAACAATTAAAGAAGGGAATAGTGCAGGCATGCTTTTCTTTGGAAATGCATCTGAGGTCATACTGAGAATAAAGAGGCCAAGAAAGAAATGCTTGCCTATGACTAATTCTGCCTAGAAATAAGTCAGTTCCAATGTATATAAATTTCTAATTTTGGGGCTTCCAGATTAGCAGCTTTTACAAAATCATTAATCCCTCATTAAACGTTTTAACTTTTTAAAGGGTTAGAAAGCAGTAGATATTATATTTTTTAGCTAATCAAACAACTCTGTGAGTAAGGAAACTTATGAAACCTACTTTCATCTGGTTCTCTGGGTTACCCCATGTCTAATGAGATGCAACGTCTGCCTAATCAGTTTTTGCAATGGAAGCATTCACAGCAGCTCCCTATCATGTTAGTTCTCCAATGGCTAATGACATAAAGGGCTAAAAATAATTTATTAGGGCTAAATAATTTCCTACCGAAGAAATTTTCAAAGTTCTCACATCTATAAGAGAAAGCAAAGCTGCATTAGGCTCCACTGTAGACAGCTTACTGCAGGCTGGGGCTCAAGCTGTGATCAAAAAAGCAAAATAGCTAGGATGTAATGAACGGAATGAAAACAATATGGACTCCTCTCTTATGTCTTCTACACATCTCAGTCATGTGGGCCTTATCTGAACAACTGCTGTTTCAGTATTCACACTCCCAGATCATTGATAAATGTACTAAAAAGTATACAGCATCCTAAATCAGAAAGAATAATACATATTAAAAAGTATTCAGTAAATACCAATGCAAACCAACCAAAGATTTAGTAAAACTTACATGAATAACGTTTAATGCAGAAACAGGATAAAGTACAATGTAATAATGGTATGTAATCATAGCTAGTGACATAGAGAGACATAAGAGAATAAAAACTTGTCTTTTTTGTCTCACAGCATGTCCTAAGTGTAATTCAGTGAAGACAAAAGGTCATCAGTTCAAAGAAATGCAAAATCTTTTCCATCTGACATTTAATTAATACTCAGAGAAGCTGATGAAACAGGGAGATTGAAAAGTGGGTTTGGACATTTATATAGATATCAAAAATATAAATAATAATACTTCAAATTAGTGTTTTCAAATGATACTACAATTCAGAGCTGTTAGAGAGAAAAATAAGATCAGACATGAAGGACAAGTATTATCACATTAGTCTACTCTCCATTTCTGAAACAGTGTGGGATCTTGAGTCAGGTTCAAAACAGCGTTTTCTATCAACCTTAGCATAGTTTTAGATGTTTCTTAAATTTAATTAGTGCCAATTCCTGTATTAAGTAGGAAGTGAAAGAAAGCATTGAGTGGGTTTATTTTATAAACATAGTTGGTCATCTTGGTGATTCTTTATGGTGTTATTTTTTATTTTGTTTCTACGGTAAGTATTCTTCAGCTACATTGAGAACAGCAGTTTAGAAATGTAATTTCAAGTGGCATTGTTTCAACACAGAGAATGGATTAAGCAACACTGACAAATTCAAAGTAGAAATAATCACATCTTACAGTAATACCAAAGCGAAAAATCAAAAAGAATTACTTGACCAAGTGCTTGATAAGGATGTCCAGCATCTCTCTGTTCTTCTCTGGTAACTTATGCACAAGTGCATGCACTGCCTCAACTCTGTAGTTCTGATCATCTGACTCTAAAATAGAAAACAAATTATTGTTGATAAATTAGAACAAGTGGTAAGATGCGACTACAAATGGCACCAATACCTGTATGCTAATACACACATACATTACAAGGAGCCAAATACAATTAGCCTTTAAAATGATGAGGATGATTTGACTATATTTATTACAACATTCTGAAATCTGTATTTCAAGTAACTTGCCAAAAGCAGTTAGCACTGATACTGGAACCAACGAAATTTGTGGCAAGTTTGACCCGATGTGCCACTTCAGTGAAATCCAAGATTTTACCCCTTGATATTTAAAATATCTAAAATTCTTGAGTGTCTTTTATTCTTATCAAGGCAAGAGAAAATGGGGAAATAATTTCAAATTCTAAACTGGAGTCATTAGAAAAACAATTTTACTATCTCTGTATCTCATTACTCCATTTGTGAAAAGGAGATAATTACCACCCCCTCCAATTTCTCAAGGCAAGCTGGGAAAATAAAGGTCCCTGGATGAGAGGGATGAATGCTATAAAAGAATTATCAGTCCATGTAAAACAAACATATATAAATCAAGGTTCAAAATTTCATGTAGAAGGCAGTCACACAGAACCTCTAAAAAGATCAGAACAAACCACTGAACAGCTTCATCTAGTGTGACTTCTCTGTTTTGATGGCTTTCATGTGGCACTGTGCTATAACATACAGTGACATGGAAGAACTTGGATCCACGGCTGGATCACTGAATAATAGACCAAGGAGGAAAATAAGGATAGCAACTGAGGAGACTAAGGGTTAGAAACAATATTACTTTCATGAAAGTGTATTTATTACTTTACTTACTAACAGCAACAATGAAATCTTTGTGCAGCTTGAAAGTCATCAGTGGTTCTGAAAGACACCTGGTTGTAAAAAGTATTAAAAAGAAAATTTAAAAAACCGCATTACTCAAAGTCTTTTTAAGTTTTATGGGTGTGATTATGATAGCCCTCAACATCTGCATACTGTATATTGGTATGTTGTAGGAAACCCAATTCAGTGATGACTGATTGCAAGTAGTATACAACTTAATCATGTACATAGTCTGAAACTCTCTGAGTTGAATCTTGTGTCACCATGTAAGTTAGTAAGGGAAATATTACTGGCACTCACTTCAGAACAGAGAGACACTGAGTAAGGGAAATATTACTGGCACTCACTTCAGAACAGAGACACACTGTTTTCTGGCGTTCATACTGTAGAACAGGAATAAATACAGCTGCAGAACATGGGACAGTGGGCTGCAGAAGTGATCTTTTGCCCAAGAAAGGCAGAAACATGATGAAATTCAGGACTGAAATTCTGATCTGAGAGATCCTAGAAGAGTCATCTTCTGAAAGGCAGACTGTAAATTGCCTTATAGACACAAACACACAGCTGCGGCTAGCTCATGTTCTAATTTCACAAATACAGTATCTACAATGATTTGTGCTTCTGAAGATGTATTATACGTCTTCAACCAAAGCCAGCTTTTTCAATGGAGTTTACATGAACATTGCACTACAAATCCTAGGCATATTTTCCAGAGTGAATAGGGATTTCTGATGCTGCCCTTTGTTAGGTGACTAGTTTAGGAAATCTAGATTTTTAGAAGGCATAGAACACCCACCATCTGGATTTGATGCTTTTTATTATGTTTCTTTTGAAAGTTATATATTGAGACCCAAAAAAGAGTTATTTCGGAAGTACCATAATTCTTGAAAATTCTGTCTCTTATTAGCAAAAATTTTAAGAGAAAATGATAGTGTGGGAGGGATATTGTGTTTGTGAAGACACCAACAGCATAGGATAAAAACCTATGCTTTTGCAGAAATTTTTATTCTGCTTCAACAACGATGCCATGAAACCTCATGGTACACAGCTTAAGGGATTCAGAAAAGAAAGACTGAGCACAACATGTAATTAACGTAAAAGATTTTAAATAAAAACATGCAATTAATTAAATTCTGCCAAATTTAGGGCTATATATATAAGGCATGACTATCTTAATAAGGCAGAAAGTGTGTGACAAATTTTAGATTTATTATTACACATAATCACAGGGATATTAGGCAAGATAATAATATACTCAATTATTACCATGCTAATGGATACAAGAAATGTAATATGATATTAATAAGCAAAAGATTAATGGGCCAGAAAAGGAATACTGAGATTTGTGTAGCATCATACTTACCTGAGGTAGTTTTTTAGTCCGCTTGTTATTGTTTTATTGTCCCAAAGTTCCATATCAATATCCATATCAGGAGGAGATTTAGGGGCTGGTAGAAATTTGAATTATGATTGTGTTATAGTTTGACTAACACACTAACTAGAAAAGCAGCAAAACAGAAGCTAATAGATTAGTCATTGAGCTCATGTGGTTACTTATTAGCCAGAATAACTACCAATCTGATCAATTTGAATCTTTTAATCTCTGCCAAAGTATCAATAAAAATGAATTTAGTACATTAACTACACGCACTGTATCAAAGTGTAAAGTAAGCCCAAGTCAACAGAGAATTACTAACATATTTGGCTTAGACATTCAAACACAGGCACCAGAGAGCCAAATCAGCAAGAAAATTGAAAAACTAGAACAACTGTCTATTTAACTGAGTTATGCTGTGTTACAGAACTAAGCTTTGGAACACTTCAGAAATATGCCAAATAGATACCAATAAATAGAACTTTAGAGCTAAAAGAAGAAATGCATTTTATCAGTAATTTGCTCATGTATATCAATGATTGCATGCAGAAATTGAATACTAATGCACAGACGAAACTAGTTAGATGGATCACTCATTTTAAGACTGCAAACTCAATTTAGTGGCAGTAAGTGCACGTAGAAAATTGTAAATGTTATGACACTCTTCTGAGCACAGCAGTTAAGGCAAAAGGGACTACAGCACACATGCTGCACACTGACAAAGGTTCAGTTCAGATACTTACAAAATATGGTATTCATCAGCTTTTGCACCTTGGAGTTTACACCGCCTATTCTGTACAGTCCCAGGATTGTAATACCTACATTGGGAAAACAAGTACAATGAAAATAATGAAAATATGGTTATTTCAATATATGCTGATGCATCCTTGGTGTATGTTTTCGTAACATCTAAATGTATTTATGGAAAATTGTACAATTACATTCTTGAGTACTGCTTTACCCTACTCAATTCTCTTCTGGGGTGTTAACAAATGCATTCCATGGAATCCATACCATACTATACAACAGAACCCTTTTGCATAGAAATGACCCATATTAGCAAACAACAAGGAGTTGGCTGGGAAAAGTGGAAAAATAAGACCCAAAAGCAGTCTTAAAACACATTACACGTCAACAAGTTTATCTTAGCTAGACTTCAGTGGAATTACAATGCATCTATATTTGCTTAGACCATCATCTCTTCCAATTAAGATTTGATTGACATTTATAGGAGAAATAATGATTGTACCCAAAATAAAAACATATGCTGTATACTGTTGCAACACTGCAGTTGAGAATTTATGTGTTATGCATGGATCCCCATGCAAAACAGAGACAGTTTACCCGTAAGTTTCAACTGTTGTTTTTTATATAATAAAAATATATAACAAATATATAACAAATAACGTTTAAAGTGTGACATACACAACACAGTATTTCAGGATTCCAGTGATGATAATTTTATTGTTTTTATCTGCCTTTTAAAATCAGCAGGATTTAAAAGTCTTCCCTTCTCCCCACTTCAGGTCTTACCATTTAAAAATTGTCCATTTTTCCTTTGAAAACAACATTCCAAAGTCTGATCTCACTTAGATAACCTCGGTGCTTTGTTTTGAAACCCTTTTTTTCCCCCCAGAAAAAAATGCAAGCTCTGAGTCAGCAGTGATTCAAAAGCTACATAATGTTGTTACCTGAGAAACTGAATTCACGTTGAGCTCAATGTTGCACAGAGAGACACAGCTTTTGGATTAGAAGAGTTGCATACTGATGGCTCAGTGCATGGACAGGAAAAGGTTAGCTCTTTTTATGGAAGATGATACAGCCATACCTCTTCATTTGAATGGGGATAATTAAAAACTTGCTGTGAGTTGCAAGATACCACCTCATCAGTAGAGTGATTATTTTCTTTTTGTACATTCCCACTACCAAAAATGAGTTTCTAAACATTTTTAAAAAATGGATAAACCATGTGCAAAATGAGTGAATAAAATGATAGGAGTTATGCTCTGCAAAAAAGATGTTCCAGCAGAGAGTATTCATGCCACTTTTTGGTCTTCAGGTTTCTCGCCAGAAACCAAAGTTGGGAGCTGAGGCTCCCTACAGTTTTACCACGAGAAAGCACAATTCGGTGCACACAAAGACCAAAGATGTATGCAACTGTGTATTAAGCTGTCTAAACAACATGAAATTACAGAAAATGTTTAAAAAACCCACTTAAATGATACGTTAAGAATTGTTGTTGGAACTTGTGGCAACAGTTTTAAGTGTAAAGCACACAGATAAAATGTGAAAAGTACAAACCAAATGATGGACACACTCCAAAGCACAGCTGTAAAATATGTAGAATTATTCAAACTAATATTTGAGAAAAAATACTCATAATAATCTAATACATAATTTGTGATTTAATACACACCTCTTGTTTCCACAGCATGAATACATTTCCTCACAAAGTTGAAACCTGCTTCATTTAAGAACACTATAAAAAGAAGAAAAAAGGTAATTCTTTTCTAACTTATTAATACACAAAATCTCTGTGTGTAGCTACATCCACATGCTAGTCAAGAAGGACTGATACACATCTATCCACGAGATTTTCATACTTAATTCTGTAATAGTATTCTTGTAGATATATCCTTAGCACTCAAAATCCAACTTTCTTATCATTAGTGTATCATTAGGAGCAGAATATTCCACTGTCTTTCCCAGAAATCAGTAGCCCCTCTACACATACAGCTGAAAGCTTGTTGTTTTAAAAGGAGATTACTGTACTCCCTTCCCTCTGCTGAGGAAAATGCTTTTAAGAGTTCAGGACCTACATTATGAACAGAATATATTCATTGGTTTTAACACAACAACATTCTTTGTTCCTTTCACGTGCACATAACCACTCATAAAATGGTAACATTGGAAAACAATCTTTGTTAGGGACTTTAATGAGTGAGCTTATTTCAAGTCAATGTATTTCTCATTAATTTTTTTGTATCTTCAAAGCTCACTGCTCTAACTAGCTAAATAAAGAAGATCTTAAAGCAGCATACTTGTCACCATTAAAATAAACACCATCATATAAAAAGTAGACGTAGTGGTTTAAATTTTAGATTTCCAAAATCTCAAATACACCTCCTATGAAGATGTATATCCATATCTGACACATCTCTCTCTCTCTGAGATACATACACCCACACATAAGTTATTTTTACGTATTTGTGTTAATATTATGTTAATAACATATATGTGTTAATATAATGTTAATACAATTATACACATAAATCTAATAGTATCTTTAAATTTACTCATTTTATTATTCAGTGTATGTGTAATAGGTGCATATACAACTAAAATCAGAAAGATGTGATGGGCCTTGGAGGTTCAACAAGGCTAAGTGCCGGGTCCTGCACTTGGGTCACAACAACCCCATGCAGCACTACAGGCTTGGGGAAGAGTGGCTGGAAAGCTGCCCAGCGGAAAAGGACCTGGGCGTGTTGGTTGACAGCCGGCTGAACATGAGCCGGCAGTGTGCCCAGGAGGCCAGAAAGGCC
>NW_008794540.1:12060-15271 GCF_000699145.1 Aptenodytes forsteri
GTTGAGTCACCATCCCCGGAGGTATTTAAAAGACGTGTAGATGTGCCACTTAGGAACATGGTTTAGTGGTGGACTTGGCAGTGTCAGGGTAACGGTTGGACTTGATGATCTTAAAGGTCTTTTCCAACCTAAATGATTCTATGATTCTATATAGGGATATTATTTCAACACACTGGAATGTATTTACATTTAGGTATACAGACTACTGATAGAAACCTTTTACAGATTTGTTAAATATATTGTAGCTTTGGAACCAATCCATTTTTCTTCCAATTTATGTTTGATATTAATACAAAAGTTGAATGCTTTCTCACATCTTACATAGCTTAGGATGTGCTTTCGTGTAACCCAATCATGTAATCCAACAGTTATTTCATAGCAATAGAAAGAAAATGTAAAATAATTAATCTCTCTCTCACACACACATGTATCTAGAAACCAGGACATCACAGAAATTTAGCAATATTTGGTAACTCTACATAAATAAAGAGCTTACTTTCTTCCTTCTTGCTAATAATGGCTGGCAGTGTGTAGATCTGTAAAAAAAACGGCAACAGGTCAATGTTTGTGCTTTAAATTCTTTATTGCCAGGTTTGTTGGTAGTTCTTGTATTACCTTGCTGCTAGGGGAAAGCCAGCTTTGCCTTCCACCTTCTCTTGACGTTTACTCCCACAGCACTCACCCAGGTTAATGGCCCTGTGCTAGGATCTGAGCAGGTGGAGAGGGCAACAATCCACTGTTTCGGTTGTGTTTGCAGTTTTACACAGCCGATCATCTTCCCCTCTGGGGAGAAGGCAGAGGGCCAGCGGGATGTGTCCCAGAAACCTATTCAGGCTGGCCTTGAGATTCTAGATTGACTAGGGATTTAATAGCATTAAATTTATAGGCACCTAAAATGTGTTAGAGGTCAGATTTGCAGACTCCAAATGGGTTAAATTTCAATACAACTACTGATCTAATTTCTGTACTGTTTCAGTCAAGCAAGAAGCTTGTAAAAACACTCATCTATCTCATAAAACTGATCAACCATTTTTTTCCCCTTGGACACAGGTCTGGCATCACCCTCATTCAGCGCCTATTTTAAGAGCAGATTAATAGTGGGAAGAAATCTCAGACAAGCCTGTCTCTTAGTAGCTTTCAACACATTTTTATGCTCTCCGCAGTGCCTTTCAAGATGGTGCTAATTGTTTACTCCGTGATGCTGCCCAAAAGATGGTTTGTTTTTACCAGTGCGGAAACTACCACTTCACAAATGTTATCTGAACCATGAATCCTATTAGACAATATGCTATCATATTACTTAAACTTTAAATATTTTAACATAAAATAATAATATTAAAAAGTAAGTAAAGGCTTAAATTCACTAATAGTTCTGCTTTTCTACTTTGTACCTATCTTCACTGTGTATTTGCAATGGTGTCTCACACAGAATTGTAGTTGCCTGTACTGTAACAGAGTATCTGAAATGCATACTACCTTATTTCTTTAATATGTGTGCCACAAAACTGTAAAAAGAAAAGAAAAAGAAAAAATATCCTTACTGGTTCCTTTCCATCCATAGCTTCGAGCCAAAGTTTGCGGTTGGATTCTGAAAAAGCTTGCAGTGTGATGATTCCAGGTCTGTCAAAAACATACGCACATACCGAAGTTACTAATTTCTTTTTCTCAAACAGTATCCAAAGTCAGAATCCAAATGCATACTGACATGAAGTGAATACATAAAAGACAGAGAGAAATTAAAGAAAGTTGATGGCTTCTGACATAACACAATAACTTTGAGCTAGATTTAAAAACAGGTCTGTTTTTTTAAAAGTTCGGTACTGCAACATGTAATTTTAGATGCCTAGTCCTAAGTGCTACAACCCTCTAAGAGGTATTAGGCACCTCCATATTGCAAGATGAGTTATACACCTGCAAACGGAATCCCATACAACCCATTTTTCAGTGGCGAGATGCTTAGGGTGGAAAACTTAAGGGCAAGAGACATCAGCTCAATTTGACTAAATACGTCTATGCCTGAGCTGGTTATCTACGTTGCTTTCATAGCAAATGAAGAGAAGTAGGTACTTTTAATCTAAAAGCCATCATATCCCAAAATCGGTCAAAAGAAACGTGCCCAAAAATGGTCGCCTAAAAAGAATGCTTTGAGATAGTATCTCAAGTATGGAGATGTAAAGCCAATTGAGCTGAGTACTGTCATGGTGCAGGAATTTTTTATTTGAGAGGATTTAAAAAACAAGTTCTTTCTGCTGGCTGTGCTCTAACCGCTATGATAGAAGTTAAAAAAGTGGCATATCCTCTCTGTTGATGAAGCTTTGACATTACATAGAAAAAGAGTCACGGAAACCAGTGAAGGGATGAGGGAACCAATTTCAATCTTTGTTCCTGGAATAATGATATGAACAGATATAATACAAATAAATACAGTAAATAGTATTATTACTGTATTTACTAAAGTAAATACAAAGAATTAGTCTCTAGTTGTGATCATAGGCAAATGAGTTCTGTAAGAAATGCTTTGAAATTAATTCACTGATTTCCAACATAGAATGCCCAAGAGACAGTCCATTTTAAAGAGTCCTGCTCCCACACCAGCATAGTGTATCTCTGCTCAAAACTTTCAACAGACTGTCCAAAACTGTGATTTTTCTATGGTAGGTTCACAAATAAAGGACACTATAGTTTTTACCAAGTATTTATCTTCCACCATAAAAATAAATAACAAAAAAACCCACCATCCTTTCGCACCTCCTCCAAAAGAACTATATTATCACCTTGTACTTAAAAAGCATGCAAGAAAGCAACCGGACAATATAAAATATCAAAATGTGTGTTCACCAAACCATTCAAGGAGAAGCAAGCCCTGCCCTTATACATAAAAATGCCAAGCTGAGGATTTTGTTTGTTATCTACTATCACAAGTGTAAAAAGATACAGTTAATCCAGATTAAGATGTATAATTTTCTATTTTCTTACAGTCTAAGTTTACTTCCGTTTTAATATTACATCTTGCTACCTACCCACAGATTCTTACCTAGGAATTTTTAATTCAAAAACTTTTTAGACATAGAAACTGATTTTTTTTTTCCTTCTTTCTATTGTGACTACTGCTTCATATTTCAGTTAGAAAACTGCATCTATACTTATAGTCCCTTGGTCAGCATGTACAGAAAGAACAGAAATTTCTGAGTGTGATTTTATTTTAAGCTTA
>NW_008794540.1:15443-18288 GCF_000699145.1 Aptenodytes forsteri
CCCAAACCAACTCCAATACATTTTGAACTGACTTCCTCACTAGTTACTGAAATAGTTGGTAATTTCTCAGAAATTAAAATTACATTCAAGGTGAAACACACTTTCTGATGTTACCTTTTTATATAGCTCCAGTACAAATAAGATGGTGTAACCTCTAGAATAGTTTTTACAAGAAGTCTGAGCTGAATATAGGTGTGAAAAACACCTATGTAAATTTTAAATTAATTACGTCAATTAGAAGAGCTCACAGTGTGTGTTCTCCATTAGTTGTTCACAAGGGTTTCTTTCAGTTAACATGGTTCTTTCATGAAATGAGATGTGCGCATCAGTCTGCACAGTTTTCCAATATTTTAATAAAATAATATTTCATACAACGCTGCATATAATAATGCAAGGAGAGAATTAGCTCTGTGGGATAAGGTGTTTGGAGACAGAAGTTACCCATAAAATCTTGCAACAAAATTTTGAAGACTGGTGTAGCTGCACATTTTTAAAGAGCTCTTTAAAAAGCGCTCTTTTTAAAGATAAGGAAAGATAAGGAAACTTATCTTTTACTAATGTCAATTACATTTGAAGTTTTTCTGTATTTTGCAGGTGATGTCCAACTTTATACTCCAAGTAAACAATATTAAGTCTTGAATTTAAAATTAGTTCAAATGTAATCATTATCACAGTCTTTCTGAATCCTCAGTATTCCAGTCCTGTGTTTATATTTATATGAACTCGCTCACATTCTTAGTCATTACTGACATCAGTAACGGCCACTGCATCTTCTCTTTCTTAGAAGAAACTCAGGTTTTACCAACATGACATTCAGAAGAGATTAACGTTGCCCTTGTATATGAAGTCCCACCAAATATTTCTAGGTATTTCATTGTCTATTTATCTCCTCTGCTGACTTGGACAAAAATTCACTACTTCCCTGCTGAATACCAAATCAACTGGAAAAGTGAACTTTCTATCAGCCTGTGAAAGTTATATCCTTACAAGAATGACCAAATAACTTTGTATTCTACTCCCCTTTCAATCTTCTGCCCAAGTTTCCAGAATGCCTTTAACTTATAGGCCATGCACATCTGTAATCAATGAAAAAGTCCAAAAGGAATAAATAATATGTAAAAAGTGCCTATAACTATCTCTTTGATGAGAACTTGAAGAACTGCAGGTGGAACTAATTGTTCTGTGCAGTTTTGTTGAACTGTGGATGTTCTAGTAGAGTAAGGGAGAGAGAAGGGACAACACTCACTTGTGAATACATTACAATGGTACTGCCACAGATCTGTCTAATAAGATCTGTCTAATAAATGCAATTCTACTTAGAAAGAAACAACTACAAATTTCAAACTCAACCTGTCAATTCAAGCTTAGGAGCTTTCAAGAGACCAATTAATCTCAACATTTGTTCATATCAAATGACTATTTCTTAAACCTGAACTCACTCAGAAGTCTATTTTAGAAAAATAATATATTATATTTGAAAGTACCAAAGTAGCCTCAAAATTATCATGTAAATACAGCAGTTCTGAATGGAATTTAAAATTACAGCAACAATCATAAAATATTTCTTAAGAGAACGACTACAAAAGTCAGTCTATTTATCATATTTTAAGGGAAAAATTAATTGAATATTTCTCTTTATTCCCAAGCTTGAAAAAAATACTTTTACAAAGTACTATGTACGTATACTTCAAATACAGAAAAGCTGTTTTCACCTATCTTAAATAATTATAATATCCAGGAATAAATGAAAAAAAAAAATTGTAGAAGTAATTTTCAAAAAAGAAAAATGATGTGTTATCATACATTTCTGAAAGAAATAGAGATCGGTACAGAATACGCTTCTTAGTAAGTATTTATAAAAATATTTATGATCTATTCCTAAAAGAAGGTAGTCAGTTGTGCTACAGGTTCTGTAAGAATCCATTTTGTATCTGCATGCAAACATAATGTAGTTAAGAAAAGACATATGCAATGTAGTGAATTTTGTTAGAAAAACAGGTTTGAACAAGTAAGTACCAAGTCTTGAAAGCCTAGTTTGTCTGGATACAAGCATATTGAGAAATACGTGTTCCTATTACAGGAGTAATTATTATATATTGGTTGCAAGTGCTTCTATTTTTAATTATTTTCAATTTGTTAACACAATGAAAAAATTCAAACCTCTCAAATACTTCAATATCGAAACAGAAACGTTTGTCAATTGAATCTGTCTTTCTCCTGATGCAAGATTTTAGCTTGTATATTTCTGGTGAGCTTGTGACAAGGCCATTCTATAAAACAAAACAAAATTAGCACAGGCAGTATGCTGATATACCTTGGCTTCAAATCTTAAATTTAACTGTATGAACAGTCCAAAGAACATGCCTTAAGATAGAGATTAAAATTATTTAGGAACATATACAATAATTTCTCTGTATATAAAGTAAGAATATAGTTAATAGCTTTCTGTCACATATTTGTTATTTAATCATTGTATTTCAGAAAACTCCCTAAATGCAAAACTTTACAAACATCTGCATATATAACATGGTTATATGTTACATGTTAGAACGAATATCATACAATTCTGTCAACTCTCACATGTAGATAAAAAGATTTCTAAAGAATAAAGCTGACTAACTCCTAGTTCTGGTCACCATCATTGTGAGGCCACTCTCTATAACGTTGGAAAGGCTGACGCAATCAGGGGAGTTTCTGAGGAATGGGAGAAATCAAATGTCATAGAATCATTAAGGTTGGAAAAGACCTCTAAGATCATCGAGTCCAACCGTCGACCCAACACCACCATGCCCACTAAACCATGTCCCTAAGCGCCTCATCTACACGTCTTTTAAATACTTCCAGG
>NW_008794540.1:20712-43110 GCF_000699145.1 Aptenodytes forsteri
ATGAGAACAAGGGCTAGCGATTGTGAGACTTCTGCCAGCCGCTTGTAGAACGCTTCATCTGCCTCTTCATCCTGGTTGGGTGGTCTATAACAGACTCCCAGCAGGATATCTGCCTCGTTGGCCTTCCCCCTCATCCTTACCCATAAACACTCAACCATATCACTCCTGTCTTCAATAAGAGTAAGGAGAAGGATATGGAATCATAGAATCGTTTAGGTTGGAAAAGACCTTTAAGATCATCAAGTCCAAACGTAAACCTAACACTGCCAAGTCCACCACTAAACCATGTCCCTAAGCACCACATCTACACATCTTTTAAATACCTCCGGGGATGGTGACTCAACCACTTCCCTGGGCAGCCTGTTCCAGTGCTTGACAACCCTTTTGGTGAAGAAATTTTTCCTAATATCCAACCTAAACCTCCCCCGGTGCAACTTGAGGCCATTTGCTCTTGTCCTATGGGGAACTACAGGACAGTCTGCATCACCTTTATCCCTGGGAAGGTGATGAAGTGAATAATCCTGGAAAGCACTTCCAAACATATTAAGGACAGAAACGTGACTGGAAGTAGTCAGCATGGATTTAATGAAGGGGAAATCATGCAGGATCAACTTGATACCCCTCTACAATGTGATGGATGGCTCAGTGAATGATGGAAGAACAAAGAATATTGTTTATCTCAACTTTAGCCAGGCTTTCGACACTACTACATCCTCATAGACAAACTGGTAGAGTACAGGCTAGATAAGTAGATGGTGAGGTGGACTGAAAACTGGCTGAACTGCTGAGCTCACAGCAGAAGTGTAGCTGCAGCCAGTCACTAGTGGTATGCCCAAGGGGTCAATACTAGGGCCAGCACTGTTAAGCATGAATAGGAATAAACCCAGGCACCAGGACAGGCTGGGGCTGACAGGATAGAAAACAGCTTGGCAGAAAAGGACCTGCAGGTCCTGGTGGGCAACAAGTTGACCGTGAGCCAGCAATGTGCCCTTGCAGCAAAGGCGGCCAACAGGCTCCTGGGCTGTATTAGGCAGAGCATTGCCAGCAGGTCAAGGGAGGTGATCCTCCCCCTCTTCAGCACTGGTGAGACACATCTGAAGTGCTGTGTCCAGTGCTGGGCTCCCCAGCACAAGAGAGACAGTGATGTACTGAAGCAAGTCCAGCTAAGGGCTACCAAGGTGATTAAGGACTTGGAGCATCTGTCACACGAGGAGAGGCTGAGAGAGCTGGGACTGTTCAGCCTGGAGAAGGGGCATCATATCAGTGATTTATCTATAAATACCTGATGGGAAGTAGTAAAGAAGACTGAGTCAGATTATTCTCAGTGGTGCCCAGTGAAAGAGCAAGAGGCAATGGGCACAAACTGAAACACAGGTAATTCCATCTGAACTTAAGAAAAAGCTTTTTTTACGGTAGTCAAACACTGAAACAGGTTGCGGGATCTCCGTCCTCAGAGATATCTAAAACCTGACTAGACACAGGCCTTGCTGACCTGCTCTGGTTGACCCTGCATTGAGCATGGAGATTAAACTAGATGATCTCCAGAGCTCCCTTCCAAACCTCATCCATTCTATGATTCTGTGCAAATGTGATTGATTTCCTATGCATTTGCAACCACCACATTAGAGAAGTGATTTAATATGTGGTTTATATACATTTTAAAAGAAATATTTTTATTTAAATATTTATCTATGCTATATAAGACTTGCATTGCTTCATATATGAAAACAGCTTTATGCTTTGTTCACCACATTTTTTTCTTTTAACAGTTCCTGAATACTTAATATAAAACATGGAATATACAGTTCATGTATGCATTCATGGATGTGCAACTCACCACTTTCCCACCAGATTTTGTTTCAGCTATACTCATTGTAAATGTTTTTGTTCCTTTATCGTATGTGCAGTAATGTTTCACCCAAGTAAATCCAAGAGGTCCTAGATTAAAGAGAGATAGTATTAAAAATAATTATTTTGGCATTTTATCACTATTTTAGTTGGAGTTAGATAGAGAAATGAAACATAACAGCATCCACAAGTAGCCTACAAAATTAAAAACTCCCCTAATTTTTTAATTTGAACATATTGTTCAGGTATAATTTTCAAATATTGCAGCTTGATGAGGTTGCCCAACAAAGTTCCAGCAGACTGATTTTCTTTGGCAACTGGATGGGTAACAGCATTTTACTAGGGTAGATAGGCAGGAGACAGGCAAGATCCTGAGGATTTTTTTGCCTAGGAAATACAGTTGAAGATTTTATCAACCCAAGTGAAGCACTAGGATTCAGTATTACATCCTTTCTCTGAGGGAAACCTTGAAGTCTGGTATTAGATCCAGAAAATTGGATGAAGTAATGAAGTCAGAGTGCATTTCCCTTTACTTTCAGAGTTCTTGTCAAAGGTAACAAATGCTTTTGGTGGTATCATAGGAAGTCTATTCTTCTACCTGTTACCTTCAGGGAGTGGGTAGAATGGCATTGGCTCAGAGACAGATTTAATCTTACGTAGTTGAACACTGGAGGGTGATTTCATTATGGAAAAAGAAAGGAAGGAAAGGAACAGTGGACTCTCAAACAATAGTGGTTTAGAGATGAGGGATAAAATGCTGGGTGGCAGAGGTGGTGCCTTCAGCAAGAAACATTGGCCTTTTATGCCTTGGAAGGGGTCCTGCTGGGGAAGAGGTGGCTGTAACAGTGGCACACAACTGACAGCTTCCACAAACTAACAATTGCATGCACTCACAAGACCAAAGTATAATGTACTTAGGGATTTACTAGTCTTCTATTTAGATAGCCATACATGAATCTACAGTGATCCCCAAGTAAGTGGATGTATGCCTTATCCTGGGGAGGTCACACCACACTTCTTAATCCTACTGCAAAGTATAGGATTTCTAATGCAGAAGCTGTTTTCACTCCTGGATTACCCAGAGCTTTGCTCAGGCATTGCTGTGAACCTTTGTTCACTAATCTAAACACAAAACCCTCTTGAGCTTAAGCTCAATGGTATTTTAAACTTTGGCCGCTAATCTAGTTTAGATACAGGTATTTATAATGTGTTCTTTGCTGTGAGGACACAAAGTAAATCCTCCTACCATTTCTATAATTCTCTCCACATCCTAGAAGTACAGTCAAGATCTCCCACAATTTTCTGGAAAAAAATATGTTTACTGTAGCACAGAGGACAAGTTAAGCTCCCAAGATTCTTACAGATAGATCTGGAGGGGTGGTGCGCTGCAGAGGACAGGATAATTCAGGTTTTTGCAGTGTGACTGCTCCCCCTTGGGCCAGAACATTATGGCTATAACTACACTGGTTAATAAACAGTGCTGGCAGCATTCCCAGTCACTAGGTAACACATAGTCAACAGGTAACTTGGACAAAGCTTCTTGATTTTTGAGGATAAGAAATTTAGCACAGAGGGTGGGATATTCTGTGCAAGCTGGTCTCAGTGGCAGAGTACAGCCCCATTTATTTTACTAACATTGGCACAGCTTCTGGGTACTCCATCGCAGAGACCAAACACGATGGCTGTGTGTGAAGAGGTACCAAGAAGGAAAAGTGTTTCTTTCCTCTTGGACAGCATTATGCTTCAGAGCCTCACATTCAAACATGGCCCCTCTCTGCAGAGCCATCACAAATGTAGGTGCCAAAGTAAAATACATATATAAAATGCAGTACTGTAACTACTGCTTAAAGTCAGAATAGGAAAGGATACTTTCAACACATGTGATTTTCCATTTCATTTCAATGGGAGTTACTCATGGGAAAAATATGATATTGATTTTTCAAAGTACAGTATATCTGGACCTTTTAATTCTTTTTAAAATGAAAGAGCTCTGAGTTAAAAAAAATGTATTTTAAGGGTTTTGTGTTTGCTTTTTGAAAAAAAATGTAAACAGTTATATAAAAATGAAAGGTGTTAAAAACAAACTTAGTAGTTTTGCTATAGATACAATGGCTTTGCCTTCTAAATGTAGCCTTCCACAAAGGTGGTGGATATGCAAGAGATTGCATCAGTCATGCAAGTCAGATGTCTGGCAATCCACAAATGTAGATGTGGAAATTTACACGGTCTGTTACGCTGTCTCGGAGAAAGTTCTCCCATTGCCTGCATTTTGCAGGAAAGTAATGTCATGAATTGACCAGTCAACTGGGTACCCAGCCTCAGAAGTCAGCTGTTTTGTTCCTATATTGTAACTTATTTTCACTTAGCAAAACAAAATCTATAATAATGTTAAATCAATTTTTCCTCCGATGGCATTTCATTAACTCTTTTAACATATATAAGAAGGATGAGCACTCTCAAAGCAATTTTAGATGAGTTTAGAAGTTATCTGTTTTTCATTAAAATTTGTAGCCAGAAGCCTACATTGCAACTTTAAGTCTGTTACTCATGACCGTCCATTTGAATAAAAACAATTTATGGCCTACTACCATTTTTTCAAAAAACATATTTACCACCATGCTTATCACCAATAAATATATACAGGATTTAGTTTTACTCTCATGAATAGCAAGTATTTAACCCAGTTGTCCGAAATTTCACATGAGCCTATGTAACTAGTACCTTCCCCACTGACACAGAAATTACAGACCCTGCTACTCTTACTCCAGAATAAACTAATGAACGAATTTCTTTTCAGTAAGAGGATGTCAAGTTGGCCTCTCACTGTGTAATGAAGCACAGCATGTGCCCAATGCTTCACTCCTTTTCTCCCTCCCCCATTAGCAGGGCTCAGTGTAATTTCCACTTAACACAGGTTTCTTTTATCATTATTACTCAATTAAAACATAGAGGGTCTTCTTAAAACTTTCAGTGCTACTGAGGGTAAAAGTGGCTGAGGTTAACTATGATAAGCATTGAGGATTCTTTCTTTTAGCTCACATATGGAATAAAGATTAATTTCACAATGTTATTTGGAAAATCAATTATCTATAACTCCATGTAGTCTCTTGAGTTATCATCTAAAAGGGGAGCAGTGAAGAAGATATCCTCAAAACTGAGGTCAACTGGGGTCAAGTCTGACATGGGAATTCTATATCCAGATGCCTTCTATTTATTTTTAGATTGAGAAATCAGGTGCGAAGTTGTATTTAATAATTTTTGTATGAACGTCAAACTTGCACAAGCTTGTACACACTATCTCAAAACACTGCTATATACTTTTCTAGTGTCAGGCTGATTCCACAGCAAATAGAAAAATAAATAAATAAATATATAAATCTGGGTACCCCATGCAATGAAAACTATTTTACTGAGGGTTTTGCATGATCCTGCCTAACACAGCTAGTTCGGCTTAGTTTTCTATACTGGTTAGAGTGTAAAACAGTGGCAGCTGATATTTCAGGTGACGTATAGTTTTGAATTGTCCCATTGGACTTTTCACATATTTCCTGGTTCTGTTTTCATTCATAGCATGATTTATTGCTAGGCTCTTCCAAGTAGTTTCAGACACTTATGACAACTTTAGTTCTACTCCTTCATTTAGTTCACCACTTCATTCTCATGTCTCATGAAGTGAATAAAACATAGGATAGATTTGTAGCTATTTTGAAGCTGTCAGTCTGTATTTAGATGGCTTTTCTTCTTACACGTTTGTTTTCCATTATGTGCATGTTCATTTACTCTTAAGGTGGTTGGTACAAGGTACAAGTTGCTCCTGCTGGGTGAACTATGGGCCCTGTTCAAGCAGAGAAAGTACAGGAGACAGCAGAGTTTGCAGGTAGAGCCAAAGCAGAGTGCTGGGAGCTTGCAGCTTCTGCAGCAAAGCATAGGGCAGCCAGCCAGAGCAGAGCTTGCTACCAGTCAGCCACTGGGGTGGCCAATAGCAGGGACCTATCCACAAAGACCCAGGGGGCAGGAGTTGAGTTGCTTACAGGTGTTTTGATCACATTCCATCTGACTGTAGCTACTCTGAGTGCTTTTTGAAAAGTTAAACACTTACTTTTCTTTTGAACCTCTAAATCATTTGGAAAGCAACCATAGCAGGTCTGCAGACATTCAAACACAGAGCTGTTGTGTTGTCCTGCTAACTAAACCGTCTTCTCATCCTTGCATTTGTTGCTGTGCCTTTCAAATCAAATTAAAAGGTACATCTGTTTTACTCACGTTTCTCCTGCACATAGAGATAGCCTTCCATTGTCCATTGACTTGGTGGTCTGTAATCCTGGTTGGCTGATTTCATTCTTTGCATGAGTCTCTCCACTTCCTGCCTAGTGCTTTCAAAGTTATTCCGGGTCTAATACCCAGAAAAAGAAACAAACAAAGAACCACATTATCTCATGCAAGTACTAAAAAACAATGAAGAACTAATTACTAATAATGCCAAGGATACTGTATCAGAGACCAACAGAAGCATTTGCTGGAGACATAAAAGGAAAAAAAAAAAGCAATAAAGAATAATACTCTTCATTGCTCTAGAAGCCTAGGAATAACATAGTAATGAAGAGTTCAACTTAAGCACAGAAGTGTAAAGGAAACAGCTGAGAATAGTAATGTTCCTCTTTCTGCAGGTCACTAACCTCAGAAAGGAGGTCTTTCTGCAGGTCACTAACCTCAGAAAGGAGGTCATTTCATATCTTTAGGTATGCTTACACAGTATTTTGCAGACAGATGCAGGCTTTCTCTCTGTGTACTCCAGGATACACAGACAAAAGCCAGGCTAAACTAGAAGCTGCTGATAGCATAGCCCCAAACCTGAAGTAGTAAGTCCCACTGAACCACTTGAAGTACAGTGCAGAAAACATGACTTTGGGTTAATGCCAGGCTAATGCCTCTAGATGGCTGCGGTCTCTCCACAAGAGGAAGAGACAAATACACTGTGTATCTGTATCTGCAGTCCACAGCTGCTGATACCCAGAATAGTCAGGTTACCGACACTGTCATGAACATTTTTTGATAGGACTATGCAAACACCACAGTTAAGTATAACTTAAATATGCTAGGTAAGAAACAGGTGACAAGTGGCAGAACTGTGCCAAAAGCATGGAAGGACTGTGTCTGTCCTAAATATCGTGTGTGTAACCAGGCATCTGGCCAAGCAAACAATCAGGTACAAAAGTGGGTTATGTGTATTTGCTATCTATATACATGTAAATGGACATTTTTTCCTGTTGAATTCAGTGAGACCAGGGTTTCCCTCCACACACCTAGCACAGTATAATAGAGGAGAATTATTATGAGGTGCCAGAGGTTTGATAGGTTGCTACTAATATGCCAGATGTTGAACACTTTGTTCATACAGGTAATAGAAAAGAATAAAGATTTTTGTAACGTTTCTGCAAAGTCATCTTATGGACTCTAATCCTGACTAGTCAAAAAGATACTTTCAGGACTTTATACACTGGTGAATACTTTCCCCTTTTTGTGGACCATTCACGGAGTTGCACAGTAGTAATAATACACATTAAATCTTCTTCTTGAACACAAACATTATTATTAGAGGCAGAGGTAAAATTCTCCTCTGAACTTTTCAGATGGTATCCTTAGGGTGAAGTATCAGTTCAGACCAAACTTAACCGAGGTCATTTTGAGACCTTCAAGAGGGACACGCCATTGAAGGGAGGAATGTCCCCATTTTGAGAGCTTATCTCTGTTTGTCTGTTAGGTTTTTAACTACTACTTTTAAGCAGCCAGGACTTTGAATCAAATTATAGAAGACAAAGCCAAACGGACATACAAAGTACACCACTGGCCAGCTGAAACAGTGAAAGCAACAACAGGTCATGTTAGGACATGGTGACCTGTTAAAAGCTGTTGGTCTGCCACTACTCTGCTACTCCTACGGCTGTTACTGCTCCTGCTCTAACCTGTAGGACAATTTTAAGAACAGAAACAGCAGTTCAGGTCAACTATTCTCCAAGACCTTAACACACAATGCAATAGAGAGGAGTACTTTTGACAGCTACAACAGACAGGCTGAACACAATTTTCCCTGAACACTGTCAGTTTGTCTTTCCCTACATTTTTAACTTCAATCTGAGGTTGGGTGATGCTCTGAGTGACAAGTCAGTAGATAGCCCAGCTGGCAAAAGGAAGCTGTGGATCTAGATCTGGAGCCAGAATTCAAACTTCTGTGTAACAGCAGTGAATGATGTACTGTATACCACTATATCTTCATGTATATGTTTCTCTGATGTGTAAATATAATAAAAAATAATATCATAACACATTGTTTCTTCTGCCTAAATTTACATCTCCCCCTACCTCTGTAGTCTATTTACAACTTCAAGTTGTACTTACATAATATTTAAGAAGAGATTAAGTTAAAGTATTTCTTATTTAACATTGAAATGGAAAAAATCCTTTACGAATTCTGTTTTTGTAGATACGAACATAGAAGATACTAACACATTCTGACTTACAATACCAGTTTTGGTCTGTGCTGTGGGCTAATGCTCCTCTCAGAACTTGCCATATTAAAGTAAGTAAATCTCTGGACAGAAGCACATTTTTCACCCTTTCACTGAAACTGTGCTGTGCAACAACACTGACCCCTTGTGCCTTTATCTGAAAGAGTCTTTGTAGCAAATACATAATTTGAAAGGACAAGGGGCTGAGATGCTCTAGACAGAGAACATTTGCATTTCAATCCAAAAGGAAAAGGTTAATCATCCAGGAGGTTTTGCCTTATTTCCCCAAGCAGCGTTTTAAATGGGATCTATACCTACGTATGAACAACAGACATAAAAGAGGAAGGGGCTACAGAGGTGTGCTGCACATATTTAATTGCAGCAAAACCTGGAAGAGTGCAGTACTCCTAAGAATGCAGATGTACATTAACAGTGCTAAGGCAATGCTGTCTTCCAACTTTGAGGCAACATATGCCTCTCTAATAGCAAAATGCTACAGTGTTTTATTTTCCAGTAACCCACGGGGAATAGCAGTTGAGCACAGTAAAGTGCTCTTGTACTCGCAGACCTGTTTCATACTCCCTAAGTTCAGTGGCCAAGCCACTATCCATAAAAGCCGATGTCAGATCTTCTAAACTGTTGTAGTTTTGATTCTAGTGGAGCTACAAAAATTTCTGTTGAGAGAGTATCTTTTCTTGAAAGAATGAAATGGGAAAGAAATGGAGTCACCCCAAAAATATAGCATATATGCTATAGCATGTATCTATAGCATAGATGATAGAATTCCTTCACTTTTTTTAAATTTGTTCTGTACTCTGAAGTTACTTGTCATGAAAAATGTAGGGCTGGCCCAATATTAACAGGTTGAACCTCACTTTTTGCCTTAAAAGCAAGTGATAGTGGTTCTAATGCAAATCAGGTGTAAAGATGTTTTGTATCTACTTACTTGTATGTCCATGGAAGGGTAACATCTGAGTTATATAGTGAAATAAATATACACTTGTATACAGCAGCTATGATGAGTGGAAAAGTACGCTGATTAAATGCATTTTTGTTATTTCTGAAAGCTACAGAATTTTTGGGTACAGTTAATCTCATATGGCTCTTACTACCAAATTCAGACCAATCTACAGCAAAAGATCCATCTGCTCAGTTGAGAGTAACTCTCTACACAAATAACAGACTCTTTCTTCTCGTGGAGCGTAATGCTCATGAGAGCTGCTCACTGTGGAGGAAGGCCTTACCAGTTCTCTGATGCGGATAAAATAAATCCAGAGAGCAGCCAGAGCATGGCTTCCCAAGTATGCTTTATACTCAGTGGGAAGCTAGCAGACAGCAGGACAAGCTTATTGCGGCAATCTGTGATCTTAAAGAAACAAACTGCATCATTCTATACCAGTTGGAGCATTTTTGGGACATCCACTTACTCCAGAAGACAGGCCCCACTCTCAAGAAAGCATTTACACATGTTTAAACCTATCTGGACTACTGCGTTTTCTAATCAAAACTTGTCTGCTATCCTGCTTTTCTGGTTCTCGCTCCCAAAATTTTGACCTGGAAATCACAAATTGACTATCTGAAGATTAATTTTTCCAAAGCTATTTGCTGACAAGAATCTTCATTACATTAACTTACCAAAAATAACTTTTGCGTGTTCATATAATAATTTGATTTCAGCTTACTAAAACATTGCAAGATTTAGAGTTCCAATAAAGTGCTACGAGTCTACTTTAATGTCCTAAAATTAAATTAGCAAACAAAATGGTGTAAATACAAATCATCCTTACATTCTGCAAATTGAACTGCAGCTGCTGCTTGTATGGTGCAAACTCCTGAGCCAGTTCATATCCTTCATGGTAAAATGTAAATAATCCTTGAAGAAAGGCCAAGAGCTGAAAAGGTAAAATTGAGAAGCATTATGTATTTTTAACACGCACTTTTAATGCTATGTAACACAAACAGAACATACAGTAACTTACAAGGAATAGGTATTGCCTGCGATAGTGAAAAAAATAGTTCTTAGCAACTGCTACACACTTCTTTTGTTCAGGTGAGTATTAGAAAGCAAAAAATAAAGACAGTTGATTTTCTATTAGTTTTTAGCAGCAAAATACAGCAAACCATCAGCAAAAAGCATTCTGTGTCTTTGTTCCTGAAACACTCTAAGCTTTCATTACTCGCAATAGCAAAGCTTTGCTGAGCAAGGAATCCATGGTCAGACCTTAAGAAAGAGAGGTGTTAAACAGGCTTTTGTGCCATGAAGTTGTCATTTCCATAATAATTTAATTCACTGTCATAGTCATTTTGTCCACTATTTCAGCTGGAGTCTTTGTTGGTGTGCATTTTCCAAGTTTATACTTTCAGAGTTCAAGGCTTTTTTCTTCAAAATATTTTTTCACTTTCTTCATAGTAATTGCTTGGGCTATGACATATTTTCCACAAATGAGACTCTTGAAAGTATGTTTTGGACAACTTAATACAACACAAGAAATCCAGACTATTTCTTCCTGCTCTGAACAAAATGCAAACTCTACCTGGTATGTCTGTGACCGACTCCAACAGACCAGTTGAAGTCAGTACATATCCAGTTGAAAATTCTTTTTAAAGTTTGCTTTAAAATAATGATTAAGTACTAAAAAGTGCAACTAGATTTCCTGAATGCTTATTTTAGCTGTTGAATTAATGCATTCCTACCACCTATTAGTTTTAAAAGCCTTCTAACTTAATTCTGTTCTAAATTTAAAACATGTTTTGACATTGCCGTAAGTCTTCTTACTTGCCATTAAATAACAAGCATTTAATTTTTTATAATGGACTGTTTTCTTTGTATATATAATCTAGCTTACATACAACCAAGTAAAGAAAACAACAACAAAAAAGAGATATTAACTTGGATGTACAATAACAAAAGCTACAACAACAGGACAGATTTATCTTAGTATATTACAGCCACTGAAAAGCTAATCATCTAGGCTAAGTAACTGGCTGTCCAGGCTGCCTCCTAACTCAGTAAAAAAACACAGGTATTCAAGAGCATAATTCTTTTTCCTTTTTCAGACTTCTCTTTCAGGACGCGATGAATGATCCAATGGAAACATTTATCTCTCTCCATCGACTATTGAAGTAGCCTACACTCAGGCAACAAAAATGCCATCATTCATATTTAATGCACTTTTCTTTGTGTTACCAGTACCATAGATTATTTTAAGTGAAACAGCTTAAAAATGTAGCTTTTACTGTGTTTACATTTTCTTTAAATTTACACTCAGCCCTACTTGAAGAAGCGTAGTTAAATTGTTCTGCCCCCCTCTTTGCTACAGCTCACTAAGAGACTGCTGTACTAAGGCAACAAATATATTTCAGGGGAATAGCTAAAATAATATTTTGCAATTTTAAAGCCCCATCCATTCCAGCATCACAAGACATTCCACACCCTTTAACGTGCAAAATTACACAGCTTGACCAATGAGAGATCAAGAACACAGCTCTCTGGGCAGAGGCGCTAACATGATGACTTGCTGCTACCAGACTGAAGTCTTGCTCTCCCCTTCCCGTTCCTCCTCCCTTTCCCCACTCAGCTTTGTCATGCACCCCACACATCCTTGTGCCAGCTCTGGCATTGCTGCGCCCTTCAGTGAGCATCTCTGCCTTGGGAAGCCTGCTGTTTTGCTGCATTAGTAAGTTAAAACAGTTCGAGGTTAACAGACCATCAGTGCTGGCACAAATAGAAGCATGAAGGCATGGCTGGGAGAAGGACTTCCCCCTTGGTTTTTACTGGTATTGCAGGATCAGATGAAACCCTGGCCTCAGGCAGAGGTGGTGAAAGCCCATGTCTGCCCAGTAAGTTGGTCATGGAGCCTGAAGAACTGAGAAGATCCTTGGGCATAAAAGCCACTTTTTGTGGGGCCTCTATGATGGGCGTGAATTCCTGAACCACATCCCACCATCAAACAAACAATGAAGGCAACACAGTCAAGTGAAGGGCTCCACAGCTTGTGTAAATTGTCTCAGCTTTATATGATCATCTGCCCAGCTGAAATCATTATCTCAGTTAAGGACCTGGCCCTGCAAGTCTCTTACTGGTTATTCAAGTGGTTCTGAGGAAGGTCCAAATACAACAATCTATCTTAAAATCTCCAATTATGTAAATAGATAGAAAGAGTTCTATAATTTTAAGGTTTATAATGTAATTCTAGAAAGAATTACATAAAAGAAAGAAAAGAAAGAAAACTAATCTTCCTTTTTTATGAATAAAGTATAAAATAAGTAAGTAAATTACAACCAAGGCTCTGCTCTGGCTCCAGCTGTGCAAAGCCCCTGCCCACAGTCTAGATCCAGTTACTCATCCATGTCCCCAACTACAGCAGCATAACTACTCCTGGGCTTACTCTGACTTGCTTCAGTCAAAAGGATGTGGATTAACTTAACCTGTAAGTAAGAGCCTGCTGCTAAACCCACCCCTTTCAGCTAAAGAAGCACTGCAGGAGCAATATGAGCGCTCAGCAAAACTGCAGCCAAAGCAGAATGTTAGAGCATACCAAAATTATAATA
This sequence comes from Aptenodytes forsteri, assembly GCF_000699145.1. Classification (NCBI taxonomy): domain Eukaryota; kingdom Metazoa; phylum Chordata; class Aves; order Sphenisciformes; family Spheniscidae; genus Aptenodytes; species Aptenodytes forsteri. The sequence continues at coordinate 33,618 of NW_008794540.1, forward strand.
AAGGAACTAGTGGGAGAAAGTTTCAGTATATGTCAGCTTATGCCTGAATTTTAAAGATCAGTTTAAAGGGCACTTCTGGAGAATGTACTATAAACCGTTTAAATTTCAGCTTCAATACTTAAAGAAAACCATTTTCCACCATACAAAACGCTTTTACGGAGTACATGGAGAAATACTGAGGAGGAAAATATTTAACACAAGATGGCAGCAAAGCTGAATTTATCAGAAAGCAAAAAAACAGCAGCAAAAAAACCCTGAGAAAAATCTGAATGCATTTTAGTTGAAGTACTGCTCAGATATTCTGGCAGTTGTGCATTGCAGAAGATCTGGCCTTGAGGTTCTCTTGGTCAAATACTCTCTGAGCACTTAGAAAAACAGAAATAAAAGTAAAAATACGCTTATTTTATGCAAGCCTATTCAAGTTCTGTGTTGAAACAACTGACACTGAGGATGGTATTTGCTTCTATGTATGCGTCACTAGTGGTGGAAGAACAGGGATCAGAAAACGCCCTGTACCCAATGGGCCTGTGCTGTTAAGACATCTTCATAACCACTTCCATCAGGACAGGTACAGCCATAGCATTGCATGGAGGAGATCTAAAAGCCAAGGACTTTTGCCCTAGGCTTATGTTCACAGTGGGGTTTTCTTTCTGCTGGTGTTACAAGTGGCACTGCTGCTAAAGGCAGGATTATAATTTTAAAGAGATTTATATTAAATAATATTTATTATATTAAATAATAAAGAAAAGAAAACCAGCCCTTTTTTCTTTCAAAAAAGATTTTCAGAATGTATTTTGAGGTGGTCTTCACATGTAAAAAGGTGATTTATTTCACCATACATCACATACAATGGCTGATGTGTTCATATCAACAAATTTTCATTTCAACAAGTGCCTTATAGTTACTTCAATCTGAGTATCTAATCAGTTCCATCAATAAAAAGTGAGGTCTGAGCTCCGTAATACAATGCTACTCACTACCCCAGCGTTGCGAGGATTTCAACACAGAACCTGAAACAAAATCCAAGCACTTCTTGAGACTGTATTTATTTTTATGTAGAGCTGGTGACCTCAAGACTGCCTGGTCATTTCATTCTCACAGGAAGAAGACTGTACTTAGGTTTCGGATAGGGGAGGAATTTAACCTTTGGCCTGCAGCACATCAGCCAGAAGTCCCTGTCTCCCTGTTTTCATTTTATTTATAAGTAGATAGCACCAGAAGGTACTTATCCATCAGATTAAAGTGAATGTAGTTAATAATGTAGAAAATCCAAGGAAGAGGAAATTGAGTTTAACATCCACAGTGAAGTCTCATGGAACTGCATGCAATTACAGGCAGGGTTTGTTGGTTGTAGTTTTTTTTTTTTCTTCTTAAAATAAACACTTCTGGACTTTCATGACATTTAACGGACCACCCTCACATTTCAGATAGCTTACTGCTTATGAGCTGTGTGCCCTGATTCCTACAGGCCAAGGAAGTCCTGGCATTGTTGAGGGACAAAGTGGAGCTCTAGGAAGGAGTTTGTATTTCTCCTAACAACCATAACATCCTCAGAAAGCTGCGTTGGTTTGGACTATCTTCTCTGGGCCCACGAGGGCAAAGCTAGGAACAGAGATTATCGTCACTTACTTTGTTTTGTTGTTTAACTTGCTGTAAAGCAAATTTTAAAACTAATTTGTCCTTGAGAAAAAGTTTAAATTCATGATCTGTATGAAAAGCTTTAGGTTGTTGGTTTTTTTTTTTTGGCTTGAAAAAATCAAGATCTAGGAGGATCACAAATAGGCAGCTGGCAGTTACTCACACTCTAGTGCACATTAGCGACTCCTTGAGACAAGATGCAGAGAGCAGCAGAGAAATCCAGGGCCTGAGGAGCAGCTGCAAAAGTCTACTCTGAATATTATAATCCTCTATCCAGAGTATGAGTCATTAACATTTTGTACCTTAAAATCTCTCCCCATTCTCCGCCAGGAAGGAACATTCTCCACTCTTACCAACTTCTACTGTTCTACTATCCCAGGTGTAACCCACCTGGCAATTTTTGCTAGACTACTTCTCCCACTCTGGTTCCCAGACCATCCTTATCTTTTGGCATAGACAAACTGAAGATCTTGGAAGGAGCTCCAGCAGATCATTTGCTTTTCAACTTCTACTCCCATGTCATGAACTTATCCTTCTTCCACATGGGCATCACAATTTCCTCCTTCACTGCACTAACAGCCTTTCTTTTATTTTGTTAAACTCTCCTTCAAAGAGTCTATTAGTAACACGTCAGACTGAGAATTATATGGAGACATGACACTGAGCTGATAAATCAGAGACACAGGCAGCACACGCACTAGAAGGCCCCACAACTAGCAGAGCTCCTGAAGAGGAATGTGTGTATAGACACTCCACCAGGCATCTTCTAGCATCTGAACATCCATAGAGCACACAGAGGAAAATGAATAATATGGCACTTCTTTTGATATGTGATTTAAAGTGTTAGGCTTTGTCCTTATCTACTTGCATCTAGGAGCACATGCTCATACTTCCAACATCACTTACATAAACTATGCATTTTTAGAAAGCGTATTTTGAAGACTTTTTTTTTTTCTTTGTCTCATGGTATTGCTGATGTGTATTATAATTCACTTGGCATACTTTGCCTTATGGGTTTTAGTAAATGCTTTTATTCCAGCATGTTTTATGCAAGAGACTAGAAACAAAAAATTAAGAATTTTGAAGGTTCAGAATTTTATAACTGATGTTATAGTTTAAGCGCCATTTTTATTCAGAGTGATTATAAAAAATTCACACCTGGAGCCAGAAGACACTACCTGCAAGGGCTATCATTACCAGTCACCAGAGTATTTCCCGTACCTGTGTGCAACAAACAGCACACCAGGCTAAAATGCCTACGGATCTGACACAGGATAGCAACTGATCCACTCAAAAGTAAATTTTACCTACTGGATGTGTACAACTGGTGACAAAAATACCCAGGTCCACAAGACTGAGTTTACCAGTAACCTCCCCTGCGTTCTTGCTCAGTATCAGCACTGATGAACTGATAAATAGCTCTTTCATTTTGGTAATTCATAGCTGCTGCTGCTGTGATGGCTGACATAGTGTGGGGACAGCTCCTGGTCAAAAGGATAAAGCTCAGTATCTCCAGCTAAATATATAAAATCAAATTTTTTTTTCCTTTCTGTCTAGCACATAGGATGAAAAATGCCCTATTTTAACTATATGCAATTGCACAATAATATTGCCTGATGTACAAAGTCTTCTCAATACAGAAAGTTTCTATTACTTTAAAGGAGCATAAAGCCTTGTATACCAGGGTCAGAGCTAGGTCAAGGTTGCTAGACTTTTCCAGGATGTGAGAGTTTTGCAGAAGTAGACCAAGAGAGAGACTCTGGATTAATCTGTGACAGGTAGAAAAATGTTCTTATTTAGGAATCCGAGCAAAGTTTTAGTCTCTAAGATTTGGCAGCTGTATGCCATAAAGATAGGATTTCTGTAAGTACTGCTTGCTGAATCCAGGTTTGTTGGTTTGCATCAATGTCAAACATTCACTATACAATACATTCTCATCTCATGGAAAGAAGGCATCTGAGAAGCTCTTCTTGGTGACATTGGGTGTTAGAGATGCAATTCAACCTGTTTCACAGTCAAGAGTGCTGCTTTGGTTAGTTACAAGGAAGCTGGAAGATGGTGTGGAGAGAGAGAAGAAGTTATACTTGTCATGTTCCTCTTTCACAACTGATACTCTGCTATGCTCAGTATGCTTAATGGGAAGGAACAGATGACATTGGAAGTTCTCTGTCAAGGGCTACAGGTACTAAGTAAATAAAGCAATTGGCAAGCTAGTCCTGTATGACATGAGCAGTAGTAATACTACTAATATGCCACAGAAATATGCTAGCACATCATATTGAAGCAGCTTTTGGTACTGACTGACCCAGAAGATAGTTAGGGGTGGGGGCAGAAACACAGTCCAGGAGAAAATCCCAGATCTAAATATGGACTTTGAAACACAACTTCATCTTCCTCTTTTATGGCGTGTCAACGTATGCTTTCTTTTATGTGCAAAGTAAACTAAAGACAAATGACTCCACCAACAAAAAAAAAAAACTTACCTATCCTACAGAAAAAACAATTTTTCACTTTATTTCATGTATAACTTAGAAAAACATATGTGTACACTGCCTACATGGAATATTTAAATCCAAAACTTGGCTCAAAATTTCAGCCATGAAACCATGGTATTAGGAAACATCCATTATATGTTGCACAGACACAACATTACATGTTGTTCCATTAAAATGTTACACACACCCCAAGTCATCAGACATTTCACTTCACAGTAGATATGATACACTTACATAAACCTTTAATAAACATGGAAAGTGCCCAAGCTAAGATCCTACTGTCTGTCTACATACAAACAACCTGTGATCACAATTTAAAAAAGAAAGCAAAAAATAGATATTTTAAATTCAATTTTCAGCTTTAAATGCATGCATTCTAAAGAAAATAAAACAGAAATCTTACAGGTTCAACAAATTCAAATTTCTTTTTCTCTTGTACTTCTTGAATTTTAAAAACATATTCTAATGATGCTTCATAAAAGTTTTGATGTTCTCTATCAATCTGTGTATCTGCCTAAAAGACAAAATGAAATATAGACAACATTAATTTACTCTCATGATTGCTTTAAAAATAGATTTTGTCATTAACAAACAGCTCTTCCGTAAGATTACTTTACAAGCTTCATGGGGTTCAGTTTTCTTCCTGAAAATTAGAATACCTACTTAAAATAGCTAAATGCAAGTTTAAGAAGCTAACATTACACATTGTAGCCTCATTCCTTTTCCCCACACCTCTTGATTTCCTCTTCGTTTTTGCACTTTAATATTCTAGTTTTTAGGAGAGCCTGGAGGGAAACCAAGAAAGGTGGCAGCAGGAACTCTGTCCCTGGTATATGGAAAGTTTAGAAAAAGAAATAGAAGAGAGTAGGATAAGAATTAAAGGGAGACAAAAAGATTAATATTTCTATTGAAATGTTTGAGTATCACATGCACTGAAATATACCTATTTCTCAGCCTCAAATACCTTCCCAAGAAGGTACAGACTGTCTCTAACAATGACATCTTGCAACTTATTACTTCATAGTATGAGTCACGTGCTCTTGGAATATAAACATATTTAAGCCCTTAACCTCATAAATCAATTATTTTTCACGTTTTCATTTTCAAATGCAAGAACTACAAGGCAATATTTGTCAGAAATGCCTGAGTAATACCACCCGCCATGAAGATCCAGTACCAAAACAAAGTCTTCTGCCTAAACAACTAAAGAATTAACTCTTATCAGCTGATAAAGAGTAATAGGCTTTCATCCTCAATTTAAACAAGCCATGGGAGAGGGACCTAACAGACAAGCAGTGTGGTATGTGGATAATGCCTAAAGAAGAGATGCAGATTACATTTTAATTAATCCTTCTTCGTAACAAATAATTTTCTCAAGCAATTCCCTTTTGGGCTGCATTAAGTTAGGTTTTGGTCTTAGGTCAAAAAGAAATTTTATCAAGTATTGGCAATATGAGTAAAACCAGTTCAGCTATTTTTGACATATGCCAGTTAAAATATAGCAGTATACTTCTATATATTCTCTAGTTCAATTCTGGCATTAAAAGTAACAAATATGGAAAAATTGGGAAAGCTAAATGTTGCCTTTGCTTGATAGCAAACATTAAAACAGCAAACATATCATAAAAGAGGTTTAGAAATTTTAACAGTACAAGTGCAAAAAGTCAGTGTTTTCCTTCAGGCAGGACTCGGTTATCAATAGCACCATATATAACTAGCATCGCTTCTTAAGGACATGCTACTATCGTGATTTGGCCACACAGGCTCTTAACAATATTGATCCACTTCCCCAGCACAGTGCTCTAGCACTACTTCGAAGTATGGGCTTCAACGATATGTTTCATATGATTCAGTACTAGCATTTCCTTCCCATGCCTATAAAAAACTAATCAGGAGATTAAGTACAAAAACTAATATTATGAAGCAGAAATCAGGCACTTAAAATTCCAGTAATTAAGTGCTTTACCACAGAATTAACTCTGCCATGTGCCATTCATATAGTGTGTTCGGCTACTGTTTTCTTTGATACTCTGTGTTAATAGTTTTATTTCACAAAAATTATATCACCAAGGCAATGCGACATAGTTGAACAGAACCAGGTGCCACCACTTCGGCACATGATCCAGCAAGCCCTTGCTCACAGAAGCGCAGTCAATAAGCACTTGAGACAGACCTCAGCTCTCACATTTAATTGTCAGCAAATAACAGAATCTAGTTTTAGAAATGAGCTCTTTCAGGTTTCGACTCAGAAAAAGTATTTAAACACCTAATAAAATCCATCTCTATTCTGAACAGCATTTAAGCAGATTGTAGTTGTAATGATACTTACGACAACCAAGTGCCATCTCAAATATGCATGGGTTCCTAAATTAAGGCCATAATTACCACTAGTGTACAGGGACTAAATCATAATTTCTAAAATATATCTTCTGTAGAAGCTTATGAATTTTATGTGAACACCGAGGATTCAGATATGCAAGTACCACTTTGAAAGTGATTTTGAAGTTTCAAAAGCTGAAAGGATTTTCACAAGTTTTTCTATGACTTCAAACTGCATGTGAAAAATAAAAAGATTTGATGGATATGATTTTGAGTCTCTACTTGTATGATATCTAGTTATAGTGAGTAATATTTTCATTGATGTAGGATATCACTAAAATATATACCAGAACTTCACATAAGCTTGGAGACTGAAGCCTTTGCTCTATATTTATGCCTGATTCTGGAACAGGTTTCAGAGAAATAAAATCAGGAGTTCAATAACTTTTTCATATCACTCAATTCTGAAAGTCTTCTGCTCCACTGTGGACTTCTGTAGGCAGTGAAAAGACAGTATTATGAAGTTTCTTTTTGATGCTAAAGGAAAAAAAGCCTAATCATCTATGTAAACTGCATAAGCAGTCTTGCAGACTCTTACAATATCCAATACATTTCAATTAGGTGAATATATGCAAACCATTCTCTATAGAATATGTTCAGACCATCAAACTTTAGATGCCTAATTAAGGTGCTCTCAATTGCACTCAAGTGAGATATGTAAAATAGCCCAATACAGTATGAGAACTACTCCTTGTGCATCCCAGTACTCTTTAATCCACATAATGTGATGAGGTACCAAGAAACCTCAACAATTCAAAGAAACAGCGGGTTAAAAAAGAAGTATTTTTCAGTGTGACAGTAGCAGTCAAAAAGTGGTATTCCCATCTCACTAAAAGCATGACGTCAGTTTGAGGCAAGGAATTCCCTTCACTTGCATCGAGCACTAAAGCCCCAGCTGCCAGCACCATTCCATTCGTGGCTCTGCTGTGGGCTGCTCCAGCGAACTCTTCCTGGACACATAGGCTATAAATGGGGCTCACCCAAACCACTCTGGATGTGAGTCAACAGCTATCACTTCGATTTCAGGCCAGGAATTGGTGCTTGGCCTCCTTTTATTTACAATACAGATACAGGCCAAAAGTCTCCCTGGTTAATGTTTTTGGTACTGATTTGCTATTGTACCTTCTGCTTATGGTGGATCTATGTTGCTGATCCAGCACACTTACAGCAGCATAAAACCGGGGAAGACAGAAATGACAAGTTATGCCCTATATGCTTTACAAGTGGGGCATCCAGAAAAGCAAAAAACTCAGCCTCAGTTACAAGATTTTAAATCCAGAGATGTCACTTAAGGACACAGTGGAAAAATTTACTCTGGTTTTCCATTAGTTTAAATACTTGAGCCAAATCCATTGTTATTCTACCACAGTTTATTAGATTCACAGTTGTTACTTTTCATTTCAGTTGCTCTTTTTAGACTTTAATTATTCTCACGTCTCAAGAGTAAAATATTTTATTATATTTTATTTATATTCTAGAGTAAATTGGTGCTTAAGTTCACTTTTCCACATTTTGGTACAACATTAAGTGTTTTGGTTTTTTTTTTTCTCAGCTGGTGCTTAGCCTCTAACAGAACTGCTTCTTCATCAATACACAGGATATTTAGGAAAAGTGAAAGCTGTACATATAAAACTTTGACATACAAGTGGAACAATTAACCAATCCTACATAACTAATGTGTTATCTAGACTGTTTATTATATAGACAGCTATGGCAATTCAGGAGTATAAACATTATTACAAATTTTGAATTGCTAAGCCTCATTTAATTCAAATTATAGTATTATTGTTAAACATGAAAAAAAATCCTACAATTTGTGACTGAGTGATGGCCACATCTTCTGTGAAAACTCCATCAGCAAACTAATCCCCCATGATTTAAGAGTCACCGTGACAAACGTAATCCCATCACAATAATTTTTAATAATTTTAATATTTTATTTAAAAATAAAATTTTTGGCACAAACCCCAAAGTGTTGTTGATATCAAATTGCTGGTTTACTGTAATTTGCCTCAAAGACAAATCATAATTATTTTTACCAGCATACTGAAAAGCCCTGGAATCTTCCTGTTAAACTAGAAGTCTTCATGGTTTGTTTTTTTTTAAACAGGAAAGAATTAGCCATACAGATTCTTCAAAGCTGAAGTTGTGGATACAATTTCAGGGCATGATGCTGCATTCCCAGAATAAGGTGAAAAAGAGGAAAAAAGAAGCATAAACCAGCATCATTAAAGTGACCTCAGTTCAGTCTCCCAAATTAAAATTTATGTGAAACAGAAGCATAATTTCATTGAGCAATAAATTAAATAGCAAAAAAAGCAATTAATTATTTGACTTTCAAATATTCCACATATATCTTATAAAAGTCACATTTTTATTGTAGTAATATAATTCTGTTGTTGCAACCAATAAACATTAGCTGTACTTGAAGTACACAAAGTTGGACATGCAGAACATTGTCTTGTTAAAATAATTAACTCTTACTAGGGTCATATTAATCCCTCTCAATAATTTATATTCACAACAAGCGTGACTACAAGAAATCGCCACAATTTCACATTAACAAAATACAGCATGTCTTGAAGAGAACCAGTTTGTTATCATGATCTCTACGCAAATGTGAAACTGGGTAAGGGTTTGTTTAGTACTTACATCTTGCAAATGAGATTCTTTCTTCTTTGCTGATAAATTTAAGTGCTTCTCTAGGATGGAATAATATTTCTCACTTTCTTTGTCAAACTTCTTCTTCCCATCCTGAAAAACAAAACATTGCCAAGTAAAGTATTTGACTACATATCACAGCTAACTTAAATTAAAGGAAAGAATAGGTGCCAAAATATGCCTGGTTATAAAGCCATTTTTGTTGGTTCCTATGTTTTTAGGGTTTAATTCTAAATTGGGCCTGAACATGTCAGGAGGACTGATTCAATTATTAAATGCAATATTAAGCAGGATTTTTCCCATAAATAATAAACCTTTAC
>NW_008794540.1:43246-50839 GCF_000699145.1 Aptenodytes forsteri
AATATACAAAGCAAGTGATGCACAATGCAATTGCTCACCACCCGCCGACCGATGCCCAGCCAGGCCCCGAGCAGCGGCCCCCCCGGCCAGCTTTCCCCAGTTTATGTACTGAGCACGACGTCACATGGTATGGAATGGCCCTTTGGCCAGTTTGGGTCAGCTGTCCTGGCTGTGCCCCCTCCCAGCTTCTTGTGCCCCTCCAGCCTTCTCAGTCGGTAGAGCATGGGAAGCTGAAAAGTCCTTGGCTAGTGTAAGCACTACCTAGCAACAACTAAAACATCGGTGTGTTATCAACATTATTCTCATCCTAAATCCAAAACACAGCACTGTACCAGCTACTAGGAAGACAATTAACTCTATCCCAGCTGAAACCAGGGCAACATAATAAATATACATGAGGTTTTATGTAGGTGGTATCTTGCTAAGCAGATTTCTAACGCAAAATAATCTTCCCCAAGTTTTATAAATGTACCTACCTGTCACATTGTATTTGCTGAATAAAAACACTGTGGAAGAGGTAGGTGAGTATAACAAATTTGATGATGATATAGGCCTATTCTTTGTATTTAAGACTAATATATGCTTATTTTCCACCCACACTCTTAAAATATGAGGATGATGGAAAAGCACATACGTGGTTGCAAAAGGAAATTGGTCCAAAAGTCTGTTTCCAATAACGTTTTGATGTGTCTGAATATTTAAGCTTGTCTCATTTAAAAGAGTTATCCTGCCTTTTTCCTTTCCCACTCCTCTTAAGTTTTTCCCATCATGTGCAGACAATCCTCACATTTCTACTGTAAGACTACTTTAATACATGACAATACAAAAGAAAGCTATTGCTATGAGTAAATTAAGAAACACCTTATCTTCTGTAACCTGATTTACAATTTATACTTCAAAATTTTTAGATCAGATATTCTGAAATTTAAATCTGAAATTTAAGAAAAAGACAGCTTTCTCATAAGCTTTTCCATCTTTCAAGAAGTGCCAAATTTCAGGAAACAGGAGAAGGGATTAAAGTATATATCCCATCTGAGTATTACTAATGATAAAAATATAATTTTTAATTATAAAATTTTATATCCTCTAATTAAGAGCAACCCTCTGCCAGTGACTTTTACAATCTTAGGTAAGTCCTAATTCTTTCTAATGACTAACAAGTTGAATATTTTGAGAAAACAAAGAAAGCTCAAGACAACCAGTCCTACTTACGCATGTGCTAAAGCTATTAATGGTGCAAAAACTAGTTACTGGACATAATGCAGTAACATCAGGTCATCTTCAGAACTGTAGTGATTCTTTCCCCAACTCCCTTCTCCCTAGAAATTGTTATATACAAAACAAATAACTAGCCTGCATTGTAGCACCACCCTGTTTTTCTTTGTCATATCATGGGAAAGTCAGGTCAGTCAGAGAAATAATAAATAGAAGGAAGAATTTAATGCCATGAATGAAAACTTATCAATTAGCTGTAACAGCAAACCACTTAATGATTAGCTCCAGTGACTACAGTTCACAACGGTAATTATACTAGATTACAAAACACAACATATACTTTCTATCCTGCAAAAGGTTCCAATCTATTTAGTATGGAAAATATGCACAATTTAATGTTCTCATTACCTCACAATAGAAATATCTTCAAAAGACATCATAGGGAAAAGAAGGCACTTGACCTAACAAAATATTAATTAACAGTACAGAAAAATTCCCAATGCTATTCCTTATTTAATTGCAGCTATGCAGATATGAGGAAAAAAAAGGCAAAAAGAAAAAGGAAAAAAGAAAAAAGAAAAGCTTGTATTTTGCCTAGCAAGGGAAAAGAAGGCATACGAATTATCTTCCAAAATCTTTCCCAAACACAGTCTTAAAAGAAAGAGAGAAGGCAGAAGGCAGGACTCACCAAGAGTGAGTGGACTAGCCAAGAAATCTCCTTCGGTCACAAACAGAAATCGAGTTCAGTTGATCATACACTACAGATACGTTCTTTTGAATAAAAGGTGCAGTTAGTTGCATACTGTGTTATCTTGAGACAATGATGTTAAGGTGCTGGACTAAAAAATGAACTGGATTATTTTAAAATACAACACACAGGTGGCAAAGTCACCATCTTGAGGAAATCCCCGAGTCAAGGGCAAACTCAGCTGATGCCATGAAAAATGCAAAGAGAATTACCTTTTTTTTTTTCTTTTTTCCCCATGTCACTGAAAGTTGGGACACGAATCTGCCTAATCACAATATTAAAGCCTTTGGTCACAAGCTGCTGGAGTTCAGTGGTGGATACCCTGCCCAGGAGACCATCTACTTCAGAAGGTAACTTGCCATGTCCTTTGACAATGAGGCCTGGGTGCAGATGACATTTGCTGCACGCCTAGGCTTGATGTCGTGCTTGCCTTTGCTGCCTCAGAGGCCGGACCAAAGGAATGAGACATGGAGCCATGGGCAAAGCTCCTGCAGGATTACCTGTATCAGACTGGGAATGACTCAGCCCAGCTGGGTCAGCACCAATTCCTTCCCTAATAGATTTATGATACCAGTAGTAGGTATTCCTCTTGCCTCGTGAACTCGGAATCAAGCTGATATACAGGTAATGGATGATCCTGTCTGGTCAGGCACTTGAGCTCACATTAACATTAACATATTAACATAACTTTTACTAACAAGAGCTAGCAAAGAGTCTGAAGTCTAAGCTGCTTGGTGAGAGTCAAAGCAAAAGGTGTGAAAATGGGACTTGGCTATCTGAAATAGCTCCTGTTCTATCATACAGCATGTCAAATTCATGTCAGTGCCAGAAGGGATCCATTCACACATTTAATGCAGTTCCCAGTGCACCAAATCCAGCTGCTTGTATTTTGTGCTAACATCTACAACAAAACCCGTGAATTACATATCATATTATCTGTTCTCTTTATATGTAAAAAGGAAAACACAAAAAGTAAATGATCACAGCTAAACAGATACAACTCCCCCAAGAACTAGACAAAAAAAAAAAATTCAAATAAACTAATTGTGGTTGCGAGGCATCTTGTATCTCACATGAAGCTTCATTAAGATCTCCTTGGTACCATCCGTGAAGACACGCAGAATTTGAAGGCTCTCTTGGTCTTCTGCTAGCACTGCCAGCCCCCTCCCAGACTGTACCTCTCTGCTGTAACAGTAATCCACTCAACCATTACCTTCACAGTTTTTACACCAGTTAAATTAAAGAGAAAACTAATAACTTGGGGCTTCCTTGATACCAGGACAACTTCTAGTCCAAGCACAGTGTTTCCAGGGACAGCACATCCTATTAACGTCTTCCTTTTTCTCCAGATTTTAACACAAATAAAATTTCTCCCTTCAAAGCTAGAAGCGGACAAAGTAAGGAGAATTAACAGAAATAGACTGAGAATAAAGATCACTTGGCAGCTTTGACTGCATTAGTGTCTTTATTTGGTGATACTTCTGGGAATAAGGGTGCAGTGCCAGCAGGACAGTGTTTCTGGCACTGTACTGATCACTCAGACATGTTTCTGGGAAAAGTCTAAAAAATACTGGCCCCAACAGGTGAGTGAGTTCCCTTTGCTTGAAATGTCCTCTGCTATGCCAGTAAAAACCACATATTTGAATCTACTGAAGCCTCTGAAAACTGTTTACTTCATAAAAATTAAGAAAAAAAAGATACACTTAGAAGTAGGTGATTCATTTTCTGGAAGAGAAGAAACACTTCAGTTTACGCCAAGATAACTTTCACCTCGCACACACAGCTGGTGACTCACAGCACACAGGCACATCCTAAGTGGAGTCACAGACATCTCATTCCAGCTTTAGTCTTTTCTTCCGCAACCCTCAAAACACTCTCTTATACACAGCTGCTGCCCAAATTAATCATCCGAACCCTGGTCCCAGCAATCTGTGCCCATGAGACCGAGAACCCTGCTTTTCCACAAGCCAGGAGGTTTACAAAGAAAGTTTCCATGCAAAACTATCTCCTCAAAAGCTTAGGAGACAGCGGATTGCTTCTGCCTCTAGATTCCACATTGGATCAAACCCCAAGGAGAAAAGAGACGTGGCTGGATAAGAAAACTCGTGCTGTACTGTTACCAGAACAGACAGCACGAGCCATGACACAAAGCATAAGATACGTGGCCATTAGGAAGATGCTATTCCTGACCTCTGTACTGTCTCTTACTCCCCTTCAGCCTCCATCTACCTTTCTTCCTTGCACATCCTTCCTGCAGGTAATCCTCATCCTTCCTCTTTGCCCTGGAAACTTATCAATCATTTCTGTCAAAATATCAGCTAGAACATATAAAAAAACTGATGTGACATAATTAGGAGAGTGCAATAGAAAAAGAGAAATTATAAAATACTAATCCTTGACGTATTTTACACTGATGTATAAGTCATCAATACCTTTTGTATAGATCAAGTTCTGCAGACTCTAAGCACTGTAAATGTCTCTCTATAGTTGTTTAACCATTCTCAGGTGCGTCAGGTCACTGAGCCTTAAATCAGTTCAAAAATACTTACAGTTTAAATGGCTCAAATTTCTAACAACCCCATTAGGAAAGCTCTTAACCAAACACTCATCTTCTAGCATATAATGGAGTCTTACTAACTTCCAGTACCCTTTTGACAGGGTCAAGTCATGTAATACAGGATCCAGGTTTAATTCCTGGTTTTGTTCTCTCTGCTTAGTTTTCCTCTATAGTTTTATTTCAAAACTGATTAGACAATCTCCAAAAAGAGAAAATTATCTTTTAAAAAATAAATTTTGCTCAAGATACCACTAATTATAGACGTGCCAGTTAGAAGTTTAACTCAAAAGATGTTCTTCTTCCCTCTTGTTTTACAGAAATCTATGGCTGGGGGAAGAATTATAGACGTGCCAGTTAGAAGTTTAACTCAAAAGAGATGTTCTTCCCCTCTTGTTTTACAGAAATCTATGGCTGTGAAAAGATCAGACATCAATTATTCAAAAGGGGACTCAACTGAGTCAGATAATTTTTTTCCTGTTCAGAAAGATTTTGATTCCATGCTGTAACTAATCATATGCATGCAAAGAATCACTGGCATGATGCCTACAAATTTTAACCGCAAGTTGTATTTTTCGATGTGAAGCAGAAAGAGTTGTTATATTTTGAAGCTGACTTCTCTTTTCTAGTGGGAACATCAAGAAATCAGATTTTTTTTTTTAATGGTCTAAGTTTGCCACTACTTTGTGTCCAGTATTTTACGTCAAAATTGTTATATGTATCTTCAGAATTATTATATAAATTATTCCTTTTTATTTTTCATAAAGAGCCTTTGCCATCCTTCCCATTTCTTTCCATTTTTTCTAGTTGCAATGACTTTTGGTGCTATGCTTGTCTATTAGAATATCTTAGCTAAATTTTACATCTGTCCCTAAATAAAATATTTTAACTCTTTGTTTGTCCCAGAATTCATATTCAAACTTTAACATGCTAATCCTTAAAACAGAAAAAACTTGTGCATTTAGTTCACATTCATTTTCAATAACAATATCCTTGTGCAATCATAAAATAAACACGTTTTGTAAGAGGTGATATTAAAAGGATCAAGAAAGGAAATTAAAATAGAAAACGTTACAAAGAAACTATCTGGAGAAAAAATTTCAATGAGAATCCCTCACTTAATTAGGAAACAAGTGAACACTGTGAAACATGGCTGTGACGATTCCTTTTTTCCCCCCACCCAAAATTAGTACATATTTTTCTCACCAACTCAAGCTACGATGCAGAAACTGTAGAAACTGGCACAGAAATGCAATAGTAAGACTCAAATATAGATTGTCAGACACATTTGCCAGTGGAAGAAACTGAAGGCAATGGTGAATTCCACTGAGATCAATAAAGCCACATCCCCTTTCTTTCTGACAACAACTGCAAAAATGTCGATATAATAACACACTGGAAATGGTTCATTGCTGGAATTTTAGACTTCAAATATATTTTTCAAAGCCACCTTTTTCATTACCTTCCAAACAAAAATTAAAAATGTATTTCTACAAAGTTACTGGTATTTTGTTTGGAGTTGTAAATTTTGGGGATCATTTCTTACTAAGGAGTAGGACAAAGAAAAATAGAACTGTAGACTAGAAAATAAACTAAACTTAGTCTTGGAAAGAATGATTTGAGCTCAGATCCTATGGATTTCCTGGAAAATGTGAGATCTCAGAGTCTCACAACTTCTGAGGTGAAAAGAAATAAATTCACCTTCCATTTTATTTTGCCTGAGGTTTTGCTTAGAATTCTCATGCAGGTGGTAGGTGGGTTGGGAGGGTGGTGTTTTTTGTTTGGTTTTAATAAAATTGAAATTATCATAGGCATCTGAGACCACAGACTGCGTTTTGATAGATGTCTGGATGAGGGGATTTCTTTTTGGTAGAGATTTTGACTTGTTATGTGAATGCTCTCAGTTCAAGATAAGGCCGAAAGAGATTTTCCAAAAGGAAAAGTGAAAAGGGGATATAGAACTCCTTCCCTCTTCCTCCCCCCAGTCAGAATTTAACGTATCGTGAGGCTATAGGGTTTCTCCAAATCTGTGAGAAAGCTAGGAGGTCAAAGGGCATCGTTTATGTATTGTTAGCAAATCATATAAAGTGGAACAAAGTTACATCATAGTTTATAAAGAAATGATTGCTGCTTAATATAAAATAGTTAATAGCCATAAATTATGCCTTATGTTATTCATAACTGCTAGTGAAAACACAAATTGAAGGTGAATGCATCACGTAGCAAATTAAATGTCCTAACAACTATAAATCTTTAAATGCATTCTTTAATAAAAAAGAACAACCATACCCAAGCCATGAATATCCAGAAAAGAATATGGTGTAAGACACAAATATTTATAATAAAAAGAACATATTGCAACTATGAAGTATAACAAGGCAATAAACCGGGAATACAAGAGTGTTTAGCAGCATTAAAGCTATGAAGACAGATATTAAAAACTGGCAGTTTAAAAAATAACCTCAATTAAAATCAGGTAAGTAATGCATAAAACGAAAAAAACATACTTTAAACAACTGAAAACTAAAAAGTTTAGCACGGAGTTCACATCTGTGTAAAATACAGAATAACCCTGCAAGAGAGAATTTACTTTCAGGCTGATAAACTTCTGAAGAAATTTTTCTTTTCCCTCTGTAATCCCTTGATGGATCCAAGTAGCAGGTACTTCCAAAAGTGTTTCATAGAATCACAGAATAGTTTGGGTTGGAAGGGACCTCTAAAGGTCATCTAGTCCAACCCCCCTGCTGTGGGCAGGGACATCTTCAACTAGATCAGGTTGCTCAGAGCCCCCTCCAACCTGACCTGGAATGTTGCCAGGGATGGGGCATCCACCACCTCTCTGGGCAACCTCTGCCAGTGCTTCACCACCCTCAGCATAAAAAATGTCTTCCTTCTATCTAGTCTAAATCTACCCCCCCTTTAGTTGAAAGCCATTCCCCCTTGCCCTCTTCTGGACCCGCTCCAACAGGTCCGTGTCTGTTTTATGCTGAGGGCTCCAGAGCTGGACACAGTACTCCAGGTGGGGTCTCACCAGAGCAGAGGAGAGGGGCAGAATCACCTCCCTGGACCTGCTGGC
>NW_008794540.1:52393-75245 GCF_000699145.1 Aptenodytes forsteri
AGGAACCTCCCAGATTGCTTATGCCCTGCTGTGTTGTCCCTCCAACAGATCTCAGGGTGGTTGAAGTCCCCCATGAGGACCAGGGCTTGCTCCGTCCTGGAAGAGTAGAATCCTACAGCCATTTCCTAATACTTCCCTATATAATTCCATCAGATGTGTGCAGACAGAAGGTACTTACTAGTGAAGACTAAAAAAAAAAGCAGAAAAGTTTCATTGTTTCTGAGAGATCTAAAATTCTGTTCAAATTAAGAAGCAGTTACTATTAAATGAACTCCTTCCTGGAAGAGTAGAATCCTACAGCCATTTCCTAATACTTCCCTATATAATTCCATCAGATGTGTGCAGACAGAAGGTACTTACTAGTGAAGA
Organism: Aptenodytes forsteri; assembly: GCF_000699145.1. Taxonomy (NCBI): domain Eukaryota; kingdom Metazoa; phylum Chordata; class Aves; order Sphenisciformes; family Spheniscidae; genus Aptenodytes; species Aptenodytes forsteri. The sequence continues at coordinate 52,763 of NW_008794540.1, forward strand.
CTAAAAAAAAAAGCAGAAAAGTTTCATTGTTTCTGAGAGATCTAAAATTCTGTTCAAATTAAGAAGCAGTTACTATTAAATGAACAAATGTGTTTGTAGGATGTCATTTGCTTCTCTCCCAAAAATTCTCTCTTGAAATGGAAAAAAACATTAAAAGTTCCCAGCACTGCTGTGAAAAGACACGCAAACCTGCCAATACTGGCAGGTCGCAAAGCAGGAGACGCTAGACTCCCTATTATTCAGCTGCAGAGTTGTCTCAAGTTTATTTGGCATTTGCCGATTCCAGGAGTAGCTGCTAGATGTCTGGGAATCTGTTAAATCCCTGCCCAAACAGCAGGACTGGTAAGTCTACACACGTAATCTGGTTTTATTGTTTTTACTGTCTACTAAACATGAAGTATTTTTGCTGGAATATCTTACTTAGGATATAAGCATGTTACTGCTTAAATAACATGAAGTAGTTCCCTAGAACAGCAGAAACAGACTTTTTAAACTCTTCTCTGAAGCAGGTTTAGGATAGTTTTCTGAAGTTGAAAATGTTTTATTGTCTCCTGTTCCTGTACAAAAGCTTGTGACCTTAAATGATTTAAAAAAGAAAGTTACCCATGCTCTTTAGGAATTCAGAAAGAAGCTTGAATTAACTCTGTATACTTCACCAAAAGTCATACGGAATAAACTGTTCATGTCATAAGCAATGCAGATAATTTGTTAGAAAACAATATAGCTATGTATGCCAAGTAGAAAGTAAATGACAACAAAAGATACGACCCAATCCTAAGTCATCACTTACATGATAAAAGGAAAGAAGCCAACTCAGATTTGGGGCATGCTACTCTTCAAAAATAAGAGGCAATCAGCAATAACATATGTTGAGATTTAGAACATTCAAGATGCTGAAGTCACTGAGCTGGTAACACTATCCATGGAAACCTGTTGACATTAACACTTACAAAATCAGACCGGAGAGGAGACCTTCTCTACATGAGTAGAAAATAGTAGTATTTTTTTTCTCATTATCTAGTTCCAGTATGAGCTTACAGAGCTTCCTAAAGTTCATTTAAAAAAAAAAAAATACAATGCCTTTTATTGTTTCTGCTTCATTTCCATATGCACCAAATTTAGTTTGGTGGGGCAAACAGAAGGAAAAGAAGGTTTACAGGAAAAGACAAACATAACACCATTGCATAGGTCTGGTGGGTTGTAGCTGACTCTTCGATGCAAACAGTGCCACACATGGACTGCGCGGACAGAAGAAAAGCAACATTTACAATGGATAATACTGAAGTGAACTGGTCTTAATCATGGGGAACAGGCAGCTCCAATTTTTGCCTATTCTTCCACATCAGCACGTGGACTAAGCAGGGGCAAACCTCCCAGCTTCACCCATGTTTAGACAGCTAGAAGTTGGCCTTTCAAGTTCAGTAGTCATACCAACGTGTTACCCAATGCTGCACCAACAATGAAGAAAGGTTTGTTTTTCTTGATTCTCTAGTTCTCATACTAAGGACAGAGAAGATAGACTTGGCTCTAGTTACTAACTTAACTGCACAGAAATGCTAAAGATATGGTATCCAGCTATGCAGAGTATAAGCATAGTGCAGGGCTGCTACAGGCACAACAGCTTTTGTAGCATGATCTTTGCACTTGACAGTAAGGCTCGCTTTCATCGTAACAGAGTGGTGAACTTCTCAACTACAAAAAGAACATCCAATTTTTAAAACTGTATTACACTAGTCAACAACTTCCCTTGGTCTCCACCACTGCCCCTTTTCTGCCATTGTTGCTTCTCTTTGTCCGTTCCTCTGTCTCCCTAAGTGGCCATCACCCCGTATTCCCTGAGCAGCTGCCTTGCTGGCATCCCGCACCTGATATTGCTGCTCTCCTCGCCCCTGTTCCTCCCATCAGCACTGGCTTTCTTTCATCCCCATGGAGGCACACTGCCATTTCAGGTTGTCCATGCCTCCTTTCCTATACTAGATTCCCTCACAAATCAAGTGTATTTCAGTAATGTCCTGGTAAGCCAGTAAACTAAAACGTGTATGAAAAGGCCATTTCATCTGCACACAGTTAGCAACTACCTTCTTTCCTTTGTGCACTTAAAGCAAAGAAAATGCAAAAAAGCTGCAAAGGATATAATGTCATTCATATAAAGCAATTCCAACAGACTAGTTTACTCACTGCTTTTATTTTAAAAGCAGAAGATAAAAATATCTCTTTCTTAAGTAGTAATTTCTTTTTAAAAAACACTCTTTGGCAATCTCTCTCCTGTCTATGCCAACCAATCAGCTGAAATCTCTGATTTCAGTGTGCCAGCAGCACGTTCAGCACAGCTTATGGTCCCACGCCACCTTCAACGTCATCGCAACGGGACCGCAACACTGATCTGAGGAAGAACTCAAGGCATGTTATGAGAAAGCTTTTGGATTAATACACACAACTGGAAGCTGTGCTGTTTACAGATAGGAAAAAAAAGGAAACAGTCTGGGGTTAATGTCAGAAGTGATTTTGTTTTGTTTTGAAAGCATCTATTTTCAGAGTCCCTTTTACAACACTGATAAAGGAACACAAACTATCACTTTGGGGTGAAGAGTCATGCCTCCCCAGTGGCGTTGTTAAGCTCAACCAGTGCTCTCAGTTTACTTCTTAGGGAGGGATGATGATCTCATCAAAACAACCATCAAAACACCCTTTCTTGGCAAGCTCCACAGGAACAAATGGTTCTGTGGTGGCTACTGTAGCCGGAAAGATCTTGAAATAATTAAGCTGGTTCATTTGGCGTAAAGATGGAGTTCTTGGTGCTCCCGTATCTACACCAAGACACAGTAAAGTTTCAAGTAATGTTGTCCATCTTTTGTTACAGTACAGAAGCGATACTTTCCAGCTACTATCACCCACTACATTTTGGAATAGAGCTATTTTATGCTCACTTTGCCAAAAGCAAAATTGCTACAATGGTAAGAGAATACAAGTTTGTATATTCCCAGGCCCCTGCAGAACCTGTTGCATAGACAGAACAAGATACCGGATGAAGGGAAACCTATGGCGATACAGCCAAGTGTCCCAATCAAATTATTTTCTATTTAGAACGGAAAATGCAACTCCACCATAGGTGTGGAATAAAGGCCCATAGACTCAATGTCATCTGAGTAATGCCCAAACATAATAGGTCTATTTTTATGCTGTTATCTTAAATACACCACAGAAGAAAGGGAAGCAATGGAGAAAGAGATCTTCATTTTCCCCAAGACTGCTGAAGAAAACCCCAACAGGTAAAAGAATAAGATTAACAGATTAATTTATACCCATGTAAAAAGCCTCATGATTTAAGTGTTAAGCGTTTGGTACAGCTGTGGCACTATGCAACATCCACGAGAACAACTCTGAAGTAAACCCTGTAGGGTAAGAGAATGCAGCTGCCTTTCTGAAAACGTGATGAATTTGGTTTGATAAAGGATGCCAAAATTCAGGGTGGAGTCTTATTTTGAGCATGGGGGGGCAGGGGAGTAGGTGCCTTTGACTAGCTGAATGAAGACCGAGACCTTGTGCAGGGAGCAGAATACTAAACTCTCCGCTTCCTCCAAGTCCTGTCCTGCTCTGTGCCACGGGCAATTGGCCACTTCCTAAATTTCTCTTAAATCCTCCTTGAGATTCTTGGAGAGTCTCATCAAAAACCTTGAGACCTGTTTTTCAGGTGTGGAATGTAATCCTGTCCATGCTGCAGCCAAGAGCAAGGCTGGAAAGGACATAATAGATGAGTGGAGCTACTGTATCCTACTGAGACTGAGAAAAGCTTTTTTTTTTTTCCCCCAATTGAGAATGTTTGCCAAATCCTCTGTGCCTCAAAGCACTCAATAAGAAGTTCAGTTCCCCTGTGAACTGGGAGTTAAGTTTGGAAGTGAATGTCCTTGCTCATACTTTTAATCACGGCTCAGGAGTCCAGCAGGATTCTAGCAGCTGTGCGGGGTCAGGATGCAACCTTCCCGAATCCCTCCTGTGACACAGGTTACAGTGGGCTGATTTAAATTAAATTAAGGCTTTTTTCTTTCTAATTAGAAAATGTGCATGTTTTCTTGCATTTTTATGTTCTTTTGTTGTTTTCCAGTAGAAAGGCTGATACTTGCTACCTATTTTATATTTTTTTTTTTTACTAACTGTAGATTTTTTTAAAAACAAATGGTTCTTTTTGCCCACAAAAATACACTGCCTACTCACTTAAGCAATTCCACTGATTAACACATTTATTCTAAGCCTTAATTCTTAAATGTTATGGCAGAAGACAGTAAATTACATTTCCTATTTACTATAGAAGGCAAATATATTTACCCTTAATTTATATCTGTTTTCTTTTGGATGCAAATTATAATTTTATTAAATTGCAGAAAAAACACAGCTTCAGAAACTGGTTTTAGTCAGTCAGCCAGTTAATCATACTAACTTTTAACAGAAAGAATGCATTTAACAGAATTTATTAAAACAGACTTTGCACATAATATTAACTGGTTTACTAACACCTGCAATTAGTGGAGTGAACCGACAGTTTTTAATCACTGTGTCCATAATCTTTTAGTTACAAGATTTGAGTTTTTGCTCTTGTTTTTAAAGGAATACACTAGAAGTGAAACAAGCTTTTAGGATTGTTCTCTTTTTTAATGTTAACTTCCTAAAAGCTTCTCAGCTTTGAACGAAACAGTTATTGAACCGCAGTAAACTGCAATGAGAAAATAATTTTGCTGCATATACAGAATGACAAGAGCTGTCCCAAGTAGATTAGTCGCTTCAAAAAACCTCTGGGTCTAGGTGCTCGGCCAGAGATATCTCCCAGCTTAATGGTTTGGCTTTCTGCAGAAGAAAATGACTGCCTGAAAAGATGAAGTGTGTGCACACTGGGCTCTTCACCCCTATTTTTGAAACTTCCCAAGTATTTCACATATAGAAGTGTAAAAGAAGCAGTGGCTAGTCATACTGTAGCACTACAATTATTTTCTACTTTTTAGAAAATAATTTTAATAGACATTACCAAATTGATGCAGGTCTTTCACAGCTTCCTATTTCCATAAATTTATTTGCATAGCTGTATTTTAAAGTGAAAATACATTTGATCTATTTTTAAAACCATTTTTATACTACACATTTTCATTAAATGCAAATTATAAAGGGAAAAGTAGACAGCTGCAGCTGATAAAGCAACAATCCAGCTACTCCAAATTTTAGGATCCGGGTCAATTCACAGAAGACTTTATACACAGACACTGAAATTCAGAGGGAAACAGCAAAAATCAAGATGAAAAAATACATTTGATCTATTTTTAAAACCATTTTTATACTACACATTTTCATTAAATGCAAATTATAAAGGGAAAAGTAGACAGCTGCAGCTGATAAAGCAACAATCCAGCTACTCCAAATTTTAGGATCCGGGTCAATTCACAGAAGACTTTATACACAGACACTGAAATTCAGAGGGAAACAGCAAAAATCAAGATGAAATAACAAATATTTTTAACAATATTTTTTCAGCAGAAGTTTTAAAATTTTTAACTTTTCTTATAACTGTCACAAACAAAATTTACCATTATAAAACCAGTATTTTTTTAAGTTTAGCCTCCTAATTTCTCAGTTCTTGCATCTGTCAATACTACTTTAACTAAGATATCAGATTAGACAACATATTCTGAATTATTTCTCTGATAAAAATGATCTAGGACCAACACCTTGGAATTAAATGTATTTATAAATCAATTTACAACTCTTTCACAGTTCACAAACTTAATCCAAAACTCAAGGATTTATATAATTACAAGCAAACCTAAAGAAAATTTGTACTTCTCTATCTACCAGAGATAGATCCCTAAAGCCTATAATATCTAAAGAGGTTGCCACTTGAGCTTTTTATCGGTACAGCAGATTTTTTGGTTTGCAACTGTGTCATGACCATCGAGTAGCCTCAGTTCCTCCTGCTCAGTCATTTCATCTTACACTTTCTTCCCAATCCTCCAGTCCTCCTCCTCTATCTTGGCAATACCCCCAACGTACGGCAACCCCAAGCTGTGTCAGTAACACCAGATGTTTTTACCTGGTCATTACCGAAAACAAAACAACAGACCCATCTCAGATTGCCCCTTGGGATCTTCTAATTAGTAACTTCTCTCTAACCAGACAATCTCTCCCATAAACAAAACTCATTGCCCTTTCCCCATTAGCCAGCTCCTTAGACAGATCAGGTTTCTTATACTAGCCCCCATCTAAACTAAATTATAACGTCTCATGTAGAGTGCTTTAAAGGCCTTGCTGAAATAGAAATAGGTTTGATCCGCTGCATTTCCTTGCCTACAGAATAAGTTATTTTATCGAAAAAGATATCAGGTAACTCTGGTAGTAACCATTTTTGAGAAACTGTGTTGCATTTTAACTCAAAACATTTGGCCATCAATTATCCTGGCCTGGCCTCTATTTCTGCTCCCTTCCCCTGGCCCCCTCCTCTCTGTGGTTCAGACTGACATTAAAATATCCCAAAACTAGTGGACACAAGTACCAAACCTTGAGTAACAGATGCTGCTTATAATGATACACCTTCCACCGTACCTACTAGAGCAAGGTCATTCATTTTTCTCAGTTAAAGGACAACAAGTGCTATAATTTGATTAGATACCAAGGAAACCAGTTGACAAAATGGGCATTCTGGCATTTCTAACTGATCTTAGATACCTATCAAAAACTCTGCTTTGACAGCTTTCTGACAGACTTTAAAAAATGTGTGTGTGTGTTTGTTTTATGCTCCTCAACTTCCGGACAATCCAAATAAAACAGAGAGAGAGCGTGCCAGCTCCTGCATGCCTACATCATGTAAGTATAGATGTGAACATAGATGCAGGAAAATTAATCCCAGCAGTGAACATGGATTTGTTTCCCAAGTAGAAAGGAATTCACAGCTTCGAATGAATGAATGAAAGTAGATAATAATAATAAAAAATAATCCTCCTGGCCAAAATAAATAATTTTATGAAATAAACAGATGAAATTGTAAAGAGGAAACAAAAGTCTCCTTTTAAGTCTCAAAACCAAAATTGCTTCTGTTGTCTTTGATCTGATTTAAGCTGTACTAAAGGTCAACGAACATTGGAACAAATATTGCTAAATACTATACTCAATGGATAAAAAGAAACATAAAAGTTTGGCCTTATTGTACATAACACATCACACAATGATCTCACCAAAGTTACCAGCTGGGGACTTGCAAACCACATTTACCAAATAAGGCAAAATGCTTCGTGCCTGAAATCCTTTCCCAGTTACCTCACCCGGCTTTTGCTTGCGTTTCTACAATAATTACAGAGGTCATTTTTTTAAACTCAGATGGAGTAAATCAACAGGCTATCCAATGCAAAGCTGGGTTTGTGCAGTCTCTGGAGAGAACTCAGCTTTATTTAAACTGAGTGTGTACAGAAAAGGAAGAACTGAAATATGTGCAATAAAAACAGAAGAGCGAGTAGTATAAATCGAGAAGAGCAAGTGATGTAGAATTGTGTATTGCTGGTTTGATTACAAAAACTATTGTTTTATGGGGAATGTTTCTCAAATTTGTTGGGTACCTTCAGGTTTTTGAAGTGCATGTGAAGAATTGGTCTTTAATGTTATTCTTACGACGTTCCAAAAACACTTGAACTTTGCACTCTGGGTTTATGCTGTCCTTGTATTTGAAATATAACTTTGTAACGTCAACAGGATATATTTTATCCTCCATTTTCTCTTTGATTTCTGTGATCATATTTTTTGCCTAAACTTGATATAGTTTTGAAGAAAGACTAAAATACTCTCATTCTCTATATTAAACACAACATAGGATAGTCCTACATAGTTCATCACAGTAGTAAAAATCTTGCTAAGTTACTTATTATTAAAATAAAATGGTGATTGTCATAGTGAAAACTGTCATTAATTTATAACATTTTCTCTTTTTTTTCCTGCGTGTGTGTGTCAGGGTGGTGGTGGGGATTGCTTGTTTTTATCTCCAGCTGAATTTTATCTGGTGTTTTAGAAAAGAAAGAAAAAAGCCCAGTGAGCACTTTTAAGTGCTTACTCTCATAGTCTTCCTCTCACCAAAATCTGACAGTAGTACCTAATACCATTTCCTATTATGTATATCAGTAACACAATTATCTAATAATTTTTTTTCTCCAAAAATTTGGAAATACAGCTTAAGAGGGTACTAAAATTAATAATTTCAAAGTCCAATTAGAAGAGAGAGAATCCAACACTCAGCACTGCTTATAAAATACACTATCACAGTGTAAGTCTCATCACAAAGACCAGATGCTTGAATCTCTAGCTACTGCTGAAATTGCCAATGCAAAAGGCATATACAATTAACCTCATGCTTCTATACCTAATCTCTTGGAATGTTGGTCCATAAGATGTTATGATGCAAATTAATTGTAAATTCACAGCTCTAGAAATATATAATATGACATAACTATCAGCTATCCTGTGGAGTCTGCATCATCTCAGCGTCTCTTCGGAGAGGAATACATACACAGAAATGTTTGGGTTTTTTTTGGAGAGGAGAGGGATGACAGAGAAACAGGAGCAAGTTTGGGTTTGATATGAATACAATTCTACACACTGTTGTAAGTTAATACTAGGGGAAAAAACAGCTCAAACCTGGTATTTCAGAGCAAAAAGTAACAGTTGATACATGGTCCATACAGTTCACATGTTTAGAGAAGATCTCAAATAAAAAGTGACATTCTAAGTGTCCTGTGAAACTTGCTGCTGAAATCCAAGCAACAAGAAAGCATCTTCGTTTTTTGTTTGGCTATCAGTTCAGATCACCCCAAAGGAGTACAAAGAGCCAAATCTCTGTGCAAACAATCACTAACTGCAGATAAATAACTAGCAAGCTCAACTCATCCCATATTTATAAGAGTTCATAAATGCTCAAGGGTTGAGCCCAGTGAACAAAAGTGGAGGTAAGGGATCTGACCATGTTCTCTACTGTACTAACAATGAGTTTCAGAAAGTCAAAATTTCTACTCTATTTCTTACTGGTCTCATTATTCCTAGATCACACATTGCTATTTTGTAATTACTAGAAAAACAGTATTAAATGTAATTAATCTCTCACTTCTTTGTGTTGATTCCATTTAGTTAAAGGCCAACTGTAATTGCTTCCGCTGATAAAAATCAACTCAGAGGTGAATGTTTGTATCACAATCTGGGTTATGCAGGCGGTCTGAATCTCATTTTTGAGCTTGACAGTTGAACTCCATGAGCAGTGTAAGAAAAGAAGTGTTTATTTGACATTTTATAAAACAATTTGCTGGGAGAGCTCTCTATACGGTATCAACGTGTCAAATGGGCCAGTATCCTGGACTGCCCCAAACACACATAGTGCTGCATAATAAAGTGCATTAGACACTGGAGTAAGAGTTAGCCAAGCCAGGCTTCTCCTGAACTCAGTCAGTACAGTGTTGTGTGCCCACAGGCAAGTCAAAACAATCACTGTTTCCACAAATTATATAAGATGGGCAAATGCCCATATTTTATCTGGAAGGGATATGGAAAAGAAACCAGCCGTTGTGATATACCAAACAGAGAGTGCCCTGCCTTTAATGTTAAAATACTTGCTGACTCAAAAAACAAAGGAGTCATCTTCAATTAGATCATTTAATATGTGTTGACATCTGCTGAGTGATATATTCAAAGGAGACATGAGTGTCTTATACAATTGTGCAGATAGCCCTGTGAACCGCCTGTCGATCGTCTCTCTGATGTACCAGGAGAGTCAATAGTATGGCAGGTTAGGCTTTCAAACAGGGTTCTCTGCAGAGAAGAATGATATCCCTTAAACTATAGGAATATGAAATGAAACAGTAACACAAAGAACTGAACAACACAACTAAAACCCACTGAACACTAAAAATAATTATGTGCTTGGATTAAATGCTGATTTGTGCAGCACAGTAAATAAACTCCCAGCCCTGCATCTCACAGCAGCATAGGGGTGGGACAAGAGAAGAATGCAGTTGTACACAAAAACGTATCAAGTAAGAGCGTAAAGAACATCCATTTCAGAGAAATCTGACCTCAAGTTCACCGTAAAAATTCTTCTCAAACATTTACTTAGTTCCTGTGCGGAAGCAGTCTCATCTGTTTGCTACAAATTCACAATAGCAGTACAAAAAGTATAAACCTTTGGTCTCTCTTTCCAACAGCTCTGTTCTTCTTCTGAGGTTGTTTGAGTACAGCACAAGCGCAACCTCAGCTACAACATCAAAGACAGATTTTTTTCATACCCATTTAACCTTACAAATGGAAAATTTCCCAGAAAATTTTATGAGTGCTAATACAAGATGCAAAATGCTTCAGAACTAGCATATTTATGTAGACAGACAGAACTGTTATTAACCATACCTCTAATTGACTACTGCAGCCTTTATGCATCTCTCTGAGACTGTGATCAAAGCAGTCACTGATAACCACTTAAGACTGCAGGATCAGACTGAAAATAGCTCTTCTAGACTAACAGTTCATTCCAACATCTTTTTCTCCAACACATCTGATTTCCTGGGCTGACTACTGAACCCTGGTATAGACAACCTGCACTGTTTCTCTAACACAGATGTAACACTTAACACCAGAGAACTGGCTTAAATCACCCACTGGAGCACTTCCACCACGGGAAAATCTCTGGGCCATATGAAGATGAATCACCGCACTGCATCAGCCGTGTAAAGTGGAGAGGGAAAGCAGAGACGAAAAGAGTATGCCTAAAGCATGCTGACTTCTTTTGGTCTTCATACAACAGCCACTTCAGGGCCACTGCACCCATAGCAGCTGTTTGAACCCTCTGTGTGGTTCTGGGTTAACCCAAGATGCAACGTAACATAAATGCAGACATCAGAAGATGAACAGAACTCCAGATGGTAAGAATGTGCAATAGTAGCAAGAGCTATACCCTACGCATATAATCAGCCTTTAAACTCAATTTCTAAATCATCCCATTCTCTGAAGCAAAGAATCCAGTATAATTTACTAATACATTAATGAGGATGGCATCATATATGTTTGAATACAAATGCCTGTTTTCAGTCCAGCCTTCAAAACACACTGATAAACTCAAATAAACATGAAACGAAAAAGAATTGTTTCCCCAGCCACTTACTTTTGCTGCTCCTATTTGCTCTTTACGAAACTTCTCCAGCGGTGCTATTAGCACATCATTAGCATTCTGGATCTGCAAAGTTAAACATAAAGCATATCTTTTTAATACAGAATATCTGCAGAAAGTGAAGTCATTGTAATTCTGCCAATGTGCAAGACTGAAAAATTCGTGTCCGGTAACATTCTGGTAAGAGCATATGGGTAGGAGTCAAATAATTATGTCTTCTTTACATAAAACATACAACATACATGTTCACTGGTCTATTATGGAACATTTCCCTGAATAACTAAAGCAATTGTAATGAACGATGTAGTAAGTTTATCTGCAATATATAGAAGGGTTTTCTGGTATTTTACTTCCATTTCTTGCATCTTGCTTAAAACCAGAATAGAAAACGAAAACTTCCAGGAACATGTTTTGGCAGAACAGAGAAGACATACATAGTAGTACTGACAGCACTGCCTAAAAAAGCCTGTGTTTACAAAATCTGAATCTTTGACAGCTGAATCTTTTCAGCTATCTCTTTGGATTATACACCTAGTTATACTGAACAGAGGAGAGTAAGGCAGAGGACTCTAAAAAGAAAAGTGGACAATCTACAAAAATGGTCTAGATTGGATTCCTTCACTTTTCTAGTTTTTAAACTAATTTAAGATGTCCTGCAGCTATTTTTATCACTTTAACCTAAACCAGGGTTTCTAATGAATCACAGTTTTCCCCTCATGGCCTCTGTTTATTTAGTGTAAATCCAGTCCTGGGAAGCCCTCTCTGAAGACCATTCCCAGCAGTGACCACCCGAAGTGGTCCCTAGTCATTTGGGCTGGAAACACACATGCTGCAGAATAGAAATGCCAGCCATGCCATCGTGCCACTCACTAAAAAAAGGTAGCATGACTTTACCATGTGCCTTTTAGGGGCAGGCAGAATAACCAACTAAGTTGATTTTAATGCAGAAATGTCAGAAGAAACTGAAAACTGCCAACGCATCAGAAATAAAGCATAATAAAACACATTACAATATTCTATTATACTAACTACAGGCAAAATTTTAGGTTTTCTGCATGAATAGCTTTTTTCTCTCCTCACCAGTCCAGTCTTTACCATACTCATCACTTTCCACATTGGGGCTTTGGCAGGTTTGGAGGTCTGGGCAAAGCTAACATGTACCTAAGCCAAATGTGAATGAATACAGCTCTTGTGACTCTTCCATAACAATAATTGATAAGTTACATTGTCAGTTGAGCACAAAAACTTCCCAAAAGACTGTAATAATAAACATATAGAATAAACCCAATTGAAACACAAACACATTTTCTTTCCTCCCAAACCTAACATTACAATTCAAAAGACCACAGAATCACCACACATCTCAGAAGGGCAGAGTTTCAGGAAAAGTCGAGACTCTCTCTGACATCCTAATGTAACAAAGTCCAAGACAGCAAAGGCAACACTTGGCATGCTCGATCCTGCAGTGACCAAAATGGGCTACATTTAAAGATAAAAATCAGGCACTGTGGATGAGAAGGAGTGTTTTCAACTGCATTCAACATACACCATCAGTTTGACTGGAACAGACTACAAAGCTATGTTATTTTTCAAGTGGACATTTCCCCAAAATATATAGACTTTTTGCAACATCTAGCAATCTAACTGAGACTCAACACTTTCTACAAGGCAAAATGCATGCACCTAAAAGATAATCTCTATCCCAAGGACCACTAAGCAAGGCAGATTAAAATTAACAGGGGTATAAAACCGTTAAATGACTTGCCCACAATCAGGCAGAATTGCAGTGCATACATCTGGAAGCAGCAGCTGGAAGTTTTGATAGCTTACAGAGCACATACAAGGCTTTTGGCACATATAGAAATCATGAAGGCTTGCTGGAGTCACTGGTACAGAAATGTGGATGCATCTTTTCTTTCTTTTTCATGTACAAAACTAAGTTTTTTCTCTGCCTTTTAGAGTCATTGCTATATACAGCAACAATATATTAAATACCTCACAGTTCAATTAAAAGAGATATTCATATTATTGAAGTAGTTACTACTGATATCAGCAATCGCGGCTGGTCCTGTTGCTAGTCATTGCCAGTGTGCAAGTTTTGGCTGGGACAGAGTTAATTTTCTTCGTGGTAGCTAGTATGGGGCTACGATTTGGATTTGTGCTGAAAACAGTGTTGATAACAGAGGGATGTTTTCGTTACTGCTGAGCAGTGCTCACACAGAGTCAAGGCCTTCTCTGCTTCTCACACCACCCCACCAGCGAGTAGGCTGGGGGTGCACAAGAAGTTGGGAGGGGACACAGCCAGGACAGCTGACCCAAACTGGCCAAAGGGATATTCCACACCATATGACATCATGCTCATCATATAAAGCTGGGGGAAGAAGAAGGAAGGGGGTATGTTCAGAGTTACGGCGTTTGTCTTCCCAAGTAACTGTTATGCGTGATGGAGCCCTGCTTTCCTGGAGATGGCTGAACACCTGCCTGCCGATGGGAAGGAGTGAATGAATTCCTTGTTTTGCTTTGCTTGCACATACGGCTTTTGCTTTACCTATTAAACTGTCTTGATCTCAACCCATGAGTTTTCTCACTTTTACTCTTCCGATTCTCTCCCCCATCCCACTGGGGTGGAGTGAGCGAGTGGCTGTGTGGGGCTTAGTTGCCGGCTGGGGTTAAACCATGACAGCCAGTCAAACTAACTCCATATGGAGCTGAATATGGCTCTTCCCTTCGCTCAACGCTATCATGTTTAGGCAGCCTCCATGCACACCAGGAGACCTCACTTCATATATTGCCCTCTTGACAGCATTGAAGTGACTGAAACAGAAGTACTACCAGTCTCACTCAATGCTGTTGCAAAGCAAATGAAATATCCTCCTTCAAACGCTGTGGAAGAACACATTCATAGGAAGCATACAGCACTGAGAGGGGTCATCTGGGAAGTAAGTGGCTTTGCTGGGCTGAAGCACAATGTTATTCACTCCCACAGTTATATGTGCAACTAGGAATGGATAGTGGGTATCGCAAGGCTAATTAGAAGTTGTCACGTGCTTCATCTAGACAGGGTCTGTGCCTCTGAATAGATATGCTGAGCCACATCAACAGAACATGCTGCAAGCTCACCGCTGGCTGAAAGCTCCTACTGACAAGAGCCCTGATGTGGCAATTCACCTCCCAGCAAAATTAGGAGCTAGGCAAGTTATGGGCTTTGGCTTTGGGGAGGGAGAACATACCAGCAAAGTACCAAAGGGAATCCTGGCAGACGCATTTCAACATACGGTATTACATGACACAGAACGCTCCGCTGTGAAAAGACTCACCAGGTTGTGCCTAGATTTTGGAAACTGAAAATTGTAGAGAAAGAAGAATTTTTGCCTTACATATGCATTTACTCATTTCCTTTCATTGCCGATTCCTATCACTGCAATTACTTTACATTACAGTTTTCTTGTTAAGGGTTACAAACTGACATACAGCCCCTCCAAATTAGGAATCTAATCCTCCCACAACCATTTCTATGGAAATCTGATTGCTTTAGATCATCTGAAATTTTCACTGTGTGGTCCTAATAGAGTAACTTTCTTCCTGCCAAGATGATAATCCCTCTCCTACTCAGTTATTGTGCTAGGTCGAAATCAATGACACTTGGAACAGGCAAACAATGTCAAAAAGATTGTAATGGTTTCTGTAAATAGCAACTTCAGAAATCCATGTTGTGTTTAAAATACAGATCTTATCCTTAAAAGCTTATTCTGATTAGTCACACCTTTAGAGAAGTTATACTTTAATCCAATAGTTATTTGATGGTACACAGTTCCAACTCCCAGCACGGCTAGTATGTGGCAGTCAATCAAATAATATGATCGTTTCTCTTGTTTGGCAAAAGCACCAGTCTTCCTCCAGAAAAAGAATGGGGGGGAAAAAAAAAGAATCATGCAGTTTTAACTTAGTGTCAGTTCATCAGTCTTTTTTTAATTAAGATGCTAGACAAGTATTAGGCAGACATAATAGGAAAATATTACTTTGGCAATTGAGAGTGTTATATTAGATCTAGTAAAAAAGAAACAGATATTTCTAAACTAAAGAACTTAATCAACTTTTTAACTTTTGTATGTATAACTCTATTTAGCATTATTGATAAAAATACCATTAAAATAAGTACCACCAAAATCACACTGAATTTGTAAAAAATACTTGAAGAAGAAACATTTAAAAAATTGAAAATACTTTTTCTAAGCCAGCTTTGACAACTTATGAGGTAATTTTCTGTTTCATAACTGCAACATTTCAATACGCTCTGACAGCCTTCAAGCCAATGTGCTGACGCACCTTAATTTGTCTTTTCTGATTCATGATCTTCCACCTTCCCAACCCACCCTCTTTCCTTCCAGAAGTTAGGTGTGAAATTGAATTAAAGTACCAATAATGAGATTAAACTGTGATTTTTACACATCACAGAGAAACTCCACATCCATACTTGGAGACATTTTTGACTAGCATTTTTTTAAACTTCTCCTTTTTACTAAAAGTTTCAATCATCAGTAGAATGAAGAAAAAAACTCAACATCAACTAACATATCCTTATGAGAATCGTAATTATTACACTATGTTAAAAAGGGAGGAATAAAATTTTTGTAAACATACCTGAACATTTCAATTTCTAGATTTTCTTAAATTTAAGTCAATGTTAATTTTTTGAATGAGTTTTCTAATTAGTTTTCTAGCCCTGAATTTGGGATAGTGTATGATATGAAGACTGTACGTGCATCATTATTCTTCATCTTCTTTTACTTAGGTAGGACCAGTGGATATAAACAGAAATTTAACTAAAACATCGATGCAGCTGCTTATTCATTATTAAATACTAACAATATAGACACAGAAATTTTAAGCCCTGAAGCGCTTTACAAGCTTTGAGCTTCACCTGGCAATCTACAATGTTGAACTGCAGTAATAAGAACAGTTAATACCTTTTGAGCTTTATATTTTTATTTGTAGGGCTAAGGACTAGGTAGGTCACAGAGAGAATTAACTTAACAGGATTGCCAATTGCCAGAAGACGACAGCAACAATATCAAGTGAGGCACTTTTGCAGTGATAGAATTAGGAATTAAATCAAGCTTATCTGAATTACAGTAAAATGCTTTAACTATGAAAAACTTCTGGTTTATATATTGTATCTGGGAAGGACATTTTTTGCTCCAAATCTGCTACGAGTACTTTTCACTGCAACACAGAAATATCACACTTGCATATGGGAAATAAAACTCATTTCCCTGAAGTATTGAATGACTCACAAATTCTGAATGCTGACAAACACTAATTTGCTTCATGTTGGTATAAGACTTCTAGAAAATACCAATTAAATAAATTCAAAGAAGGCAACAAATCTCATAGCTAATGTATTCATAGTAATGCATTTCTAATTTAGAAACATATTGCTCTGCTAGACAAAAAAAAAAAAAAATTAGGTTGAAATCCTTCCCCCAATTCCTAACAATTCCTAACATCTGATCTGTCAGAAAAAACACTTATTTCAGTCTGTGGCCTGTATCAACAGCTCCTAATCAATACAACTTCAAATACAACAGCAGAGACCAAATACAGACAACCAGGCTTTTATGTAACTTAGTTATGTATCAGGTTTACATGCCAGAAAGAATATAAACAAGACATGATAAAACATTAGTCATGTATTTAAGTCCTCAGTTTCTATTTTAAAAGTTAAAAAGTGTAAATATTACATAAAGTTAATAATGTGAATTTCAGTGCCT
The DNA here is from genome assembly GCF_000699145.1 of Aptenodytes forsteri. Lineage (NCBI taxonomy): Eukaryota > Metazoa > Chordata > Aves > Sphenisciformes > Spheniscidae > Aptenodytes > Aptenodytes forsteri. Next base: position 69,701 of record NW_008794540.1, read on the forward strand.
GTAACTACATGACAAATATTTTTACAGCTTTGTACGGAAAACTCTACAGAGAAAAAACACATACTTAGAAAACAAAAAATTTAATATATTTGAAGTTTATCTTAATCCTTCTCACATTTACAAAAATACATCAAACAATATCCAAGCTTGTGTTAATTTTCTAAAATTATCACTACCAATGCCAGTTATTCAAGTAGAGTTGAAATTCAGATGATGTTAAAGCAGGTTCAAAAGATTGCAAAGTTTTAACTACGGACTAGTAATAACACAGGTTGTACACTTCCGTGTACAACATGTAATGCAATATTCAGCTTCTTAGCGAAAACCTAGTGCTCTATCAAGTGGTCTTAATACATTGCCACAAGGGGATGCTTATAAATCACATGCCAGTCAAGGCTGGGAGTAGTTATATATGGTTGAATAAGTTATTTTTCTCTAAGTTTTTTCAAGTGAACGTTATTTTTTAGTTTTCTATATCGCACAGCTTATGTTTAAAAATAAATTACTATAGTGTCATGCCTGAAATGACTGTTTCTTAAAATAGTCAAAAAATGACACAGGAGAACATGCACAAAGGCTGCCTTTAGCACAGAAAGGCCAGTTGCCTTAGAGTCCTCATGAAATATTAGAGTAAGAAACACTCCTCTGAAGAACAATATAGAGAAGGCACCTAACTTTCAGATGTTAGGTCTCCTCAAAGAGTTTTTCTTTTCTACTGGTTACAGAGCAAGCAGAAGAAAAATCAGCCACCCTTAGGTAAAGTCAGTCTTCGTGAATATTCCTGCCTCAGATTCTACCATCAACTTTTTAAACCTAAACATTTTTATTCTAAAAAGAACACATTGATATGAGGTGTATATATACACAGAAAAAAAAATATGGTATGTACACATAATATTTTAAACTTAATATTGTAATCATAATTTCAGTTTTTGTGTATCTTGAGACTTTGCAATCACTTGGTGGGGGTCTTGGTAAATAAAGGCTTCCTGATACATTTTTCTCTCAGAACATTTAATTATGAGTGAGTGGATAAACTAGATTTGAAAGCTTTATCTTTCCAAGTATTTGCCATCAGATTCTGTCCTGTTTTTCTCACTTTCAGAAATATTTCCTATTCCAGAAATACTGATTTTCAGAGAGATGAAGTAAGATAGGGGTTTTGTTGGAAGCATCCATATTTCAGAGACAAACGTCCTACAGAAAGAATAGTCTGTCTTTTTATCTCCATGTCCTCTAATGATGCCGTAGTACTTTAACGCTTGGATATCAACCCCCATTCTGTTCCCATCAATGCCTCTTTCTATTTCCAGGCTATGAAAAATTGACAAAGTTAGAGACAAGTACAGATGCTGTATCCACTTCTGTGTGAACCAGGAGATCCTGAACTTCCCCTTCACCTGGGAAGTGATATCCTTTAAGGTTCATCTGAAAAGAAACTGGTGGCATACCCAGTTTTTTGAGTGATGCTGAGACAGAGGCAAGTGCTACTAGAAAGCACACAACCTCATTTATGGAGAACTAAATTTGATCTTGAAAAGTAGATTGTTGGTGAGACCTTAAGATCTGAGACAGTTTAGGATAATTTTGATGGAATTTTGACAATCCCATATCCTGACCAAAACCAGATTCTCCTGCAATGCTCAAATCTTTCCGGCACAGAAAAACTTAAGGTGGGGACTGCAGGAGAGAGTGATCCTAACACCGTCAAAGCTCTCCACTTCCATAGTCAGTTTTGCCGTAACTCCACCCATGCAGGACTCCTTTGCTGGAGCCACTGGCTCGCCACTCCTGCGCTCAGCCAGCCTTCATTCTTCCCCTCCGCCCATGCAGCTTTCCTCCTTCAGGACACCATGAATTCCATGCAAGCAGGAGACCTCCAACTCTACAGTTTATTTCCCTGATATCACATCAACTGTAACTGAGACTAGTACTAACAGAAAGAAATGGCGTTTCCAAGTTGAGAAGGAAAAGAAACATTTCATCATTCTTGAAAGCATGATGAGCACAAGGACTGTACTTGTACCATTTTGTGTGCTAATGGAACAAAGGAAAGCCAAGGACCTCACTGAGGGAAGCCAATTCAAGAATTACTCCCAGGACCGCACTCGAAGAGGAAAAAGAAATAAAAAATAAAATAAATAAATAAAATCAAAGAACAAACAGTCCCACTCATGCTAAGAAGATTGCTAAGCACAGCATAAAAACAAGCAAACCTTGCAGAGAGTACTGTGACTATCTTTGTGATCACTAACCAGATGCAACCTTGTCTCATAAGCTGGGGAGAATATCAAATACCAGGAGGTCCTCGGGGGCTCTCTCCCATTTGGTAGTTTCCTTTGTTCCTCCCAAGTATCAGGCAAGGAAGAAAATGTTACAGTTTGCAATCAATACATTTTGTGAGCTCATTGGCAGGAATGAGTGAATACACGTCATTTTTTCCTATTTTTAAACTATCCACTATCCTATTAAGCACAGCATGTAATTAAAAAGAATTAAGTTTAAAATATTTTCATTACATCAGTACATGAATTATTAATAAGGTGTTTATATAAACCACATTTCATTCATTTTATACACAACAGTCTCAAAGTTGAGGCATATGCTTTCTGAGCTGTTTCCACGTGCTCCTAAACGAGGTGAAGATGACTTCTGCTCTCTCAGATGAAGGTACAACATAGCAAGTACCTATCAAATACAGCCTAACCATTCTCAAGCATCTTGTCTTTTTTGTGGTATCTCCATCTCTATGGCAAATTACAACATTTACGGTACTTCAGCAGTCAAAGATCCCAAGGTCCAGTACAACATTTCATAAAAACAGTAACTTGATTCTCTTGGAAGGAAAGGAGGCACCATCCTCTGTGTGTGCAACGACTGTGGAGCAGCAGCTCCTTTCTTCCTCCCAGAAGACAAGCCTTGTGAATGACCCTGAAACCCTGGACCTTTGAGACCACTCTGTACTAAGACTGGTTAACTTTCTTTGGCGCCAAGTAACAACACAGAAATATGAACTCTAAGGACTGGCATTAAGAGAGTAGAGAAAGAAAAAAAGTATTTCTGAGTTCAAATAACAGCTCCCCCACAAAATCTGGGAACGTTAAGTGTCCCCTAATGAATCAGTCCATGCACTGCCAACAGCAAGATCTGAAACAGGACATTACCATCTCAGTAATGATACCAATACAAAGAGTCTCAAGAATTTACCAGGCAATTAACTCAGTCACTCAACATTAGATATCCACAGTCTCTGCACTTGATACAGCCACATAAGCTTCCCTTCCCAATCAATGGGGAGAAATAAGCACACAATTCCTGTGATCTGTTCGGACACCTTTCAGACAAGATGCATCAAATCATGAAATTGCCAGGTTCTCTGCAATCAAACTCAAGTTTGCTATGCTGCTTCCATGAAGATAATTCTGAGTAGATGTATAAAGCCTAAATACATCATTATTTATACGTTTCCAACAGAAAGCAAATGAATGTCTAGGCCACTGGGCCTGAAGTCTGCTCTCACTCAGTGATATTGCAAACCCATTTAAAGTTTTATGGGATAACCCAAAGAAATCTGGGACTGGGCAGAAGAATCGCTTCTCATTCAGCAGAAAGCAGCTAGATTCAACAGAGACAGCATAAACATTATAGACATTACAGGATTCACTAAAGGTTACTGTCAAGTTAACTTCACAGTCCAAAGTTACACTTATAAAGGTATATGGCACTCCTAATATGTAACTGAACAGCTGAACTACAAATGCAGTCATACTCCCAAAATGATGAATAAATTAATACAGTACTACAACCAGTGAAATAGTGTAACAAATTACTTGCTTCAGAATTTAAAAGAAAAAAATAGTCAAATAAATTTTAACTCTAAAGTGGGGCTAAATAGGGAACACATAAACTAAATTTTATTATATTCAGTAATACAGAACATGGCTTACTCTTAGGCACAAAACAAAGTAATATTTTTATACCTCTTGATTTCCTTTTATTTAATTAATTTCTACCATAGGTATTAAAGTTATCACCAACCAATATACGTGTGGAGTGCTGAAGCAGGTACATTCAAAACTGCTCATCTAATCTAGGCTATTTTGCCTGTTAAAATCCAGACTTGCCACTTCTCTTTAAGATGGGACTTCATTCAGTCTCAGAAATAAGCATTCTGCCCTATGTCACGGAGTCCCATAGCAGCATGCTGCCTCTACTACTCACGCTTTCTGTCATTAACGGGTATTAAGACACCGGATTCACCAGTTCACCCTGGAACATGGCAGCTAACTGGTATCTGACAGACAGGGCTCATACAGGGAGCTCACTGAAGCAGAGTATGGAAACCAGCAGAAAAAAACAGATCTTCAGAAATCAGAAGCTTCCACCATCTGACCCTATTCACTTAACATTGCTGCAGAAACATCTGAACATCTTTATGTTACCTAATGGTAAGGTCTTACAGAAGTACAGGACAAGTTCCCAACAGAACAAATATTTAACAGAACTATATATGAGATAACAGGTCTTATAAAATACTTCAGGCATCTTATGATTATTTTTCTTAATAAGTTGTTCATCTCTTCATGAACCGCAACCATAACAGACAATACTTAATGACTGCAAGACTGGACTTTGATTTCAGACATTGCTCAGTGAACGACAAGACACATGGGGAAGGGAAAAAAGGCACTTCGATGAGAATAATTGTACCATGAAGTTACAGCAGCAAGCTTCACATGCATCTCAACAGTTCTTGTTTTGCATAATGAGGCAGATTATTTCTGGCTGAACTTATCATTGCAGGCAAAAGAGAGCGAAGTTGGCCACAAAATTTCCATATATTAAAAGTTTTTACAGATGGAAAAATGGTGTTTGGCATATCTAGATAAGTATATTATCTACATGTTCATTTAATACCTCTTTTTAATGCTATTTCCCTTTAACTATCTTGTTCACTCAATGCATTCATTGCCTGTGATGTCTCTGGAGGAAAAAGCTAAATATTCATTCCATCTGCTTTAAATTCCACATTTGAGAATTTGCAGTAAGCTTAAAACATCTTTGTTGCCTTATAAATATTTAAAGAGAAAATATCATTATATTTAAACTCCCAGAATTGTTATTTTACAGTAGTTAAGTTTTAAAGTTTGTATGCTAATCTGTTTTGGTCATAAACACAGGATTCTTGGGCATTGTCAGACCACTAATACTTGAAGCACAACTTTAAACAGCACCAAGAAGAACCTACTCAATTCCCACTGTTTGTACGTGGAACAGAAACTGCATTTATTATAATCACCTTCTACTAAATGCTCTGGTTTGACAAACCAAATTTACTGTTAAAGACATTTTAAGAGCTGATGCTCAAACTGTCCTGCTGAGTTGAAAAAGTGCAGCAGATACATACTATCAATCACTCCAACTAGCAGTGAAGTCAGAGGTTACAAACCTGCCACATTCCCTCTGTGCCTGGGAAGATCATTGAACAGATCCTCCTGGAAGCTATGCTAAGGCACGTGAAGGACAGGGAGGTGATTCGAGACAG